>NC_088368.1:47570137-47610137 GCF_034508935.2 Berghia stephanieae
GAACATTTGTACTTGTACATGGATGTACACAAAAATATTGGATTTTTACTGAGATACGTGGTGTGATGTTGACTCTGTGTGTGTGTGTGTGTGTGTGTGTGTGTGTGTATATGTATGTGTGTAAATATATATGTGTGTGTGAGTGTGTGTGTGAGTGTGTGTGTAATATTTATGCATTGATGAGCAAGCCAGAGATACAAGAATGGTTGGAATTTTCTGGTCCTTCAGAGTTATAAGATCCATGGAGTTTGCTCTGTTAAGTAAGAATTGCTTGCTACCCTTTTTATAGGACGCTGGTTTATTTTTATAATAATGTACCTTTCATCATATCTAAGATACCCACCTACACAGTTAGTACTTGATGGAGCGACCTGTCAAAGAAATTAGTTCTGACAAACCAATCCACTGACTTGTGCATCCCCAGGTTGGGATGTAACGGTTTATCTGTCAAATAAATGTGTCAGTGCATGGTATACAGTGGAACCTCCCGATTACGACACCTCCGAACAGTGTTCGTTTTGTCAATGTCAATAAAAACTGGTCCCGCTGGCCTCACCACGCCCACTTTGTCCGCCATCTTGGAAACCTCTAAATAACGACACCTCTGGATAACGACATAAAAACTCGGTCCCGTGACATGTCGTTATCGGGAGGTTCCACTGTAATCAGTCAGAAGGTGAAAATTTGGATTTGTATTTTGTTTGGATTTTCTCACCAGAGCATTTTAATCTTTATTTGAAGTAAATCGGGTGATTTTTCATGAAGTTATGGTCAGATGTATAGAAAAGGTATCCAGCAACTTTTCTCAAATTTCAAACTTTTTTAACCTGACTAGCTGTAAAAATATTTAGAAGTGAAATTAAGCTTTGATATTTCCAAAGATGTGAAAAATGAGTTGATTTAATCATTTATGACAAAAACTCATTTTGTATTTTTTTTAATTGACCTTCTACCTAAACTTGGCAATATCTCAGTTCAAACCTTTTCACCATCCGACTGATGACGTCATTCACTGTGACAAATGTGATGTTTTAAAACAGTTTGGTGCTAGGGTGGCAACAAGCGTTGATCATTCCAACTTTTTTTCTTTCTTTTAAATATGTCAATAAAAAAATCTCCACTGCACCCGGGATCGATCTCAGTCCCTTTGATTGTGAAGCGAGTGCTCTATCAACTGGGCTATTGGGACCCCCTGATTTGTATATCGGGCTGGGCCAAAAGTTTGTTTTCGTCACATCTGCCACAAAATGCTCCAGTACAAAAATGTTAGAAAAACTATTTAAGATGGCCGTTCTATAAGAATAATGAATCTTTGAAATCAGGAAAAGACTTTATGGGAGACCTTCCATAAGCTCCTACATTCCAAGTATTCTTGTTCTAGTAGGCGGTTTGGGCAGGGGGAAACTTTTTTTTAAAGTCTCCGCCCTCCCATTACTAGAAAGAAGTTCTAGTGTAGGGGGTATGGGAGGGGGGAGACTTTAAAAAAAAAAAAGTTTCCCCCCTCCCAAACCCCCTACTAGAACAAGAATACTTGGAATGTAGGAGCTTATGGAAGGTCTCCCGACTTGATGGACAGTCTGCCATGTTTGAAATTCTATCTGTGTTGAACTGTCAATTTTTTGGTTTATTTTTCATCGTTAAATCCAGTGGAAAACTTTCCAAAGTATTTCAAAATAACGGAGTATTAGAGTATTTTTGTTGTGGATGTTTTGACTTTGGTTGGCGGAGCCTCTTTTGTGCTGGGATTTGGTTTTCTTTGGTTTTGTCTCTGATGAAATGACAATGTGTGTTTGTGTGTGTGTTTGTTTGTATGTGTGTGGGACGAGGCAATTGTTTTAAAATGTATTCCTTGAATTAAACTATGGCAATAGACAAATAATTTATTCCTTAGATTCAATAGGGTTTGGTGATCACCATTATTCCCTTCAGTCAATGTTAATTTTGTATCATGGAGCACAAAAGTACTGGAAAATCTAAAAATTATAAAACTATTTTCCACAGATTGATTTACGAGTAACTTTCAAACCTTTGTTCAAATAAGGGTAATTCAGTAATTCCATTTCCTGTTGATTCAAATGATTATTTGTGACCCACCGTCTCTAAACGGTATTATGTCGTTATGGACCAGATGCGAAAAAGTCCAACTGGTCACAAATATAAACCGTTGGTATTTAGCACAGTAAAATATGATATTCCTTCTCCTCTATAAAACATATCAACTCAATTAAGTCTGATGTTTCTGTCTACAAATTCCATTTTCAGCATCTTAGTCATCCCGACTCAATGCAGTTTTGAGACGAGGGGTCACATTTAAGAATATCTGATGGGGCGTAATCATGAGTCGTTAACCTTTGACCTTGGGATTTACCATAATAAATGTGACCACTGAAGGCTCAAAAGATTTGTCTTGGGCTTTGTTCACTGTCCCAATATGGAATATGGCCACTGTCCCAATATGGAATATGGTCACTGTCCCAATATGGAATATGGTCACTGTCCCAATATGGAATATGGTCACTGTCCCAATATGGAATATGGTCTTAGAATGAAGTACTTTCGATGAGAGCCTGTTAAAAATAGCCTTTATTCCCCCCAAATATTGCTGGCTCTCTCTTGCAGCTATGTGGTCTAGTAGTATGACTCTTGCTTTCGGATCGGAAGGTCCTGGGTTCGAGCCTCGCTCAGTGAATAGTTGATTCCTTGGAAAAGGCTCTTTACTCGCATTCTCTCACTGGACTCTGGTGTAAAATGAGTACCTGGTTGGTGGTGACAGCGTTGTCTCTGTCGGGTGAAAAAAATGGAATATCACCTAACAGGCGTCTTGTCTTATTCTTCATGTAACGTGTTGCTGTTGGTCATGGACCCTTTATAAAGCTCTTTGAGCACGTTTAGTGGATATTGCGCTATATAAAAGCTCTAGATATTTTTCTCCACACTTGTGATGACAAAAAGAATAGCCTACAGTTTAACTTGAGTAGAATTTTATAAATCCATTAAGAATTTGCTCTCCTATTTAGATATGATGGTGAATTTCCTGGGTGGGGATCCTGACCTCCCATAGTGGGCAGGGAGGTACATGCTGTGTCTTCTATCCCCCTATATCACTGGGTGGGGTTCCTGACCTCCCATAGTGGGCAGGGAGGTACATGCTGTGTCTTCTATCCCCCCATACCCGTTTTCCAATTGTTTCCTGTCGTTGTCTTGGTATAAGATTACTTAGTTTTGTCCTGACCCTGGCCGGAGTCCTTGGCTGGGAGTGGGAGGGAAACAGTCAAATGTATAGTTATAGTTTCATCTGTTCTGCATTGTATTATGTTTAGTTTATGTTTTATATATGATTTGTATACATTTGAGTGCATTCTTCTTAGTGGGGACCTGTGCTTGTGTCTGGATGAGACTTTTAGGTGATCTCAAGCTAAGTATTTTGAAAGTGTGCTCTTGGAATCTACATCTGTTTCCTATTTGAACCAATTCCCCTTTGTCTGCCTTATTCTTGGATGCTTTAATTGTAATTCTAGAACTTTTTACTGTCCCATTTTCTTCCTTTTTACTGGCGCTGATATGACCTTAATGTGTTGCAAGCGCCGTAAAACCCTTAAAAACAAAAACAAAACAAATCCCTTATGTTTTTGTTTTTAGGGGTGTTACAGCGCTTGCAACACATTTAGGTTATATCAGCGCCAGTAAAAAGGAAGAAAATGGGAAAGTAAAAGTTCTAGAATTACAATTAAAGCACCCAAGAAAAAGTAAGACATAGGGTAACTGGGAACAAATAGGGATCAGATGTAGATTCCAAGAGCATACCACCAATGTACTTAGTTTGAGATCACCTATAAGTCTCATCTGGACACAAGCACAAAATCCAACAAAGAGGAATACACTCAAATACTTAACAGAGAGATGATTTACAAGTTAAAAAATATCATCTCTCAAAACAATAACTATGCATTTGACTGTTTCCCTCTCCCAGCCAGGGCCAGGACAAAACCAAGTAATCTCATACCAAGACAAAGACAGAAAGCATGTTGGAAAACAGATATAAGGGGTTAGAATACGCAGTATGTACCTCCCTGCCCACTATGGGAGGTCAGGATCCCCACCCAGAGTCTCTGATTTCACAACAAACATATGAAGGGGAAACACCAAAAAATGACGATGATGACGTAGACAAAGAACTTTGACCTTTGACTTGCATGGATATTTTATTCATCATTCTTCTCTCACATCGTCCTCGTCCTAATTAGGAATTAATATGGAATAAATAACAGATCGAATAATTGAATTATTTATACCATAATTTACACCAACTCCCACAGCTCTCTTCTCAAAGCTTCGAAACACACACACACACACACACACTCATCCATCCAATATTGGAATCTTGCAAAATATATACATGTTGAATTTAACAATAACAATTTTTCTAGAAATGTTATGTTTTGATTGAATTGAACCAAACCAAATAATAAACAATAATGATAATAATAATAACAAACAATAATAATAATGATGATGATAATAAACAATAAGATAACAAATAATTAATAATAAAAATGTTTTTAAGGGTTTTACGGGTCTTGTATCATATTTAAGTCATATCAACACCAGTAAGAAGGAAGAACATTGGATAGTCAAATGATTCTAGAGGTAATTATCTTGAGAAAAAGCAATACAAAGGGAAAATTGTTCAAACAGGGAACAGATGTAGATTCCAAGAGCACACTATCACTGTACTTAGTTTGAGATCACCTAAAAGTCTCATCCAGACACAAGCACAAAATCCCACTAAAAATAATAAAAAGGAAACACTCAAATGTTAACAAATCAAATGTAAAGATTAAAAAAAATAACAGAGAGAAAAAAATATCATCTCCCAAAACTATCACTATACATTTGACTGTTTCCCTCCCAGTCAAGGACTCCGGCCAGGGTCAAGACAAAACTAAGTAATCTCATTCCAAGACAAAGACAGAAAGCAATTGGAAAACAGATATAGAGGGATAAAGACACAGCAAGTACCTCCCTGTCCATTGTGGGATGTCGGAAACCCTGCCCAGAAATAAACAATAATAATAAACAACGATATTGATAAACAATAATAATAATGTTAATGATTATATAGATTATATAATACAATATTATGAATACTAAACTATCACTATATTCTAAAAACAAACCCTGACCGAAATCCCGTGTCTGCCGACAGGCCAGTCAATCTCAGCTGTCCATCAAATACATTGTGTTCAAACTTCCTCATTCACGCCGATAATACCAGAAATAAACGAAAATGAAATGAATAGAAACAAATCGAATCATAAACGACAGACAATGAAATGAATAGAAACAAATCAAATCATAAACGACAGACAATGAAATGAATAGAAACATGGATGTTTTGTTTTTGTTTTTAAGGGTTTTACGGCGCTTGCAACACATTAAGGTCATATCAGCGCCAGTAAAAAGGAAGAAAAAATGGGAAAGTAAAAAGTTTTAGAATTACAAATAAAGCACCCCAGAAAAAGTAAGACAAATGGGAATTTGTTCAAATAGGAAACAGGTGTAGATTCCAAGAGCACACTTTCAAAAAACTTAGTTTGAGATCACCTAAAAGTCTCATCCGGACACAAGCATAGGTACCTACCAAGAGGAATACACTCAAATGTTTACAAATCATATAATAAGTAAACTACACATAATACAATGCATAACAGGGAGATGACTTACAAGGAAAAAAATATCATCTCCCAAAACTATAACTATACATTTGACTGTTTCCCTCCAAGTCCAAGCCAAGGAACTCCGGCCAGGGTCAGGACAAAACTAAGTAATCTCATTCCAAGACAACGACAGGAAACAATTGGAAAACGGGTATGGGGGGATAGAAGACACAGCATGTACCTCCCTGCCCACTATGGGAGGTCAGGATCCATACCCAGAGATATAGGGGGATAGAAGACACAGCACGTGCCTCCCTGCCCGCTATGGGAGGTCAGGAACCCCACCCAGTGAAAGGATGAAAATAATCCAATCATAACCGACATGGCAATACTTAGTCGTTCATACAAATAAAATCTGAAAAGGGTAGAAAACTCTACAGGAAAAATTACAAACTAAATAAATAAGTAAAATACGGAAAAAAAGAAAAAACATTCGCTCATTTTGTTTTCAGAAAGTGAATTTCTTAATCCATTCACTTTTACAAAAATATGCAAAACAGCAAAACAAGTACATAATAATAATAATAATAATACTTAACATTAACACAAAACGTTTTGGACTCAAAACCCTCCCTCTGCTATTTATTTGCGTAGCTGATTGTTAATTTTTTTGGCAGAATATGCAGCATTGACAGAAATGACTTGAGGTGAATAGAAGACGAAGAGTTTCGATTGTGAGCCCAAAACGATTCATTTCAAATTTATATAAATATATTTATGGTCTGTTTATGTTTTAAATTTATGTAAAATCAAATTTGATACCAGAGTGCACCATTTTAAGGATTTTGACGATTTATTTCATCGTTGCCATGGTAAATTGTCGATCGTTAAAGTTAAAAATGGCGACTACAATCTTATTTCTTAATAACTGGGGAAAACAGATATGGGGGGATAGAAGACACAGTAAGTACCTCCCTGCCCACTATGGGAGGTCAGGAACCCCACCCAGTGATTTAGGGGGATAGAAGACACAGTTCAGTTTGTACCTCCCTGCCCACTATGGGAGGTCAGGATCCCCACACAGAGATATAAGGAGATAGAAGACACAGTTCAGTTTGTACCTCCCTGCCCACTATGGGAGGTCAGGAACCATACCCAGTGATTTAGGGGGATAGAAGACACAGTTTGTACCTCCCTGCCCACTATGGGAGGTCAGGAACCATACCCAGTGATTTAGGGGGATAGAAGACACAGCACGTACCTCCCTGCCCACTATGGGAGGTCAGGGACCCCACCCAGTGATTTAGGGGGATAGAAGACACAGCACGTACCTCCCTGCCCACTATGGGAGGTCAGGAACCCCACCCAGTTGCTTTGTCTTTCACACTACACACATTTTTTTTCAGATCTCCATCATCTACCAGTGCCTGCTCCTGCCTTGTCACATTGTTTAAGCCAATATTTTATACATTTTCTTCCACAAGAAAAAAAAAAAGTTACTAATCCGAGTCTGGAGAAATGAATTAGAGAATATTGTGTTGTATTTTCATGCCCGACGTGCACTTACTGGCAGGTCTGACAACCCAATTCCTTATGAGCTCATTGGTGTAATGAAAATCTCAACAAACAAAAAAATGACAATAAATAATGTCCATTAAAACAATGTTAAACATAAGTGAGTTTGGATGTCAGACCTGCATATATGTACACATCGGTCATGCCCAAAGAAACTTCTCAATTTTTTCCTTTCGATACATTTTGTATGAGGAATATCGAGATTAATACGAGAATGTTGCATCAGAAAACGGAAGACAAATATAAAACCAAACGTCGAGACCGAGACGATTGATGGAAGGTTTCAACCTTGAGAAAGAAAAAACTTGGACTTTCAATCGACATGTTTTGGGGTTTTTTTTTTACAGGGAAGCAACTCTGTAGGAACAAATGACAAAGACACTCCATCAAACTGAAGATTTATTTGGGTTTTTTCTGGTCTTATTTGGTTTTGGGAGTTTTTAAAGGAATTTGCCACACTTTTATGACATTTCAGCGCCATCAAAGAGGAAGTTTAAATTACCTGTGAACTATTTACTGCACCAATGAAAGGATTTTACGTGTTTCATTTGGCAGTGAGGATTTGGGACACCAACTATTTACTGCACCAATGAAAGGATTTTACGTGTTTCATTTGGCAGTGAGGATTTGGGACACCAACTATTTACTGCACCAATGAAAGGATTTTACGTGTTTCATTTGGGACACCAACTATTTACTGCACCAATGAAAGGATTTTACGTGTTTCATTTGGCAGTGATGATTTGGGACACCCAACTATTTACTGCACCAATGAAAGGATTTTACGCGTTTCATTTGGCAGTGAGGATTTGGGACACCTACTATTTACTGCACCAATGAAAGGATTTTACGTGTTTCATTTGGCAGTGAGGATTTGGGACACCAACTATTTACTGCACCAATGAAAGGATTTTACGTGTTTCATTTGGCAGTGAGGATTTGGGACACCAACTATTTCCTGCACCAATGAAAGGATTATATGTATCCATTTGGCAGTGAGGATTTGGGACACCAACTATTTCCTGCACCAATGAAAGGATTATATGTCTTCCATTTGGCAGTGAGGATTTGGGACACCAACTATTTACTGCACCAATGAAAGGATTTTATGTATCCATTTGGCAGTGAGGATTTGGGATGCCAATGGTAAGATTGATGTTTTGTGTCATTGTCTGATGTGAATTCTTTGTGATATTCAAAGCGCCATCAAAGAGGAAGTTAAAATTACCTGTCAACTATTTACTGCACCAATGAAAGGATTTTACGTGTTTCATTTGGCAGTGAAGATTTGGGACACCAACTATTTCCTGCACCAATGAAAGGATTTTACATGTTTCATTTTGCAGTGAGGATTTGGGACACCAACTATTTACTGCACCAATGAAAGGATTATATGTCTTCCATTTGGCAGTGATGATTTGGGACACCAACTATTTCCTGCACCAATGAAAGGATTATATGTCTTCCATTTGGCAGTGATGATTTGGGACACCAACTATTTCCTGCACCAATGAAAGGATTTTATGTATCCATTTGGCAGTGAGGATTTGGGACACCAACTATTTCCTGCACCAATGAAAGGATTTTATGTATCCATTTGGCAGTGAGGATTTGGGACACCAACTATTTCCTGCACCAATGAAAGGATTATATGTATCCATTTGGCAGTGAGGATTTGGGACACCAACTATTTCCTGCACCAATGAAAGGATTATATGTCTTCCATTTGGCAGTGAGGATTTGGGACACCAACTATTTACTGCACCAATGAAAGGATTATATGTATCCATTTGGCAGTGAGGATTTGGGATGCCAATGGTAAGATTGATGTTTTGTGTCATTGTCTGATGTGAATTCTTTGTGATATTCAAAGCGCCATCAAAGAGGAAGTTAAAATTACCTGTCAACTATTTACTGCACCAATGAAAGGATTATATGTATCCATTTGGCAGTGAGGATTTGGAATGCCAATGGTAAGATTGACATTTTGTGTCATTGTGTGGTGTGAATTCTTTGTGATATTCAAAGCGCTATACTGGGTCAGATAGGGACCCGATGGTTCCATCAGCAATCCATCTATGGAACGAATCATGGATACTGGGTCAGATAGGGACCCGACGATTCCATCAGCAATCCATCTATGGAACGAATCATGGATACTGGGTCAGATAGGGACCCGATGATTCCATCAGCAATCCATCTATGGAACGAATCATGGATACTGGGTCAGATAGGGACCCGATGATTCCATCAGCAATCCATCTATGGAACGAATCATGGATACTGGGTCAGATAGGAACCCGATGGTTCCATCAGCAATCCATCTATGGAACGAATCATGGATACTGCCAGTCAATATAACTCTTCAAAAGGGACATTCACGGAACCAAGGAAAGGATTTTACGTTTTCCATTTGGCAGTGAGGATTTGCGATGCCTACTATTTACTGCACCAAGGAACGGATTGTACGTCTTCCATTTGGCAGTGAAGATTTGGGACACCAACTATTTACTGCACCAATGAAAGGATTATATGTATCCATTTGGCAGTGAGGATTTGGGGCACCAACTATTTACTGCACCAATGAAAGGATTATATGTATCCATTTGGCAGTGAGGATTTGGGACACCAACTATTTACTGCACCAATGAAAGGATTTTATGTATCCATTTGGCAGTGAGGATGTGGGATGCCAATGGTAAGATTGACGTTTTGTGTCATTGTGTGGTGTGAATTCTTTGTGATATTCTACAGGCTGGTACCCAGACAACCAAATACTTTGAATTTATAATTTATTCTGTAGAACAATAAAGCCATATGACCACAGAGCTGGGGTTAAAAACACTCTACCCTTTGGCTGTGAGGAAAACAAGGACTGAATCACGGAACGAATCATGGATCTTCAAACAGGACATTTACAGCACAGAGGAAAGGCTTGTACGTTTTCCATTTGGCAGTGAGGATTTGGGATGCCAGCTATTTACTGCACCTATGAAAGGATTGCACGTCTTCTTTCTGTACGTAGCCACTGTTTTTTTTTATTTCTGTAGATAGCCACTGTTTTTTATTTCTGTACATAGCCACTGTTTTATTTTTATTTCTGTACATAGCCACTGTTTCTTTTTAATTTCTGTAGATAGCAACAGTTTTTTTTTTTAATTTATGTAGATAGCCACTGTTTTTTTTTTATTTCTGTAGATATCC
This sequence comes from Berghia stephanieae, assembly GCF_034508935.2. Lineage (NCBI taxonomy): Eukaryota > Metazoa > Mollusca > Gastropoda > Nudibranchia > Aeolidiidae > Berghia > Berghia stephanieae. Next base: position 47,580,574 of record NC_088368.1, read on the forward strand.
ACTGGTTTTTTTTAATTTCTGTAGATAGCCACTATTTTTTTTAACTTTCTGTAGATAGCCAGTTTTTTTTTTAAATTTCTGTAGATAGCCACTGTTTTTTTTTTTATTTCTGTAGACAGCCACTGTTTTTTTTTAAATTTCTGTAGATAGCCCCTGTTTTTTATTTCTGTACATAGCCACTGTTTTATTTTTATTTCTGTACATAGCCACTGTTTTTTTTTAATTTCTGTAGATAGCAACAGTTTTTTTTTTTTAATTTATGTAGATAGCCACTGTTTTTTTTTTTATTTCTGTAGATAGCCACTGTTTTTTTTAAATTTCTGTAGATAGCCACTATTTTTTTTAACTTTCTGTAGATAGCCAGTTTTTTTTTTAATTTCTGTAGATAGCCACTGTTTTATTTTTATTTCTGTACATAGCCACTGTTTTTTTTAGTTTCTGTAGATAGCCACTGTTTTTTATTTCTGTAGATAGCCACTGTTTTTTATTTTATTTCTGTAGATAGCCACTGTTTTTTATTTCTGTAGATAGCCACTGTTTTTTTTTAACTTTCTGTAGATAGCCACTGTTTTTTTTAACTTTCTCTAGATAGCCACTGTTTTTTTAACTTTCTGTAGATAGCCATCGCTTTTTTTTTAACTTTCTGTAGATAGCCAGTTTTTTTAACTTTCTGTAGATAGCCACTGTTTTTTTTAACTTTCTGTAGATAGCCACTGTTTTTTTTTAACTTTCTGTAGATAGCCACTGTTTTCTTTTATTTCTGTAGATAGCCACTGTTTTTTTTAAATTTCTGTTATACGTCTTCCATTTGGCAGTGAGGATTTGAGATGCCAAATATTTACTGCACTGAGGAAAGGATTGTACATGTTTCATTTAGCAGTGAGGATTTGGGACACCAACTATTTCCTGCACCAATGAACGGATTATATGTATCCATTTGGCAGTGAGGATTTGGGACACCAACTATTTCCTGCACCAATGAACGGATTATATGTATCCATTTGGCAGTGAGGATTTGGGACACCAACTATTTACTGCACCAATGAAAGGATTATATGTATCCATTTGGCAGTGAGGATTTGGGATGCCAATGGTAAGATTGACGTTTTGTGTCATTGTGTGGTGTGAATTCTTTGTGATATTCAAAGCGCCATACTGGGTCAGATAGGGACCAGATGATTCCATCAGCAATCCATCTATGGAACGAATCATGGATACTGGGTCAGATAGGGACCCGATGATTCCATCAGCAATCCATCTATGGAACGAATCATGGATACTGGGTCAGACAGGGATCCGATGATTCCATCAGCAATCCATCTATGGAACGAATCATGGATACTGGGTCAGACAGGGACCCGATGGTTCCATCAGCAATCCATCTATGGAACGAATCATGGATACTGGGTCAGATAGGGACCCGATGATTCCATCAGCAATCCATTTATGGAACGAATCATGGATACTGGGTCAGATAGGGACCCGATGGTTCCATCAGCAATCCATCTATGGAACGAATCATGGATACTGGGTCAGATAGGGACCCGATGATTCCATCAGCAATCCATCTATGGAACGAATCATGGATACTGGGTCAGATAGGGACCCGATGGTTCCATCAGCAATCCATCTATGGAACGAATCATGGATACTGGGTCAGATAGGGACCCGATGATTCCATCAGCAATCCATCTATGGAACGAATCATGGATACTGGGTCAGATAGGGACCCGATGGTTCCATCAGCAATCCATCTATGGAACGAATCATGGATACGGGCAGTCAATATAACTCTTCAAAAGGGACATTCACGGAACCAAGGAAAGGATTTTACGTTTTCCATTTGGCAGTGAGGATTTGGGACACAAACTATTTACTGCACCAATGAAAGGATTATATGTATCCATTTGGCAGTGAGGATTTGGGACACCAACTATTTCCTGCACCAATGAAAGGATTATATGTATCCATTTGGCAGTGAGGATTTGGGACACCAACTATTTACTGCACCAATGAAAGGATTTTATGTATCCATTTGGCAGTGAGGATTTGGAATGCCAATGGTAAGATTGACGTTTTGTGTCATTGTGTGGTGTGAATTCTTTGTGATATTCTACAGGCTGATAGCCCAGACAACGAAATGCTTTGAATTTATAATTTATTCTGTAGAACAATAAAGCCATATGACCACAGAGCTGGGGTTAAAAACACTCTACCCTTTGGCTGTGAGGAAAACAAGGACTGAATCACGGAACGAATCATGGATCTTCAAACGGGACATTTACAGCACAGAGGAAAGGCTTGTACGTTTTCCATTTGGCAGTGAGGATTTGGGATGCCAGCTATTTACTGCACCAATGAAAGGATTGCACGTCTTCTTTCTGTACGTAGCCACTGCTTTTTTATTTCTGTAGATAGCCACTGCTTTTTTATTTGTAGATGCACTGTTTTTTTTATTCTGTAGATAGCCACTGTTTTTTTATTTCTGTAGATAGCCACTGTTTTTTTTTTATTTCTGTAGACAGCCACTGTTTTTTCTTTTATTTCTGTAGATAGCCACTGTTTTTTCTTTTATTTCTGTAGATAGCCACTTTTTTTTATTTCTATAGATAGCCACTGTTTTTTTAAAACTTTCTGTATATAGCCACTGTTTTTTATTTCTGTACATAGCCACTGTTTTATTTTTATTTCTGTACATAGCCACTGTTTTTTTTAGTTTCTGTAGATAGCCACTGTTTTTTATTTCTGTAGATAGCCACTGTTTTTTATTTTATTTCTGTAGATAGCCACTGTTTTTTATTTTATTTCTGTAGATAGCCACTGTTTTTTATTTCTGTAGACAGCCACTGTTTTTTTTTTTATTTCTGTAGATAGCCACTGTTTTCTTTTATTTCTGTAGATAGCCACAGTTTTTTTTTTAACTTTCTGTAGATAGCCACTGTTTTTTTAACTTTCTCTAGATAGCCACTGTTTTTTTAACTTTCTCTAGATAGCCACTGGTTTTTTTTTAACTTTCTGTAGATAGCCAGTTTTTTTAACTTTCTGTAGATAGCCAGTTTTTTTAACTCTCTGTAGATAGCCACTGTTTTTTAACTTTCTGTAGATAGCCACTGTTTTTTTTTTATTTCTGTAAATAGCCACTTTTTTTTTATTTCTGTAGATAGCCACTGTTTTTTTTTAACTTTCTCTAGATAGCCACTGTTTTTTTTAACTTTCTGTAGATAGCCAGTTTTTTTTTAACTTTCTCTAGATAGCCACTGTTTTTTTAAACTTTCTGTACATAGCCACTGTTTTTTTTTTATTTCTGTACATAGCCACTGTTTTTTTTAACTTTCTGTAGATAGCCACTGTTTTTTTTAATTTCTGTAGATTGCCACTGTTTTTTTTAACTTTCTGTAGATAGCCACTGTTTTTTTTTTATTTCTGTACATAGCCACTGTTTTTTTTTATTTCTGTAGATAGCCAGTTTTTTTTTTATTTCTGTAGACAGCCACTGTTTTTCTTTTATTTCTGTAGATAGCCACTGTTTTTTTAACTTTCTGTAGATAGCCACTGTTTTTTTAAATTTCTGTAGATAGCCACTGTTTTTTTCTTAACTTTCTGTAGATAGCCACTGTTTTTTTAAAACTTTCTGTAGATAGCCACTGTTTTTTTAACTTTCTGTAGATAGCCAGTTTTTTTAACTTTCTGTAGATAGCCACTGTTTTTTTTAACTTTCTGTAGATAGCCACTGTTTTTTTTTAACTTTCTGTAGATAGCCACTGTTTTCTTTTATTTCTGTAGATAGCCAGTTTTTTTAACTTTCTGTAGATAGCCACTGTTTTTTTTAAATTTCTGTTATACGTCTTCCATTTGGCAGTGAGGATTTGAGATGCCAAATATTTACTGCACTGAGGAAAGGATTGTACATGTTTCATTTAGCAGTGAGGATTTGGGATACGTACTATTTACTGCACCAATGAACGGATTGCACGTCTTCCATTTGGCAGTGAGGATTTGGGACACCAACTATTTACTGCACCAATGAACGGATTATATGTATCCATTTAGCAGTGAGGATTTGGGACACCAACTATTTCCTGCACCAATGAAAGGATTATATGTATCCATTTGGCAGTGAGGATTTGGGACACCAACTATTTCCTGCACCAATGAACGGATTATATGTATCCATTTGGCAGTGAGGATTTGGGACACCAACTATTTACTGCACCAATGAAAGGATTATATGTATCCATTTGGCAGTGAGGATTTGGAATGCCAATGGTAAGATTGACGTTTTGTGTCATTGTGTGGTGTGAATTCTTTGTGATATTCAAAGCGCCATACTGGGTCAGATAGGGACCCGATGATTCCATCAGCAATCCATCTATGGAACGAATCATGGATACTGGGTCAGATAGGGACCCGATGATTCCATCAGCAATCCATTTATGGAACGAATCATGGATACTGGGTCAGATAGGGACCCGATGGTTCCATCAGCAATCCATCTATGGAACGAATCATGGATACTGGGTCAGATAGGGACCCGATGTTCCATCAGCAATCCATCTATGGAACGAATCATGGATACTGGGTCAGATAGGGACCCGATGATTCCATCAGCAATCCATCTATGGAACGAATCATGGATACTGGGTCAGATAGGGACCCGATGATTCCACCAGCAATCCATCTATGGAACGAATCATGGATACGGCCAGTCAATATAACTCTTCAAAAGGGACATTCACGGAACCAAGGAAAGGATTTTACGTTTTCCATTTGGCAGTGAGGATTTGCGATGCCTACTATTTACTGCACCAAGGAACGGATTGTACGTCTTCCATTTGGCAGTGAGGATTTGGGACACCAACTATTTCCTGCACCAATGAAAGGATTATATGTATCCATTTGGCAGTGACGATTTGGGACACCAACTATTTACTGCACCAATGAAAGGATTTTATGTATCCATTTGGCAGTGAGGATTTGGAATGCCAATGGTAAGATTGACGTTTTGTGTCATTGTGTGGTGTGAATTCTTTGTGATATTTCTACAGGCTGGTAGCCCAGACAACCAAATGCTCTGAATTTATAATTTATTCTGTAGAACAATAAAGCCATATGACCACAGAGATGGGGTTAAAAAACACTCTACCCTTTGGCTGTGAGGAAAACAAGGACTGAATCACGGAACGAATCATGGATCTTCAAACGGGACATTTACAGCACAGAGGAAGGCTTGTACGTTTTCCATTTGGCAGTGAGGATTTGGGATGCCAGCTATTTACTGCACCAATGAAAGGATTGCACGTCTTCTTTCTGTACGTAGCCACTGTTTTTTTATTTCTGTAGATAGCCACTGTTTTTTATTTCTGTACATAGCCACTGTTTTTTTTATTTCTGTACATAGCCACTGTTTCTTTTTAATTTCTGTAGATAGCAACAGTTGTTTTTTTAAATTTATGTAGATAGCACTGTTTTTTTTTTTTTTATTTCTGTAGATAGCCACTGGTTTTTTTAAATTTCTGTAGATAGCCACTATTTTTTTTAACTTTCTGTAGATAGCCAGTTTTTTTAACTTTCTGTAGATAGCCACTGTTTTTTTTAACTTTCTGTAGATAGCCACTGTTTTTTTTTAACTTTCTGTAGATAGCCAGTTTTTTTAACTTTCTGTAGATAGCCACTGTTTTTTTTAACTTTCTGTAGATAGCCAGTTTTTTTAACTTTCTGTAGATAGCCACTGTTTTTTTAACTTTCTGTAGATAGCAGTTTTTTAACTTTCTGTAGATAGCCACTGTTTTTTTTTAACTTTCTGTAGATAGCCAGTTTTTTTAACTTTCTGTAGATAGCCACTGTTTTTTTTATTTCTGTAGATAGCCACTGTTTTTTTTAACTTTCTGTAGATAGCCAGTTTTTTTAACTTTCTGTAGATAGCCACTGTTTTTTTTAACTTTCTGTAGATAGCCACTGTTTTCTTTTATTTCTGTAGATAGCCACTGTTTTGTTTTGTTTTTTATTTCTGTAAATAGCCACTGTTTTTTTATATTTCTGTAGATAGCCACTGTTTTTTTTATATGTCTGTAGATAGCCACTGTTTTTTTTATATGTCTGTAGATAGCCACTGTTTTTTTTTTATTTCTGTAGATAGCCACTGTTTTTTATTTCTGTAGATAGCCACTGTTTTTTATTTCTGTAGACAGCCACTGTTTTTTTTTTTTATTTCTGTAGATAGCCAGTTTTTTTTTTATTTCTGTAGATAGCCACTGTTTTTTATTTCTGTAGATAGTCAGTTTTTTTAACTTTCTGTAGATAGCCACTGTTTTTTTTAACTTTCTGTAGATAGCCACTGTTTTTTTTTTTATTTCTGTAGATAGCCACTGTTTTCTTTTATTTCTGTAGATAGCCACTGTTTTTTTTAATTTCTGTAGATAGCCACTGTTTTCTTTTATTTCTGTAGATAGCCACTGTTTTTAAAAAATTTCTGTTATACGTCTTCCATTTGGCAGTGAGGATTTGAGATGCCAAATATTTACTGCACTGAGGAAAGGATTGTACATGTTTCATTTAGCAGTGAGGATTTGGGATACGACTATTTACTGCACCAATGAACGGATTGATGTCTTCCATTTGGCAGTGAGGATTTGGAATCCATATGATGAAGATTGACGTATGTTCATTTGGCTGTGGTTTGGGAAAACTTTCTGCAAATAACTTAAGCGCTTCCTTGGCGTGAGATTTGGGACCCATATTTCCATCACAGAATCATTATGTGATCCATTCATGGATTTGGGATCAATAGGGAACGATGATTTTCAGATCATTGTTGGAGGAATTCATGGATTCAACTAGGGTCAGATAGGACCCGATGGTTCCATCAGCAATCCATCTATGGAACGAATCATGGATACTGGGTCAGATAGGGACCCGATGATTCCATCAGCAATCCATCTATGGAACGAATCATGGATACTGGGTCAGATAGGGACCCGATGATTCCATCAGCAATCCATCTATGGAACGAATCATGGATACTGGGTCAGATAGGGACCCGATGATTCCACCAGCAATCCATCTATGGAACGAATCATGGATACGGGCAGTCAATATAACTCTTCAAAAGGGACATTCACGGAACCAAGAAAGGATTTTACGTTTTCCATTTGGCAGTGAGGATTTGCGATGCCTACTATTTACTGCACCAAGGAACGGATTGTACGTCTTCCATTTGGCAGTGAGGATTTGGGACACCAACTATTTCCTGCACCAATGAAAGGATTATATGTATCCATTTGGCAGTGCAGGATTTGGGACACCAACTATTTACTGCACCAATGAAAGGATTTTATGTATCCATTTGGCAGTGAGGATTTGGAATGCCAATGGTAAGATTGACGTTTTGTGTCATTGTGTGGTGTGAATTCTTTGTGATATTCTACAGGCTGGTAGCCCAGACAACCAAATGCTCTGAATTTATAATTTATTCTGTAGAACAATAAAGCCATATGACCACAGAGATGGGGTTTAAAAACACTCTACCCTTTGGCTGTGAGGAAAACAAGGACTGAATCACGGAACGAATCATGGATCTTCAAACGGGACATTTACAGCACAGAGGAAAGGCTTGTACGTTTTCCATTTGGCAGTGAGGATTTGGGATGCCAGCTATTTACTGCACCAATGAAAGGATTGCACGTCTTCTTTCTGTACGTAGCCACTGTTTTTTTATTTCTGTAGATAGCCACTGTTTTTTTTTCTGTACATAGCCACTGTTTTATTTTTATTTCTGTACATAGCCACTGTTTCTTTTTAATTTCTGTAGATAGCAACAGTTGTTTTTTTAAATTTATGTAGATAGCCACTGTTTTTTTTTTTTTATTTCTGTAGATAGCCACTGGTTTTTTTAAATTTCTGTAGATAGCCACTATTTTTTTTAACTTTCTGTAGATAGCCAGTTTTTTTAACTTTCTGTAGATAGCCACTGTTTTTTTTAACTTTCTGTAGATAGCCACTGTTTTTTTTAACTTTCTGTAGATAGCCAGTTTTTTAACTTTCTGTAGATAGCCACTGTTTTTTTTAACTTTCTGTAGATAGCCAGTTTTTTTAACTTTCTGTAGATAGCCACTGTTTTTTTAACTTTCTGTAGATAGCCAGTTTTTTTTAACTTTCTGTAGATAGCCACTGTTTTTTTTAACTTTCTGTAGATAGCCAGTTTTTTAACTTTCTGTAGATAGCCACTGTTTTTTTTAACTTTCTGTAGATAGCCACTGTTTTTTTTAACTTTCTGTAGATAGCCAGTTTTTTTAACTTTCTGTAGATAGCCACTGTTTTTTTTTAACTTTCTGTAGATAGCCACTGTTTTCTTTTATTTCTGTAGATAGCCACTGTTTTGTTTTGTTTTTTATTTCTGTAAATAGCCACTGTTTTTTTATATTTCTGTAGATAGCCACTGTTTTTTTATATGTCTGTAGATAGCCACTGTTTTTTTTATATGTCTGTAGATAGCCACTGTTTTTTTTTTATTTCTGTAGATAGCCACTGTTTTTTATTTCTGTAGATAGCCACTGTTTTTTATTTCTGTAGACAGCCACTGTTTTTTTTTTTTATTTCTGTAGATAGCCAGTTTTTTTTTTATTTCTGTAGATAGCCACTGTTTTTTATTTCTGTAGATAGTCAGTTTTTTTAACTTTCTGTAGATAGCCACTGTTTTTTTTAACTTTCTGTAGATAGCCACTGTTTTTTTTTTATTTCTGTAGATAGCCACTGTTTTCTTTTATTTCTGTAGATAGCCACTGTTTTTTTTTAATTTCTGTAGATAGCCACTGTTTTCTTTTATTTCTGTAGATAGCCACTGTTTTTAAAAAATTTCTGTTATAACGTCTTCCATTTGGCAGTGAGGATTTGAGATGCCAAATATTTACTGCACTGAGGAAAGGATTGTACATGTTTCATTTAGCAGTGAGGATTTGGGATACGTACTATTTACTGCACCAATGAACGGATTGCACGTCTTCCATTTGGCAGTGAGGATTTGGGATACGTACTATTTACTGCACCAATGAACGGATTGTATGTCTTCCATTTGGCAGTGAGGATTTGGACACCAACTATTCACTGCACCAATGAACGGATTATATGTCTTCCATTTGGCAGTGAGGATTTGGGACACCAACTATTTCCTGCACCAATGAAGGGATTATATATGTATCCATTTGGCAGTGAGGATTTGGGATGCCAATGGTAAGATTGACGTTTTGTGTCATTGTGTGGTGTGAATTCTTTGTGATATTCAAAGCGCCATACTGGGTCAGATAAGGACCCGATGGTTCCATCAGCAATCCATCTATGGAACGAATCATGGATACTGGGTCAGATAGGGACCCGATGATTCCATCAGCAATCCATCTATGGAACGAATCATGGATACTGGGTCAGATAGGGACCCGATGATTCCATCAGCAATCCATCTATGGAACGAATCATGGATACTGGGTCAGATAGGGACCCGATGATTCCATCAGCAATCCATCTATGGAACGAATCATGGATACGGGCAGTCAATATAACTCTTCAAAAGGGACATTCACGGAACCAATGAAAGGATTTTACGTTTTCCATTTGGCAGTGAGGATTTGCGATGCCTACTATTTACTGCACCAAGGAACGGATTGTACGTCTTCCATTTGGCAGTGAGGATTTGGGACACCAACTATTTCCTGCACCAATGAAAGGATTATATGTATCCATTTGGCAGTGAGGATTTGGGACACCAACTATTTACTGCACCAAGGAAAGGATTAAATGTATCCATTTGGCAGTGAGGATTTGGAATGCCAATGGTAAGATTGACGTTTTGTGTCATTGTGTGGTGTGAATTCTTTGTGATATTCTACAGGCTGGTAGCCCAGACAACCAAATGCTCTGAATTTATAATTTATTCTGTAGAACAATAAAGCCATATGACCACAGAGATGGGGTTAAAAACACTCTACCCTTTGGCTGTGAGGAAAACAAGGACTGAATCACGGAACGAATCATGGATCTTCAAACGGGACATTTACAGCACAGAGGAAAGGCTTGTACGTTTTCCATTTGGCAGTGAGGATTTGGGACACCAACTATTTACTGCACCAATGAAAGGATTATATGTATCCATTTGGCAGTGAGGATTTGGGACACCAACTATTTACTGCACCAATGAAAGGATTTTATGTATCCATTTGGCAGTGAGGATTTGGAATGCCAATGGTAAGATTGACGTTTTGTGTCATTGTGTGGTGTGAATTCTTTGTGATATTCTACAGGCTGGTAGCCCAGACAACCAAATGCTCTGAATTTATAATTTATTCTGTAGAACAATAAAGCCATATGACCACAGAGCTGGGGTTAAAAACACTCTACCCTTTGGCTGTGAGGAAAACAAGGACTGAATCACGGAACGAATCATGGATCTTCAAACGGGACATTTACAGCACAGAGGAAAGGCTTGTACGTTTTCCATTTGGCAGTGAGGATTTGGGATGCCAGCTATTTACTGCACCAATGAAAGGATTGCACGTCTTCTTTCTGTACGTAGCCACTGTTTTTTTATTTCTGTAGATAGCCACTGTTTTTTATTTCTGTACATAGCCACTGTTTTATTTTTATTTCTGTACATAGCCACTGTTTCTTTTTAATTTCTGTAGATAGCAACAGTTGTTTTTTTAAATTTATGTAGATAGCCACTGTTTTTTTTTTTTATTTCTGTAGATAGCCACTGGTTTTTTTAAATTTCTGTAGATAGCCACTATTTTTTTTAACTTTCTGTAGATAGCCAGTTTTTTTAACTTTCTGTAGATAGCCACTGTTTTTTTTAACTTTCTGTAGATAGCCACTGTTTTTTTTTAACTTTCTGTAGATAGCCAGTTTTTTTAACTTTCTGTAGATAGCCACTGTTTTTTTTAACTTTCTGTAGATAGCCAGTTTTTTTAACTTTCTGTAGATAGCCACTGTTTTTTTAACTTTCTGTAGATAGCCAGTTTTTTTAACTTTCTGTAGATAGCCACTGTTTTTTTTTAACTTTCTGTAGATAGCCAGTTTTTTTAACTTTCTGTAGATAGCCACTGTTTTTTTTATTTCTGTAGATAGCCACTGTTTTTTTTTAACTTTCTGTAGATAGCCAGTTTTTTTAACTTTCTGTAGATAGCCACTGTTTTTTTTAACTTTCTGTAGATAGCCACTGTTTTCTTTTATTTCTGTAGATAGCCACTGTTTTGTTTTGTTTTTTATTTCTGTAAATAGCCACTGTTTTTTTATTTCTGTAGATAGCCACTGTTTTTTTATATGTCTGTAGATAGCCACTGTTTTTTTATATGTCTGTAGATAGCCACTGTTTTTTTTTTATTTCTGTAGATAGCCACTGTTTTTTATTTCTGTAGATAGCCACTGTTTTTTATTTCTGTAGACAGCCACGGTTTTTTTTTAAATTTCTGTAGATAGCCACTGTTTTTTTTTTATTTCTGTAGATAGCCACTGTTTTTTATTTCTGTAGATAGTCAGTTTTTTTAACTTTCTGTAGATAGCCACTGTTTTTTTTTAACTTTCTGTAGATAGCCACTGTTTTTTTTTTTATTTCTGTAGATAGCCACTGTTTTCTTTTATTTCTGTAGATAGCCACTGTTTTTTTTTAAATTTCTGTAGATAGCCACTGTTTTCTTTTATTTCTGTAGATAGCCACTGTTTTTAAAAAATTTCTGTTATACGTCTTCCATTTGGCAGTGAGGATTTGAGATGCCAAATATTTACTGCACTGAGGAAAGGATTGTACATGTTTCATTTAGCAGTGAGGATTTGGGATACGTACTATTTACTGCACCAATGAACGGATTGCACGTCTTCCATTTGGCAGTGAGGATTTGGGATACGTACTATTTACTGCACCAATGAACGGATTGTATGTCTTCCATTTGGCAGTGAGGATTTGGGACACCAACTATTCACTGCACCAATGAACGGATTATATGTCTTCCACTTGGCAGTGAGGATTTGGGACACCAACTATTTCCTGCACCAATGAAGGGATTATATGTATCCATTTGGCAGTGAGGATTTGGGATGCCAATGGTAAGATTGACGTTTTGTGTCATTGTGTGGTGTGAATTCTTTGTGATATTCAAAGCGCCATACTGGGTCAGATAAGGACCCGATGGTTCCATCAGCAATCCATCTATGGAACGAATCATGGATACTGGGTCAGATAGGGACCCGATGATTCCATCAGCAATCCATCTATGGAACGAATCATGGATACTGGGTCAGATAGGGACCCGATGATTCCATCAGCAATCCATCTATGGAACGAATCATGGATACTGGGTCAGATAGGGACCCGATGATTCCATCAGCAATCCATCTATGGAACGAATCATGGATACGGGCAGTCAATATAACTCTTCAAAAGGGACATTCACGGAACCAATGAAAGGATTTTACGTTTTCCATTTGGCAGTGAGGATTTGCGATGCCTACTATTTACTGCACCAAGGAACGGATTGTATGTATCCATTTGGCAGTGAGGATTTGGGACACCAACTATTTCCTGCACCAATGAAAGGATTATATGTATCCATTTGGCAGTGAGGATTTGGGACACCAACTATTTACTGCACCAATGAAAGGATTTTATGTGTTTCATTTGGCAGTGAGGATTTGGGACACCAACTATTTCCTGCACCAATGAATGGATTATATGTATCCATTTGGCAGTGAGGATTTGGGATGCCAATGGTAAGATTGACGTTTTGTGTCATTGTGTGGTGTGAATTCTTTGTGATATTAAAAGCGCCATCAAAGAGGAAGTTAAAATTACCTGTCAACTATTTACTGCACCAACGAAAGGACTTTACGTGTTTCATTTGGCAGTGAAGATTTGGGACACCAACTATTTACTGCACCAATGAAAGGATTATATGTATCCATTTGGCAGTGAGGATTTGGGACACCAACTATTTACTGCACCAATGAAAGGATTTTATGTATCCATTTGGCAGTGAGGATTTGGAATGCCAATGGTAAGATTGACGTTTTGTGTCATTGTGTGGTGTGAATTCTTTGTGATATTCTACAGACTGGTAGCCCAGACAACCAAATCCTTTGAATTTATTCTGTAGAATAATAAAGCCAGTATGACCACAGTAAGTCTCTATATCTCATGCAGTCAAATCCATCAGTGTGGGTAAACAAACTGAAAGAACTCATCCTCATTCCCCATTTGTGATATTTGTAGGAATGGTTGTCATCCCAGGACAGGTTTATGTCTTAAAGGTTGTGTGGACTTAAGTTTTCAAAATGGTGTGATGCCCTAGCAACCAGCAACCAGCAACATGGTTGCTAGGACATCACCCGAACGAGTCTGGAATTAACCGTACCTTCCCAGGGGGCTAGGCATTTTGAACACGGCTTTTAACCCCCTTGGATGGTAATTGCCACATTAAAATCATGTTTTACAAATGACGGTATTGTTTTGAAGGATTTGACAGGCCCTTGTAACACATCAATTCCTTGTCTGTGCCAGGATAAAAAGAGGAAAATAGGAGAGTCAAAATTTTTTACAGCAATTAATAATATGAATATGTACATATAGGCTAGTCCACTTCCACGGATTTACCATGCTCTATGAGCTTCACAATGTGTCATTTAATGCAAAGAACAAGAGAAGCGACCGGTGGTTGTCTTAAACATGGAAGAGAGATGGTGCGACTTGTGATGAGAGAGACAACAGAATTCCATTTCAAGTTTACAAACGTTCGCATTACTTATTGGAATATATCAGACACTATCATATTATGGAGCAGACACTGCTGTAAGATAGAACCATTTGAAAAGGAGTGTTTGTTTGTTTGTGTGTGTGTGTGTGTGTGTGTGTGTGTGTGTGTGTGTATGTGTGTGTGTGTGTGTGTGTGTGTGAAACAATACAAAGCAGAAGAAGAAAAAACCTGAGGTAATTTGTTTGACAGAGCTTGTAATACATTTAGGTCATATCAGCGCCAGTAAAAAGGAAGAAAATTAAACAGTAAAGATATTCTAGATGTACAATTTAAAGGACTTGAGGAAAAAGTACGACAAAGGGAAAAGGTCCTAATAGGGAACAGATGTAGATTCCAAGAGCACACTATCAGTGTACTTAGTTTGAGATCACCTAAATGTCTCACCCAGACACCAGTACAAGATCCCACTAAGAGGAATAAACTCAAATCATATTATGTTAAAAATAAAAAAAAATAACAATACATAACAGAGAGATGATTTACAAGGAAAAAAATATCATCTCCCAAAACTATAACTATACATTTGACTGTTTCCCTGCCAGCCAAGGACTCCGGCTAGGGTCAGGACAAAACTAAGTAATCTCATTCCAAGACAAAGACAGAAAGCAATTGGAAAACATACAGAAGACACAGCAAGTTGCTCCCTGATCACTATGGGAGGCGGTTGATATTTATATTTCATTTTAATCTTAGGAAGAGATCATGGGCTGGTTATCAATAACTTATTCCAAATGACAGACGACAAAATACCACAACAACAACCAATTTTTAGCACATATGGTACTTAAAAAGGTTATCTGAACATTAGCACATATGTACTTAAAAGGGATATCTGAACATTAGCAAATTGGTACTTAAAAAGGTTATCTGAACATTAGCACATTGGTACTTAAAAAGGTTATCTAAGCAAATACTTTTGTAGAATATAGCATAGTCTTAACTCACTCAATCCTAGAGATTTTGGCTACTTTTCAAAACTGGAAAAAAAGTATTAAAAATGAGCATGTACATAGATAGTTTTATTCAACTATCATTAACATGTAAACATTAGGAACATTAGCTTTGATACTACGGCTATAATTTGTCTCCGAAAAATGTAATAAATAGGAATGGGGTAAAAGTAATCTGGGTAAACTACGGATATAGTCGGTGTTAGGGTTGAGTGAATTAACTACCGATACAGTCGGTGTTAGGGTTGAGTGAGTTCAAGACTTGACTTACAAGACTCCATGCTTACATAATTTAAATGGTTAAAAATAAAACATGAAAGTTGAGAGCAAAAGGGTTGAAATCAGTCCTGGCTTAAATCGAATCCGATTCTCATGCCTCTGCCAGTTAAATAAATTGGGTATCTGAGTTCCATTTAATCTGGCTGAAAGTTCATTGCAATGGACAAGCACCATCTGCCTGGGTTACCAGGAAATTGTCCATGTTCATTTCATGCGACAAAAATGGAATAAAATTCCAACCATACTCGTACTACAGATTTAAAAAAATTATTTCTCTGTTGAAAAGGTCTGGTGACAAAACACATGCTTGTCTAACACCTCGTTTAATTTGTATATATTTACTTAATTCTCCTTCAATCCTGACGGCTGCACTTTGTTTCCAATATAAGTTTCAAATAATTCTAAGCTCTTTTCCGTCTATGTCTAGTCCTTCAAGGATATTAAATAGCTCACAATGTCTAACTTTATCAAATGCCTTTGAGTAATCAAATATCTACAGCGAAACAATTATTAGAACTTTAGGAGATAGTCCAGGCATTAAGATCACTGGTGAGAATATCAATAATATAAGATATGCAGATGACACACTAATTTCAGACTCAAAAGAAAATTTACAATTACTCCTTAATAAAGTAGTCACAGAGAGTGAATGTATGGGGTTATACTTAAATGTAAAAAAGACAGAATGCATAGTTGTATCAAGGAGAGAAAGAAATCCAACACGTAGCTTAATAAGCAATGGAGAAACTATAAAACAAGTTCAGACATTTAAATATCTTGGATACATAATAACTTCAGATGGCAGATGCAACACAGAAATAAAACGAAGAATTGCAATAGCTAAAGATAGTTTTAATAAAATGAGTCTAATTTTTTAAAACCACAATCTCTCAATGACAACAAAACATAGGGTTTTGAAGGCCTATGTATGGTCAGTATTATTATATGGCTGCGAAAGCTGGACAATTACAGAAGACATTAGAAAGAAACTGGAAGCAGCAGAAATGTGGTTTCTAAGAAGGATGTTAAGAATCAACATAAATGTATTGAACATCTTGCTCTCACATGAAAGATAGAAGGTAAAAAGAGTAAAGGTAGACCAAGAAAAACATATTTGAATAGTTTGAACAGCTGGGTGACAAAGAAAGAGAAGAGTAATATTAGTTTTCTGAGGTTATCTGATCAGAGAGATGAATGGCGTACAATGATCACCGATGTCTGGCACAGACTTGGTAGGTACTTGAAGAAGAAGAATTTCTCTGTTATGTTCTGTTTATATTTTTAAGGGTTTTACGGCGCTTACAACACATTAAGGTCATATCAGCGCCAGTAAAAAGGAAGAAAATGGGAAAGTAAATAGGGAAGACAAAATAGAATGGTGCAACAAATAGGAAACAGGTGTAGATTCCAAGAGCACACTATCAAAGCACTTAGTTTGAGATCACCTAAAATTCTCATCCAGACACTAGCACAGCTCCCCACTAAGAGGAATACACTCAAATGTTTACAAATCATATATAATATATTGTATACAAAACACAATACAGTGCATAACAGAGAGATGATTTACAAGGAAAAAAAATTATCTCCCAAAACTAATGAAACATTTGACTGTTTCCCTCTCAGTCAGCCAGGGTATCCGGCCAGGACCAGGACAAAACCAAGTAATCTCATTCCAAGACAAAGACGGAAAGCAAGTTGGAAAACAGATATAGGGGGATAGAAGACACAGTAAGTACCTCCCTGCCCACTATGGGAGGTCAGGAACCCCACCCAGAATTATTTCTATGACACGACAACATCTGTGGACATTTTCGGTCGTAAATCTTAGGAATGAATTGAATCAAACATACTCAAAACAGATCAGCAGACAAATTATTTTGATTTCTAAAAAGAAAAGCAAAAATACATGATTAGTATAATAAATATATAAATAAATAAATAAACAAATAAATCTGAATTTGGCCAGGAATAATATGCGACAAACCACATCAATTCAGTATTACCTTGGGACGGTTTAGATGTGAAAATTGAATCAACGGTCAGAGATTTAAAACCTTGGGTCAACATTTGTTGTTTTAATGTGCGGCTATGCTATGCAGTCTTGTGGTATGGAACCCATTTTGGATCGGAAGGTCCTGGGTTCGAGCCTCGCTCGGTGCATAGTTGAGTCCTTGGAAAAGGCTATTTACTCACATTCTCACTGTACTAAGGTGTAAAAAGAGTACCTGGCCGTTAACAGCGCTGTCTCTGTCTGAAAAAATAGTAATATTGCTGAACAGGCGCGTGTCCCGTCCTACATGTTAAGTTTTGCTGTTGAGCACATTTAGTCGATATTGGGCTTTTAAAAAAAAATTCTATGTCTTATTAAGACAGAAAAAATATAAATTCTTAATTTGATAAACTGTACAATGTCGTCATGTACAGAGCTGGCAACTTGAAATTTCAAAGATTCGAAGATTCCAAGGAGAACATGTGAAAAAATTCACTTTAAATAACTTTAGAAAGAAATAATTTACCCTCAGCATGAACCAAAAATGCCCCAATATATACAATATATATTGTTAGAGAACAGCGCCACTATTACATATTTCATTCGTCTGTAGTGTTCCATGCATCCTGTTTTGTTGATAAAGGGGAACCCCCAAAACATCCACAATATCTGTTTTCGTTTAATAAATCACAGCTTACATTCAATTTCACATTTTTGTTTAACCCTGGCTATAAACTATAAATTCAAATTTCACATCTAAACCGTTCTGACATCACACTGTTTTGATGTGGTGGGTCACGAATGTATTTATTTACAACAATTTTATTTTAAATCTACAAATGGAAGCTTTGTACGTCTTTCCCTTTCCTCCACTTCAATGGTTTTTGTACACGATACATCCCAGTCAATCATCCCAGTCAATCGTCTCAGTCATCCCAGTCACTCAGTCATCCCGGTCAATCGTCTCAGTCATCATCCTAGTAAATCATCTCAGTCATCCCAGTCAATCGTCTCAGTCATTCCAGTCAATCGTCTCAGTCATCCCAGTCACTCGTCTCAGTCATCCCAGTCAATCGTCTCAGTCATCCCAGTCAGTTGTCTCAGTCATCTCAGTCATCCCAGTCAATCGTCTCAGTCATCCCAGTCAATCGTCTCAGTCATCCCAGTCAGTTGTCTCAGTCATCTCAGTCATCCCAGTCAATCGTCTCTGTCATCCCAGTCAATCGTCTCAGTCATTCCAGTCAATCGTCTCAATCATCCCAGTCAATCATCTCAGTCATCCCAGTCAATCGTCTCAGTCATCCCAGTCAGTCGTCCCCAATGCCAGGACGACAAACGAATGGAATTCCATTCTATTTCCATTTTCATCCACTTGATATTCACAGACCTGCCAACTTGAAATTTTGAAAACTCATAATTTTCAGTGGTAAAATAGTGGTGGATGGCATAACTAGCTTTATAAAGTATCAATTTGTCATCCATGCATTAAAGTTATGCTTTTTACACCATTCTATACTAGACATGTTATCAGAACATAATTTACAAGTTGTTTTTTTTTTAATAAAAGATCTTTATATATAGTTCTTTATATATGGACCGAAGGGCTAGAGCTCAGGTGGTCGCTGGTTCGAGTAAGTAAGTAATATATAGTTTTCTGGTTGGAACCAAAAATTCGTAAAATTACAAAAGTTTTGAAGCACTTGACAGGTCTGTATTCAAGTGTGTGTAAATACAAAGCAAAACAAAACAATTACAACAGAACAAATTCCTATCCTAGTGACAATGTTCATTGGCGTCCACAATCACCGCCCGTTTCCAGCCGAAGATGAAATAGCCGACGCCAGCCCCGACGATGACGGAGATGCAAAGCCATACGTTATACGTCATGAAGACCAACATAAGACAATACGACAGAAAGACTTGAATGATGTGTAGAAATGTCTGAATCGCGTGCCCTTCACTTAACATTTGGCTCCTGGGGAAAGAGACAAAAACACACATTACATTGCATGCACTTAGAAGAAAATAAAAAGGTACAATTCACATATACAGACTTTAAAAATTGAGCTTTTTATATATCCACTAAACATGCTCAAAGCGCTTTATAAGGGATCCCTGGCCAACAGTAACAGTTCACATGTAGGACGGGACATGACGCCTGTTAGGCGATATTACAAGTTTTTCGGACAGAGATGACGCCGTTAACAGCCAGGCCTACTCATTTTACACCTGTGTATGGTGAGAGAATGTGAGCAAAGAGCCTTTTCCAAGGACTCAACTATGGACCAAGTGAGGCTTGAACCTAGGACCTTTCTATCCGAAATGCGTGTCATACCTACAACAAGACCACACCGCCGCACTTACATAAACAAAAACAACTAAATATTCACCAATTCTCTATAAAGTTTTTGTTACAAATTTTCACAATGGACACAAAATTTGAACCTAGCCGACTTTAGCTATAAAAAAAATAAAAAAAAAATTGTGTACATAAAATGTCATCGTCTAAGTATAAAACCTGAATTTGGCCAATTAAATTTTATCTGGCAGAATTATGTATATACCAATCACATACAATCTGTACACAATACAAATTATAGCTTTAAAAATATGAATGTACCAATAGAATACACACAGAGATATAGGGGGATAGAAGACACAGTAAGTACCTCCCTGCCCCTATGGGAGGTCAGGAATCCCACCCAGAGATATAGGGGGATAGAAGACACAGTAAGTACCTCCCTGCCCACTATGGGAGGTCAGGAATCCCACCCAGAGATATAGGGGGATAGAAGACACAGTAAGTACCTCCCTGCCCACTGTGGGAGGTCAGGAATCCCACCCAGATATATAGGGGGATAGAAGACACAGTAAGTACCTCCCTGCCCCTATGGGAGGTCAGGAATCCCACCCAGAGATATAGGGGAATAGAAAACACAGTAAGTACCTCCCTGCCCACTATGGGAGGTCAGGAACCCCACCCAGAGATATAGGGGGATAGAAGACACAGTAAGTACCTCCCTGCCCACTGTGGGAGGTCAGGAATCCCACCCATATAGGGGATAGAAGACACAGTAAGTACCTCCCTGCCCCTATGGGAGGTCAGGAACCCCACCCAGAGATATAGGGGAATAGAAAACACAGTAAGTACCTCCCTGCCCACTATGGGAGGTCAGGAACCCCACCCAGAGATATAGGGGGATAGAAGACACAGTAAGTACCTCCCTGCCCACTGTGGGAGGTCAGGAATCCCACCCAGATATATAGGGGGATAGAAGACACAGTAAGTACCTCCCTGCACACTATGGGAGGTCAGGAATCCCACCCAGATATATAGGGGGATAGAAGACACAGTAAGTACCTCCCTGTCCACTACGGGAGGTCAGGAATCCCACCCATATATATAGGGGGATAGAAGACACAGTAAGTACGTTCCTGCCCACTATGGGAGGTCAGGAACCCCACCCAGAGATATAGGGGGATAGAAGACACAGTAAGTACCTCCCTGCCCACTATGAGAGGTCAAGAATCCCACCCAGAGATATAGGGGGATAGAAGACACAGTAAGTACATCCCTGCCCACTATGGGAGGTCGGGAACCCCACCCAGCAGTGAGTTTTGTTTGTTTGTTTGTTGCTTTAGGTCTCTTCCAACACAATTGAGGTTATATGAGAGACCGATGAAACAAAAAAAACAAGCAATCTAACAAAAATAGTACAAATGTAAATCAAAATCATAACCTAAAGATATCATAAGCTAAATTATAAATAACCAAGAACAAACAGGCAGAAGATTTACAGAAAAAAAAAAATATCCCCTGTCAAAAATACAATCACAAACCAAAGAAGCAGGATAGGCTAGTAAAGAGAAGAAGAAACGACATCACTATCGGATCGTACACCCATGCGAACATCATAGGCATATGATTCAAGGGTGATGCTCCCATCCAACCACCCGCTCAGCAGTGAGTATGTGACGACATGGTAAAAGTAACCAAGGCCATACACCAAGACGGTCGGTGTGCGGGTTGAAAGAGTTTTCCAAAGTTGGATGTGGAAAAGAACATTTTGACTCACGCGACGGACAAGTTGGGACCCCTGATCACCATGTGTTCCTGGCTATTTCCTGCTGCAGACATTTTGGATTCTGGGTAGTAGGCCCGGGCCCTGTCCCGGTGGGTGTGTTGCAGGAGGACTTCTCGGACAAACTTCAAGCCTTCGTAGAGGATGGCCACAAAGAACATCACCACACACGCAACGATCATGTCTGGAAGAGAATGAATTATCACCACAAAATTAAAACAGTGGTATCCACGTAAAGTCAACTATCCACATAAAGTCAACTATCCGCATAAAGTCAACCATCCGCATAAAGTCAACTATCTGCATAAAGTCAACTATCCACATAAAGTCAACTATCTGCAAAAAGTCAACTATCCACATAAAGTCAACTATCCGCATAAAGTCAACTTCCACATAAAGTCAACTATCTGCATAAAGTCAACTATCCACATAAAGTCAACTATCTGCAAAAAGTCAACTTCCACATAAAGTCAACTATCCGCATAAAGTCAACCATCCACATAAAGTCAACTATCTGCAAAAAGTCAACTATCCACAAAAAGTCAACTATCCGCATAAAGTCAACACTGATAAAAGTCAACTTCTGCTTAATGAAAGACAACATCTCTTGTTGATCCCATATTTTCTATTCTTTATCTAAGTGTGTTTTATGGATAATGGATAAAGTCAATTTTTACATAAACTCGGCCAATGTTTCCCCGTACAGCTTTTGACCTTATCAGGATTTTATTTTGTTTTGTTTTGTTATTAAGTGTTTTACGGTGCTTGCAACACATTTAGGTTATATCAGCGCCAGTAAAAAGGAGGAAAATGGGATAGTAAAAAGTTCTAGAATTACAATTAAAGCACACAAGAAAAGGTAAGACAAAGGGGAATTGGTTCAAATAGGAAACAGATGTAAACTCCAAGAGCACACTTTCAGTGTATTTAGTTTGAGATCATCTAAAAGTCTCACCGGGACACCAGCACAAGATCCCACTAAGAGGAATACACTCAATTGTTTACAAATCATATGTTAAAAATAAAAATAACAATACATAACAGAGAGATGATTTACAGGGAAAAAATATCATCTCCCAAAACTAACCATACATTTGACTGTTTCCCAGCCAGGGTATCTGGCCAGGGCCAGGACAAAACCAAGTAATCTCATTCCAAGACAAAGACAGAAAGCAAGTTGGAAAACAGGTGTAGGGAGATAGAAGACACAGTAAGTGCATCCCTGCCCACTATGGGAGTTATCAGTTATCAGTTATCAGGATTTGACTGTATTCAAGAACAAAAATAATTTAGATGAAAACATCAGAATAATAAGTATATGTAAAAGTCGTTGTAAAGATAAAATCTAATTGCATACATAAGTAAAGTGTGTTGTACAGATAAAATCTAATTGCATACATAAGTAAAGTGTGTTGTACAGATAAAATCTAATTGCATACATAAGTAAAGTGTGTTGTACAGATAAAATCTAATTGCATAAATAAGTAAAGTGTGTTGTACAGATAAAATCTAATTGCATACATAAGTAAAGTGTGTTGTACAGATAAAATCTAATTGCATACATAAGTAAAGTGTGTTGTAAAGATAAAATCTAATTGCATAAATAAGTAAAGTGTGTTGTACAGATAAAATCTAATTGCATACATAAGTAAAGTGTGTTGTACAGATAAAATCTAATTGCATACATAAGTAAAGTGTGTTGTAAAGATAAAATCTAATTGCATAAATAAGTAAAGTGTGTTGTACAGATAAAATCTAATTGCATACATAAGTAAAGTGTGTTGTACAGATAAAATCTAATTGCATACATAAGTAAAGTGTGTTGTACAGATAAAATCTAATTGCATAAATAAGTAAAGTCTGTTGTAAAGATAAAATCTAATTGCATCATAAATAAGTCGCCCTTCACAGCCATTGAACTCATAGGAGTAGGAGTTTATCCTGGTGTCTATAACGTGAAATGGACAATCATAGAAATGACAATCCCATACATACAGACGTACCTCATACATACAGACATACTGCATACATACAGACGTACCTCATGCATACAGACGTACTGCATACATACAGATGTACCTCTTACATACAGACATACCGCATACATACAGACATACCTCATACATACAGACGTACCTCATACATACAGACATACCTCATACATACAGTCATACCTCATACATACAGACATACCTCATACATACAGACATACCTCATACATACAGACATATCTCATACATACAGACGTACCTCATACATACAGAAATACCTCATACATACAGACGTACCTCATACATACAGACATACCTCATACATATAGACATACCTCATACATATAGACATACCTCATACATACAGACATACCTCATACATACAGACATACCTCATACATACAGACATACCTCATACATACAGACATACCTCATACATACAGACATATCTCATACATACAGACATACCTCATACATACAGACATACCTCATACATACAGACGTACCTCATACATACAGACGTACCTCATACATACAGACGTACCTCATGCATACAGACATACCGCATACATACAGACGTACCGCATACATACAGACGTACCGCATACATACAGACGTACCTCATACATACAGACATACCTCATACATACAGACATACTTCATACATACAGACATACCTCATACATACAGACATATCTCATACATACAGACATACCTCATACATACAGAAATACCTCATACATACAGACATACCTCATACATACAGACATACCTCATACATACAGACGTATCTCATACATACAGACATACCTCATACATACAGACATACCTCATACATACAGACATACCTCATACATACAGACATACCTCATACATACAGACATACCGCATACATACAGACGTACCTCATACATACAGACGTACCTCATACATACAGACGTACCTCATGCATACAGACATACCGCATACATACAGACGTACCTCATACATACAGACATACCTCATACATACAGACATACCTCATACATACAGACATACCTCATACATACAGACATACCTCATACATACAGACATACCTCATACATACAGACATACCTCATACATACAGACATACCTCATACATACAGACGTATCTCATACATACAGACGTATCTCATACATACAGACATACCTCATACATACAGACATACCTCATACATATAGACGTACCTCATACATACAGACGTACCTCATACATACAGACATACCTCATACATACAGACATACCTCATACATACAGACATACCTCATACATACAGACATACCTCATACATACAGACATACCTCATACATACAGACATACCTCATACATACAGACATACCTCATACATACAGACATACCTCAGACATACAGACATATCTCATACATACAGACATACCTCATACATACAGACATACAGCATACATACAGACATACCGCATACATACAGACATACCTCATGCATACAGACATACCGCATACATACAGACATACCGCACACATACAGACATACCGCATACATACAGACATATCTCATACATACAGACATACCGCATGCATACAGACATGCCGCATGCATACATACCGCATACATACAGACATATCTCATACATACAGACATACCTCATGCATACAGACATACCTCATGCATACAGACATACCGCATACATACAGACATACCGCATACATACAGATGTACCTCATACATACAGACATACCTTATACATAGACATACCGCATACATACAGACATACCGCATACATACAGACATACCGCATACATACAGACATATCGCATACATACAAAGGTACCGCTTACATACATACATACCTCATGCATACAGACATACCGCATGCATACATACAGACATACCGCATGCATACAGACATGCCGCATGCATACATACCGCATACATACAGACATATCTCATACATACAGACATACCTCATACATACAGACATACCTCATACATACAGACATACCTCATACATACAGACATACCTCATACATACAGACATACCTCATCAGGGGTGAGAATGACTGGTCACTAAAAAGGAGGAAATTTTTCAGCGCTAGATCAAGAACCATCCATGCAAAAATAACCTATAAATTTAAATTTCATTAAAAGTTATTGTGATGCAATCCAAAATGTGTCTCCCAGCAATTTCGGACATAACTCGGAGGAATTTCAAAAACTGAAAGTGTAATTATAACATGGTGGTTGTCGTAATGGTAGTGGTAGGGATAATGATGTGGTGGTGGTTGTCGTAGTTGTGGTAAGGATGATGATGTGATGATGGTTGTAGTAGTAGTGGTAGTCGCCACATACATCTCCGGTATTCACAGATTCACTAATGCCCACATCCCTTGTTTCAAGTTGACCAGAGACGCCAACTTAAAATTTGGCTCACGTAAATTTCAGAAAAAATTCCGAACAACTTCAATGCTTAAACAGGAATTTCTGCAAACAAACTATAATCTACTGAGATATATAATCATCCTAATACCCCTTGTTTCAAATCAAGTAAAGTTCCAAAACCAATTTATGACGAATAAAATATTAAAATGAATGGTAGGTGTGGTGGTAATAATGATATGATGGTGGCTGTTGTAGTGGTGGCAGTAATGATAATGTATGTGGTTGTGGTGGTTGCAGAAGTGGTGGTGGTGATATTATTGTGTTTGAGGAGGTTGTAGTAGTGGTGGTAAGGATGTGGTAGTGATTGTTGTTTTAATGGTGATAGTGTTGCGATGATGTAGTGGTGGTGGCAATGATGGTGATGATGATGATGTGGTGGAGGTGGTTGTAGTAATGGTGGTGCTTCATGAAATGATGGTGTGGCGATGGTGGTAGTTGTAGTAGTAGTGGCAGTGATGATGATGATAGTGGTGGTGATAAGGTGTGTACTTGAAGGTGAAAAGAGAGAATGATGGCTGGTGTGAAAAGGATATGATCCACTTTATAGATTTAGGTTTGTCTGACAGAAGGAAAGATAGTGTGTGTTTGTTTGTTTGTTTTTAATGGTTTACGGCGCTTGCAACACATTTAGGTCATATCAGCGCCAGTAAAAAGGATGAAAATGGGATAGTAAAAAGTTCTAGAATTACAAATAAAGCACCCAAGAAAAAGTAAGACATAGGGGAAGGAAACAAAAAGGGACCAGATGTAGATTCCAAGAGCATACCACCAATCTAATTAGTTTGAGATCACCTATAAGTCTCATCCGGGCACAAAGAGGAATACACTCAAATGCTTACATTATACATTCAAAATAACAAATATAATAATACATAACAGAGAGATGATTCACAAGGAAAAAAATATCATCTCCCAAAACAATAACTGTGCATTTGACTGTTTCCCTTCCAGTTAGGACTCTGGCCAGGGCCAGGACAAAACCAATTAATCTCATTCCAAGACAAAGACAGAAAGCATGTTGGAAAACAGATATAAGGGGATAGAAGAATAGTATGTACCCCCTTGCCCACTATGGGAGGTCAGGAACCCCACCCAGGTGTGTGTGTGTGTGTGTGTGTGTGTGTGTGTGTGTGTGAGTGAGAGAGAGAGAGAGAGAGAGAGAGAGAGAGAGAGAGAGAGAGAGAGAGAGAGAGAGAGAGACTGCTCAAAGTGAATATAGTGATAGGTACAGAAAGATTAAAGTGAAAAACTAACCGAGGTTAAAGTACTTAGTGAACTTTATTATTAGGTGTGTATGTGCTTTATTTGTTAATCGTAAATATTAAGTTAACGTATGTTTCATGTTGACAATTGCCAGGAAATTAACGTTTTAATTGAATCCTCTGTGTTTGTGTGTGTGTGTGTGTGTGTGTGTGTGTGTGTGTGTGTGTGTGTGTGTGTGTGTGTATCATTGTTAAGTACATGAAGTTGAAAAGTGAAAACTTATCGAGGCTAATGAACTGGATGCACGTTACTGATTTGTGTGTGTGTGTGTGTGTGTGTGTGTGTGTGTGTGTGTGTGTGTGTGTGTGTGTGTATCATTGTTAAGTACATGAAGATGAAAAGTGAAAAATTATCGAGGCTAAAGAACGGGTGCACTTTACTGATGTGTGTGTGTGTGTGTGTGAGAGAGAGAGAGAGAGAGAGAGAGAGAGAGAGAGAGAGAGAGAGAGAGAGAGAGCTCAAAGTGAATGTAGTGATGAGTACAGAGGAGGATGTAGTTGTATTGGTAGTAGGAATGATGATGTGGTGGTGGTTGTTGTAGTAGTGGTGGTAGGGATGATGATGTGATGATAGTTGTAGTAGTAGTGGTTGTAGCTGTAGTGGTGGTGGTGGTAGGGATGATGATGTGGTGGTGGTTGTAGTAGTGATGGTGATAGGAATGATGATGTGATGGTTGTTGTAGTACAGGTGGTGGTTGTAAAAGAGTGGTGATAAGGATGTTGATGTAGTGGTTGTCGTGAGTCTTTTTAAAAGGCGGAATAGTGATGGTGATGGGCGGAGATAAACCACCATTTCGGCGGAAATCCGCCTTTAGGCGGAAGATTCTCAGCCCTGCTCATACATACAGACGTACCGCATACATACAGACGTACCTCATGCATACAGACGTACCTCATACATACAGACATACCTCATACATACAGACATACCGCATACATACAGACGTACCTCATACATACAGATGTACCTCATACATACAGACATACCTCATACATACAGACGTACCGCATACATACAGACATACCGCATGCATACAGACATGCCGCATGCATACATACCGCATACATACAGACATACCTCATACATACAGACATACCTCATACATACAGACATACCTCATACATACAGACATATCTCATACATACAGACATACCTCATACATACAGACATACCTCATACATACAGACATATCTCATACATACAGACATACCTCATACATACAGACATACCTCATACATACAGACATACCTCATACATACAGACATACCTCATACATACAGACATACCTCATACATACAGACATACCTCATACATACAGACATACCTCATACCATACCTCATACATACAGACATACCGCATACATACAGACATACCTCTATTGTTGTTGGTGTGACACGATTCAAACAGGATGTACTCCTTGATCCCCGTGTGAAAATACATTTGCTGGAAGGAGAAAAAGGGAAATCACATGATGGCAGCTACTCGTTTTCCACTCGTTTTTTCTCAATATTTGAGCTTTTATATAGCGTAATATCCACTAAACATGCTCAAAGCACTTTACATGGGGTCCCTGGCCAACAGCAACATTTAACATGTAGGACAGTACATGATGCCTGTTAGGTGATATTACAATTTTTTCGAACAGAGGCAACGTTGTTAATGGCCAGGTACTCATTTTACACCTGAGTACAGTGAGAGAATGTGAGTAAAGAGCCTTCTCCACGGTCTCAACTATGCGCTGATCGAGGCTCGAACCCAGGACCTTCAAATCCGAAAGCAAGTATCATACCACAAGACCACATAGCCGCATTTTTTATATATGTGACCAGTCCTGCCTATATGGACTTGGGATAAAAACTCGGGGAGTTTTCAGGAGTTTTAACATGGTAGATACTAGAACTACTAGTAAAACTTACCAATTTGTTAAATGTTAAAGTATTGCTTTTAACTCCCTTATACATTAGCTATGGCAACAAAAACTTTGTTTTCAGGAAGCTTTTATGGAATCAAAGATCTTTATATATAGAGTAGCTATGGCAACAAAAACTTGGTTTTCAAGAAGCTTTTATGGAACCAAAGATCTTTATATATAGATTAGCTATG
Source organism: Berghia stephanieae (assembly GCF_034508935.2). NCBI lineage: Eukaryota > Metazoa > Mollusca > Gastropoda > Nudibranchia > Aeolidiidae > Berghia > Berghia stephanieae. The sequence goes on from NC_088368.1 coordinate 47,609,464, forward strand.
GCAACAAAAACTTTGTTTTCAAGAAGCTTTTATGGAACCAAAGATCTTTATATATAGATTAGCTATGGCAACAAAAACTTTGTTTTCAAGAAGCTTGATGGAACCAAAGATCTTTATATCATTGTCAGTTTGGAGCCAAATATCTGTAGTTTTACAAAATTTTCATAGTAGTCGTAGTCGTAGTTTTCAGGGGTTTTAACATGGTAGACACTAGAACTAATAGTAAAATATTACCTAAATTTGTCATTAAAATGTTAAAATATTTCTTTTAACTTCCTTATAAACTCTCAGCTACGGCAACAAAATTTGTTTTCAAGATATTTTATGGAATCAAAGATCTCGACATAATTGTCAATATGGAGCCAAATATCCGTAGTTCTACTTAGAGCTCTACTACTACTACACTAGGATAACTCACCATCATATGTCCCATTCCGTCATGCATGGTGCCACTGTGGTCCCCGTGTCCACCCATACCGGTCCCGTGACCTCCGTGTCCACCCATACCGGTCCCGTTCCCCATCCCACCAGTGGTCATGTTGGTCATGTGACTGTGGTTGTGGTGGTTGTTGGACATCATCATCGCCGTGGTCGTGTCCATACCCATGTGGTGGTGGTTGTGGTGGTTGTGCATACTCCCATTCATATCCATCCTCGACATCTGTTCCCTTCTA
>NC_088368.1:47615137-47627637 GCF_034508935.2 Berghia stephanieae
TAAAGAAGTGCGCATCCATCTAAGATCACGATCTCAGGATGTTGTCCCCCACAAGCAGAGACAGTTTCTTGCAGATTTCTCTTCAGAGCAGCTTTTGTAGTAGCAGTACGTATGTCTCCATTGTCACTGAATAAAGATGTCGGGAATGTTGCCAGTTCATATTTAAAGAGAGACTCCATGTCAAAATCTCGACACGCCATTAATCCCATAGCGCGAGAATAAATCAAACTTGTGTCGTATATTGGACCACGGTCACTTTGAATATAGTTTTTCCCGGCTGCCATTGTTGTCACTTTGGTAGAAAGTGCTTTATAGAATTCATTGGGCCATGTTTTCTCAAATTCTTTCATGTCCGTGGTACCGATGCTGATAGAATCGTCTACATTGACAGATTGAGGGCTTACTTTTCCATCAGCGATGTTCTCAAGGCAAACAGGATGCGCAGTTGCACTTAGGGGGTTGATGCATCTATCTAATTTTGTCCGAATTTTTTCCCTGTCCAGCGCATCACTAGCGATACGCGCATTCGTTTCCTCTTTATGCATTTCCAGAAAGTCCTTTTTGGAACTCTCAGTCAATTCAGACAAACATTTCAGAAGACGACTGCTGGTGTGAAGGCTAAGGGCCCATCGCTGAATGGTAGAGTGTTTGAGTGTTAAACAGACAATCGCTATGAGGGCGATTAACGTTACAGAAACCGGGATAAATTCAGGCACCAGGGGCCACATGGCTCAAAATATTATTTTTTTAAAAGGAATATAATAGTGATGAGTTAATAGTAATAGGACAAATATTTCTTTTCTCTTTTTTTTTCAGAGTTGGAATCAATGGAAAAAAAGGTTGCCAGGAGCAGATATATATATATATATATATATATATATATATATATATATATATATATATATATATATATATATATATTGCTATTACATCAGTTCAAATTGTTAAGTGTTTCTGTTTGCTAGAGAGGGATCCCTTGTAAAGCGCTTAGTGGACAGTGCACTATACACATACATGTACCCAGTAACAAATATTGTGCTCAAACGGAGCACCATACTTTTACTACCTACCGGAAAGAAAGAAAACATGAATGAATGATTGAAAGAATGAAAGTGGGTCACTTAAACTGAAAACATATATTTAAAACGGCATTTACCTTTTATTTAACTGTGATGGGGGCATAAAAGGGTACCTAATATGGTTTATAGACATCAGTGTTCTGATAAAACAAAACAGACGGAGCAGTCGGCGTGTACGTTTGCTGCCGTGAACTGACACATTTAGTCTGTGCTGTGTCAAGGCCAAACCGCGAGTCAAGTATGGAAAACCATTGTAACCAATTATGGATCCTATGATTACCGCATACAAAATCACATTTTATTAAAAATGCTCAATGTCTACAGACCGGCACTAATCATGATAACACTCCGCATATATATCGCATTCCGATTCCGTTGAAACATTTTTGGCGGACGTTATGAAAGGGTTATGAAGGTTTCCTCTAGACTAATACGTGATTTAAATCCGATGACTGCTGATAACCTACTTAACGAACGACAGATAGCATGCGCTTGTCTTAGAAGTTCACAACATTGCTATCCAGAAATACAACGAATCAACGCACAAAACTATGTGTAACCTTAAACGTTTATAGATAGAATGCGCTTGGCCAAGGAGTTCACACCATTGCCATCCGGAAGTATAACGGACCAACACATAAACTCTGTGTAACCATGAACTTTTGTAGTCTGGTTAATATAGTTTTGTGAGAACAACTCACAAACGCGGATGGCAAAAACAATAACAAAGGCCTGAGTGACGTCATCTGCATACTATCTATAGTCTGGTTAATACATTTTAGTGAGAATTACTCATAAACGCGGATGGCAAAAAAAAAACAATTACAAAGACCCGAGTGACGTCAATAGATAGAACGAAATTGACGCCACTCTGGTCTTTGTTATTGTTTTTTGCCATCCGCGTTTATGGGTAATTCTCACTAAATTGTATCAACCAGACTATAAACGTTCAAGATTACACAATGTTTTGTGTGTTGGTCCGTTTTACTTCCGGGTGGCAATGTTGTGAGCTTCTGAGCCAAGCGCATACTATCTATTAACCAGATTATAAACGTTCAAGGTTACACAAAGTTTTGTGTGTTGGTCCGTTTTACTTCCGGGTGGCAATGTTGTGAGCTTCTTAACCAAGCGCGTACTATCAATAGTCAGATTTTCAATCAGTGGCGTGTGTTTTTCTTCGTTTTCTCATCTGCCCCCTCAATGCACAGCTGCAAAAGTTTGTATGAACCTCTGAATCAATTTGTCTGAATTAAGAAGGTTTTTTTTCATGACTTTTTAATACAATAGGAAATGATTCGTTTATTACAGCATTTTTAAAATCGATAACAGGTAAGGATCGGAACTCATAGATGATTTACATTATCAAAACTACGAATTTTCCACATATCCGTTTTGAAGGAATTCGTTAAAATGGAATGTTTTGTTAATTGAAACTTAAACGACATACATACAGTATTTGAATATGAAGGAACAAATGGCAATCCTTAACTATCAGACATCTACATTTCATAACTATCAATACACATTACCGATGAATACAAATGAAAATGAACATTACGCGATTCCAACATTATCTTGATTACAAAATTATTCGAAATACGCGTAGCTGGTGTTTATACTAAAGAGGACTACATTAATTTAAAGAAGACTGGTCAAAAGTAAAAATTCATCAATTTATGATACAATGTTTCCAGAAATATATACATGTTTCAACAATAAAACAACAATAACAACAACAACAACCAAGAATAAACTGGACACATCAATCATCACATTCTGATGACGAGGATGATGAAAAGAAGAAATGGAACGAACGACTACGGCAAGATTCCGAGCATCTCTCTATCCAATGAAATCTAATTCTCCTCCAGTTCCAGTTAGCGAAGGTTGGAGCCACAGACTCTATGGTTGGAGCGTGCCTTTGCCCAGTCTTCCCTTGTTATACCATTTAGTGCCTCGTTGGAGCCACAGACTCTATGGTTGGAGCATGCCTTTTCCCAGTCTTCCCTTGTTATACCATTTATTGCCTCGTTGGTGAGTGTAAATTTGGTGTTCCTCCTCTCAATCTCAATCTTTCCCTTTATTTAGGCCCAATGACCTCGATTGGATTGCGTTCACGGTGATATGGGAAAGTTGCGTAACTCGGTGTCAAAACTCCCTGATTCGACAGACAATCTGCTTTGAAAACTGTTTCTGGTTCGTTTCTTTTTACTAAGGAGTATAGTTAGCTCTTTGATTAATGGTCAGAATATGTAGTGCTGCATGATTGAAGCCATGAACTCATGTCAGTTTTTACATTTGCCAAAGTTGGAGCCTTGGAGTGATCATGGCCCACTAAATGGTGGCGTTGTCCAATACATACAATAAATAAAGCTGGGTGCTTCTAGGGAAGGCAGTAAACGGTATTTAGCCAGTCTTTGGATGCTTCTAGGGAAGGCAGTAAACGGTATTTAGCAAATCTTCAGACACCTCTGCATTGACCCCTGAATGATATTCTCTACCTTGCAAATGGTGCACAGAAGAAAAAAAATGGCATGGCATCCTTCTAAATATCCAATGTCTTCACCACCTGCAAGAATAACAACGATCCTCTATCAAAAAACCCATGGGCCTTTTTCTGCCCGAATTATCGGACGTCCAATATTTTATCGGATATATGTTTACGTTCACCGTGTTCCATAATAAGAATACATCTTTGGATGATATCCACATCAAAGTTGTCCAGGATCCTTTTCCTACCACGTGGTTCCACACTGTTGATCTCTCTGTCGTATTTCGCCAACCATTTTCTCATGGTTGATTGTGAAATTAGAATGTCATAGCCGCCCTCTTAGATTACGGCCTACCGATAGATACAAAAAGACTTCTTTTCGCAGCTTTACTAGAGTGGAACCGACAGAGATTTCATATTGCATCCTATCGTATCGTTTTGTTTTAGAGACCAATATGTTTTAAAAACCTTAAAATGCTCTGTGACAAGTTCATGCATGAACACAAATTACCAAAGTTATATAAACAGCATGTTAATTTCAGGGTTGTCTATTCACGAGACAAGAGTGTGCTGGACTGTAACGCTAACACATCAACACACCTGATTCTGGTTCTGTGTTGTCACCGATAGCAGTGATAGCAATCATATCCTTCTCTCTCTCTCTCTCTCTCTCTCTCTCTCTCTCTCTCTCTCTCTCTCTCTCTCTCTCTCTCTCTCTCTCTCTCTCCAGCCTAAGGCAGTGCGTCCACAACTATAATATCCATACCACAGACAGACAGTGAATGAGAGAGTACCACACAGCTATCGTGTATAGATAGTTCGAAGATGACGTCACTTAGGTCTTTGTTGTTGCTTTTTGCCATCCGCGTTTATGAGTAGTGCTCAGTGAACTGTATTAACCCGACAATAAACGTTCATGGATACACACAGTTTTGTGTGTTGGTCCGTTATACCTCTGGATGGCAATTTAATGAGCTTCTTAGCCAGGCGCATACTATCAATATATTTTAATTGTACAATACCCCTATAGCCAGACGTGAATTTTCAGACATGCCCACATTCCCCAATCCTTGTGTCACCTTTCAAACCAAACAAAACTCTCCTCATTACCCAAATTAAAATGGCAGCCTATTTATTTGGATCGAGTCAAGCTGTTTTCAAATCGTGTGAAAGTCAATAGAATTGGACGGTTTCGGAAGATTAAAGGAAGGCGGCAGCTATCGACTGCCGGGTAATTTCAATATAAAATGCCAAACACGTTGTCACAAATAAAGGGGGAGAGAGAGAGAGAGAGAGAGAGAGAGAGAGAGAGAGAGAGAGAGAGAGAGAGGAGGGGAGGGGATAACGTCAAATGGTAGTGATATATATACATATTATACATCCCTCACCAATTGACACTTATATAACCACGCCCTTCGGACAGTCGTCATAATGTAAACAATGGCAGTGAATGGTAAACATAGCAAAACTACACAGGTTTTATCATTGAATGTATGTGCTAAGTAAAATACCCAAGAAGAAGAAGAAGAAGAAGAAGAAGAAGAAGAAGAAGAAGAAGAAGAAGAAGAAGAAGAAGAAGAAGAAGAAGAAGAAGAAGAAGAAGAAGAAGAAGAAGAAGAAGAAGAAGAAGAAGAAGAAGAAGAAGAAGAAGACATAATAATAATAATAATAATAATAATAATAATAATAATAATAATAATAATAATAATAATAATAATAATAATAATAATAATGTGAAAAGCCAACCTGTCCACCAAGCCCCACCATGACACACACACACACACACACACACACACAGCCATCCAAGCCCCACCATGTCACACACATACACACAAACACACACACACAGCCCAACACATAGCTAAATAATAATGACTATTTATTTCTCATCAAATCCCACAGCTCCCCAAGCAAAAGGTTTCCAAGAGATAATGCATTTTATCTCTATGATAACAAACAACGCGTACGACAGTCTTTATAGATAGTGTGCGCTTGGCTAAGACACTCACAACATTGCCATCCAGAATTAAAAGGGACCAACACATACAAATGACACAAAACTCTGTGTAACCATGCACTTTTATAGATAGAATGAAGTTGACGTCACTCTGGTCTTTATTATTGGTTTTTTTTTTTTTGTTGTTGTTTTTCGCGTTTACGAGTAATTCTCACTAAACTGTATTATCCTGACTATAAGCGTTCATGGATACACACAGTTTTGTGTGTTGGTCTGTTATACTTCCGGATGGCAATGAGCTTCTTAGCCAAGCGCATACTATATAGATAGTATGCGCTTGGCTAAGAAGCTCAAAACATTGCCATCCGGAAGTATAACGGACCAACACACAAACTCTGTGTAACCATGAACTTTTATAGTCTAGTTAATACAGTTTAGTGAGAACAACTCACAAACGCGGATGGCAAAAACAATAACAAAGGCCTGAGTGACGTCATCTTCGAACCATCTATAGAGATAGGGGGATAGAAGACACAGTTAGTACCTCCCTGCCCACAGGTGACACTCTCACTCCGTCACTTTGTCCAGCCAGGACATGACTCTGACCGACCAGATACACGTAGGTCAGAAAGTAGTCCTTCCCAGCCATTGGGCTCATGGAGCCGGAGAGCTCATCCCGGTTTCTATAGATAGAACGAAGATGACGTCAATCAAGTCTTTGTTATTGTTTTTGCCATACACGTTTATGAGTACTTCTCAAAAAAAAACTGTATGAACCAGACTATAAAAGTTCATGGTTACATATAGTTTTGTGTGTTGGTCCTTTACACTTCCGGATGGCAATGTTATGAGCTTCTTAGCCAAGCGCATACTATCTATAGCGTAAAACAGACAATAGCAATTGACTGCAACCCTTTGGATAGGACGCTAGTACTTTCCGCCAAACTTTCTAACAGACTCAGCTATCCATTCACTGCTGGGTGGACAGGGGGAGGGGGAGGGTAAAAAAAAAAAACAATCTAAAAATCTGGACTGCACCCGGGATCGATCTTGGCCCCTTTTGCGTGTAGAACGAGTGCTCTACCAACTGAGCTATGAGGACCCGTGGCGGTTTGCATATTATTTTCAACCTATTCAATCAATGTCCGTAAACAAATATGTTTACTCCAACCATTCATTTCTAACCCCGATTCGTTTCTCATGGTAATTTGGTCAATACTGCAAATTTGTTTGGGGGTTTTTTTTTTTCTGTTTTCTTTTTTTCTAAACGAATTAATGTTGTTTTTTCATATCACCGTCTTATATCTAAAGTTTGCTCGTTCATTCCACGGCGGGTCGTCATGACCTTGTCAAAGATAAATGAACAGAAATGAAAAAATAACAATTTCGAAAACAAACAAATACGGACCGTATCGGGCTCTATAGATAGTATGCGCTTGGCTAAGAAGCTCACAACATTGCCATCCGGAAGTATAACGGACCAACACACAAAACTGTGTTTAACCTTAAACTTTTAAAGTCTAGTTAATACAGTTTAGTGAGAATCACTCACAAACGCGGATGGCAAAAAAGAATAACAAAGACCTGAGTGACGTCATCTTCGTTCTATATATATATATATAAATATCATTTAATGGACGGATATTTTTAATGGCATTGTGGCCAGACAACTCGTCCTTCAAATATCGATCCATTAAATGACCCTCGTCTTTTCAACAACAACAACAACACACGCACGCACACACACACACACACACACACACACACACACACACACAAATAATAATAACAATAATAAGAATTTATATTTTTTTTAAAACATTTTAAAATCTCTTAAAATCCTGAGACTTGCCAAGTCGTCTCTGAAGTCCTAGGTTTGACAGAGGCCTTTTGTTTTCATTTTATTTTATTTTATTTATTTTTTTTTTGGGGGGGGGGGGGGTTACAAGATGAGGATGGATTTTTGAAGGTCGCGTTTTCTGACCAAAATCTTATATAGATATAATATATAATATACTTCATTCATCCCCAAAAAAATGGAAATTCGTTTACAGACGTGGCATGCATAAAAATGTATAAACACAAATTTGAGAATCTATGGCGACAATGTATACATAATATATAATATATGCAAATGTAATATAGCCCAACGCGATTTTTAGTTGTTTTTTTTTTGTTTTTTGTTTGTTTTTTTTGGTTATTTTTCTGGGGTTTTTTTCTTCTCCAGACCAGGGTAGGGCTGTCACGATTTGAAGACCAAACACGGAATTTCATTGGGTTCGATGAGGGTCACGTGGGGTCAGGGGTCAGCTTCACGATTAGACAACCATATGTAATCAATGAGTTACGAGAGACATCTAGAATACACCCGTGGCCATGAAGCACAGGGTCACGTGGGGTCAGGGGTCAGCTTCACGATTAGACAACCATATGTAATCATTGAGTTACGAGAGACATCTAGAATAAACCCGTGGCCATGAAGCACAGATAACGACATCTTGCATAGATAGAACGAACTTGACGTCACTCAGGTCCTTGTTATTGTATTTTGCTATCCACGTTAATTATGAGTAATTCTCACTTAACCTTGTATCAACCAGACTATAGATAGTATGCGCTTGGCTAAGAAGCTCACAGCATTGCCATCCGGAAGTATAACGGACCAACACACACAACTGGGTGTATTTATGAAATTTATAGTCGGGTTAATACAGTTCATAAACGCGGATGGCAAAAAAAAAACAATAACAAAGACCTGAGTGACGTCATCTTCGAAGGTTCAAAGGTTACACATAGTTTTGTGTTCTGGTCCGTTATACTTCCGGATGGCAATGTTGTGAGCTTCTTGGCCAAGCGCATACTATCTATTGGTGCTATACGTTTAGGTTAAATACTCACAACATCCGAAAGCCGGATATGACGTGCCAACACACAAAACTGTGTGTAGCCTTATAACTGACACGTTTATTGGTGCTACGCGTTTGGTTAAAAAGCTCATTAAAATCCGCCAACCGGAGGTAACGTGCCGACACACAGTTAGTTTGAGACCACCTATAACTATAAGTCTCATCTGGACATAAGCACAAAATCCAACAAAGAGGAATACACTCAAATGCTTACATTATACATTAAAAATAACAAATATAATAATACATAATAGAGAGATGATTTACAAGGAAAAAAATATCATCTTCCAAAACAATAACTATGCATCTGACTGTTTCCCTCCCAGCTAGGACTCCGGCCAGGGCCAGGACAAAACCAAGTAATCTCATTCAAAGACAAAGACAGAAAGCATGTTGGAAAACAGGTATAAGGGGATAAAAGACACAGTATGTACCTCCCTGCCCACTATGGGAGATCAGGAACCCACCCAGACGGAAGAAGAAAACAAACAAAACAAAACACAAAAACATCAATACAACAATAAACAAACAAACCTACAAACAAACAAAAAAGAAAAGAATCAAGAACTATTTAAGCGCTTAGAGTCTGGTGTCTCGAAGTTATAGCGCTATAGAAGTTTTCAGCAATTATTATGTTTTTGTTTTTTAAATCTAACGGGGAGGGGAGTGGGCAGAGAAAGAGGAAGTGAGTGCGGTTTAATGGTGTTTACAGACTGTTGGAATGATGTGGAGTTTGGGGGGGGGGGGGGGGGGGGGGCGTTGTCAACTAGCAGAGACACATCTATTTATATCCACATAGCCCAGTCTCCAGGCAGGGTCAAGGTCATTTCTGTGTTGACAAGATAGGTATGGCGAGGACAGGACCCATAGATAACACAGGACGGTAGTCTGTGACAGGACCACCACAGACTAGGGGGACCACAGATTACACAGACTGTGGACAGGACAGGACCCATAGATAACACAGGACGGTAGTCTGTGACAGGACCACCACAGACTAGGGGGACCACAGATTACACAGACTGTGGACAGGACAGGACCCATAGATAACACAGGACGGTAGTCTGTGACAGGACCACCACAGACTAGGGGGACCACAGATTACACAGACTGTGGACAGGACAGGACCCATAGATAACACAGGACGGTGGTCTGTGACAGGACCACCACAGACTAGGGGGACCACAGATTACACAGACTGTGGACAGGACAGGACCCATAGATAACACAGGACGGTGGTCTGTGACAGGACCACCACAGACTAGGGGGACCACAGATTACACAGACTGTGGACAGGACAGGACCCATAGATAACACAGGACGGTAGTCTGTGACAGGACCACCACAGACTAGGGGGACCACAGATTACACAGGACGAGGCAGGTCGATGAGTAATGCACAGTAACATCTATGAAGTCCTAGGTAATGGCCATTCAAAACGTCTGACCATCTAACACACCAGATGTACAGATTGGAACCACGTTGTACTGAACTGTCCTGCTCTGACGATGAGTTACATAGAGGGATCGCGAAATCGGTTATCTCTCTATTTGGGAAACCCAGCGACTGGGGACAAAATCGATTCTATTTTTAAGTTTTTTTGTTGTTGTTTTTAATTCTGACCAAACTTGCTATTATTTTTTATGCCTTTTTAATTGGATACAATAGTCTGATGTCAATTCGCCCAGCAACGGCGGCCATCTTGGTTCTAAACTATGAAAATCGGTACTGTTTATTCTTCATGCTGGCTAGAACTTTCCATGTCTTGTGATCAGAATGTATAAACGTCAAAACATGATCAGATTAAATTTTTTTCCCCCCTCTGGATACACTTTTATGCTCGTCGGAGAAATATTTCATAAGGGCGTCCGCCATTGTTCCAATAGTTTAGAGCCAGTTACTAAGTTATCATGCTTCATTACGAGGGAGGTGAAGTCACGACTGTTGAAGCGTATTTGCTTTTATTTTGTTTGCTGAGGGGACAATCTGGCTGTGTGGTCTAGTGGTATGACACTCGCTCTCGGATCGGTTCGAGCCTCGCTCGGCGCATAGTTGAGTCCTTGGAGAAGGCTCTTTAATCACATTCTCTCACCGTACTCAGGTGTAAAATGAGTATCTGGCCGTTAACAGCGGTGTCTCTGACCAAAAAAAAAAAATTGTAATATCGCCTGACGGGCGTCATGTCCCGTCCTACATGTTTAATGTTGCTGTTGGCCAGGGACACCTTGTAAAGCGTTTTGAGCAAGCTTAGTGGATATTGCGCTATATAGAAACTTTTTTTTAATTTATGGTTTCTACATTCAAGGCAAGCTGTCTAAACCAGACCCGTCTATACCAGTTTGTTATCGGAGGAGGGTAAAGATAGTTCGAAGATGACGTCACTCAGGTCTTTGTTATTGTTTTTTGCCATCCGCGTTTTATGAGTAATGCTCACTGAACTGTATTAACCTGACTATAAACGTTCATGGACACACACAGTTATGTGTGTTGGTCCGTTATACTTCCGGATGGCAATGTTATGAGCTTCTTCCCCAAGCGCATACTATCTATAGTCTCTGTATTATGAAAGGTGATAACGATGATGTCAACAGCGTTGAAGAAGAGCGATGGAGCGTGAGGTCACCAAAGGGGACTAACTCTATCTATACTCTATGGATGGAACAACCAACAGGCAATCGACATGAAAGGGGCAGGTAATTCATGGTCACCAAAGGGGACTAACTCTATACTCTATGGATGGAACAAACAAACAAACGACAACCAACCGGCATGAAAGGGGCAGGTAATTCATGGTCGTGTGTCTGGCTGCGTGCCGTCCAGTCGTGTCTGTCTCCACCCGACCAGACGACATAGGAATGACAGGCATCCAGTGAAGTCCTAGCCTAGCAATCATTCCAACCCCGACGTGATCATAACATTCGTGACAATTGCTTATCTAATGGAGGGTGGGGTGGGAGAGGGAGGAGCTCAGCTGGTAAAACACTCTCTTCACGCGGCAATGTCGTGGTCTAGTGGGATGACAATTGCTAACGGATCGGAAGGACTTGGGTTCAAGCCTCGCTCGGCGCTTACTTGAATCCTTGGAGAAAGAGTTACTCGCATTCTCTCACCGTACTCAGGGTGTAAAATGAGTAATGGGCAGTAAACAGTGTTGTCTTTGTCGGAAAAACTCGTAATATTGTATTGCCTAACAGGCGTCATGTCTCGTTCTACATGTTGCTGCTGGTCAGGGACCCTTTGTAAAGCGCTTTGAGCACGTTTAGTGGATATTGCGCTATATAAAGAAGTTCAAGTATTTACAATAATTTCATGACCAAATATTAATATTTTCTGCTGCAGGATATTATGCCTTCACCCAGGACCATCCGATCCAAAGGTGAGCGCCCTACCACAAGACCACACACGACATCAGCACCAACATCGTCATCACCAACATCGTCATCACCATCATCATCATCATCATCATCATCATCATCATCGTCGTCATCATCATCATCACCACCACGTTCTTTCATTCCTTCACGTCAATAGATAGGTAGATAACCACGCCCCTCGGACAATCGTCATGATGTAAACAATGGCAGTGATTGGTAGACACAGCAAACTACACAGGTTTTACTATCGATGGTATGTCTCTAAATAAAATACCCACTGTTCAACCGCTTGATCAATAATAGAACGAACACAGAAAACTATGTGTAATTTAAACGTTTATTATCTGATCGAGAAAATCGTGTGATAACTAGTCACCCATTTGGTGGTATAAAAACAATAACAAAGATCAGTGATTGGTCGATTTCATTCACGTTACTATTTATAAACAAGCAAATATGTTTGTCCGAGCACGTGTGAGGGTGTGTCACAAATCCCATGTTTTGATTGGTCAATACAATCGACCCAACCAACGTGTAAACACTTCTAAATCTGATAACACAAACCAACCCTGTCGTATTCTGGAGAAAAACAAACTCATATTCAAAAATTTGGCCAGAAAACTCGTCCTTCAAATATCGATCGATTTAAATGACTCTCATCTTGGAAAAAACTATCAAACTTGGAATTCCTTG
>NC_088368.1:47632637-47656771 GCF_034508935.2 Berghia stephanieae
AAAAAAAAACATTGATTGATAAACATAGCAAGTTACCCAGGTTTGACTTTTGATGGTACGTGTCTAAGTAAAATACCCACGGCTCTACCGCTTGATCAATGGAACCAACACAGAAAACTATGTGTAAACTTAAACGTTTATAGTTTGATCGAGAATCTCGTGTGATAACTAGTCACCCAGTTGGCGGTATAAAAACAATAACAATGATCAGAGAGAGAGAGAGAGAGAGAGAGAGAGAGAGAGAGAGAGAGAGAGAGAGAGAGAGAGGGTCGATATCATTCACGTAGAGATAGAATGCGCTTGGCCAAGGAGTTCACAACATTGCCATCCGGAAGTATAACGGACTAACACACAAACGCCCTGTAACCATGAACCTTTATAGTCTGGTTAATACAGTTTAGTGAGAACAACTCAAAAACGCGGATGGCAAAAACAATAACAAAGGCCTGAGTGACGTCATCTGCATACTATCTATAAACAACCAACTGTGTTTGTCCGAGCACGTGTGAGGGTGTGTCACAAATTCCATGTTTTGATTAGTCAAAAATCTACTGGTTAATTGACATGGCCTTGGAGGGGGGGGGGGGGGGGGGGGGTCCATGGTAGCTCACTAGGCTAGAGCCCTCGCTCCACAAGCAAAGGAAAAAAATAATAATTTTTAAAAAGAAGGAGAAAAAAAATAATAAACAGAGCTTTTATATAGCGCAAAATCCACCAAACGTGCTGAAAGTGTTTTACAAAGGGTCCCTGACCAACAGCAACGCGTAACATGTAGAACGAGACATGACGCTTGTTAGGCGATATTACAATTTTCTTTCCGACAGAGACAACCTGATACTTATTTTACACATGAGTACGGTGAGAGAATGTGAGTAAAGAGCCTTTTCCAAGGACGTAACTAGGTTCAAACCCAGGACCCTCCAATCCAAAAGCGAGTGTCATACCACTAGACCAAATAGCCGGGGACTGCATTATTTATTTTATATTCTCTTCTTCCCAACAGGATCTGGCTGGGTGAAACATCTCATATAAATCAGGACATTAAAAAACAAAAAAACTAGACAATACCCACAAAAACTAATTAACTAAATAAATAAAAAATGAAAAATGTAAATAATACAGAAATGTATGGGAGTCTCGTTTTCCCTCCCTTTGGTTTCTATTTGCCAAAAATATTTGAATAAGGACTTGCACACACACACACACGAAAGGAAAGGAGAAAAAAACTCAAGTGATAGTGACTTTCCACCCAACTGAGTCACACCCAGTGTCCTCCCAATACACTTCAAAGGAAAAACGTACCCTGGGGCTTGAATGAATTAGAAAGGAAATCTTACTATGTCTTAACTCTTAACTCTCTCCTTACCAAGTATTTTTAGAATTTCCCCCGAAAATTCACACCCACCCAGCATAAAAATTGACTTTTCTTCTTCAAACAAAAAAGTAACAAGTGAGCTCTACAACACAGTGTTTAGTATTTATAGTTTTATTTCGTGCAGCTATGTGGTCTAGTGGTATGACACTCGCTTTCGGATCGGAAAGTCCTGGGTTCGAGCCTCGCTCTGCGCATAGTTGAGTCCTTGGAAAAGGCTCTTTACTCGCATTCTGTCACTGTACTCAGGTGTAAAATGAGTACCTGGCCGTTAACAGCGTTGTCTCTGTCCGCAAAAAATTGTAATATCGCCTTATAAGGCATCATGTCCTGTCCTTCATGTTAAATGTTGCTGTTGGCCTGGGACCCCTTGTAAAGTGCTTTGAGCATATGTAGTGGATATTGCACGATAGAAAAACTCAATTTTTTTTTTTATTTAGAGGAAAATGTTTGACACGGCAAAATCAGCGGGAAATTTCAGAGCAAATCCCAAAATCCCGGAATTCCACGGAAAATGATCATCCCTGGGATGTGTGATAATAAATTGTATTATTTTGTACGAGGAAGACAGGAAAATGGTAGGAGTGGCCTGTTTTGGGGCGAACAACACCTTGGCCTAGGGAAGTTTAAAACAAATTCCCGGCCATCATCAATATCCCCAAAATTGTGGTCAGAATGAACAAGATATAGAAACAAAAGGAGATAAAAAAAAGTTAACAGTGATAGGTATGTCGGTGGGGGAAGAGGAAGTTTTAGTTGAGTTAGGGCTGTTCACAATGTTGGATATGGACCTCATTACATGATACTACTGACAGTATGGTTGGTAACTCAGAAGATATGAATTAATCTTTTGAGGGACGCCTTCCGAAAGCTACTCGTGCTAAGGGAAACAACCCAAATATTCCCTCTACTAACCCTAAGAAAAAATAAAACCTAGTACCTTTAACTAACCCTAATAGGAAAAACAAACAACCTAGCACCTCTACTACGACTTATATCTAACCCTAAGAAATAAAAAAATCCTCCGACCTCGAGCTAACCCTAATAGAAAACAAACCCAGGACTAGGACTGCTTTCAACACTTCACAAAACAAAATGGCAGTGGAGAACCAAAACAATGGACGTATTTGGAAAGTTTAAAGTTCACTAATCTATCAAGGTTTGCTACTTTATAGATATTGACAAATTGAATAAATAAACGCATGACAAAAGGGGAGGCCTTCCGAAAGCTCCTCGTGCTAGCATTTCTTTCAATTTGTATTTTCACCATGTATCTTTGTCTTTTGTCAATATAAAGTAGTCTAACATTTTTCAAACTCTAGAACAAACATTGATAGATTTGTGAAAGTTTAAACTTTCATAATACGACCATTGTTTTGGTTTTCCGCCGCCACTTTGTTTTATGAAATAATGAAAGCCGTCCTCCTAGTTTGTTTGTTTTTTGTTTTTTTTTTCTATTAGGAATAGCTCGATGTCAGGTGATTTTTTTTTTCTATTAGGGTTAGTAATAAGTATTAGTAAAGGGTGATAGGATGTTTGTTTTTCCTTTTAGTATCAGGGCTAGTTAAAGGTACTAGGTTTAATTTTTTTTCTTAGGGTTAGTTGCAGTGGCGTGGGGCCATTGGATCAAATGGTGCCAGGCACCGCACCAATCTTTTTAAAAAATCATTAACAGCATAATTTAATTAAAAATAAAACAGAGATTTTAACTCCACTGTCTTTCGCCAACTCGCCAACAACATACTGCCTTTTTAGTCTCCACTCTATTCAAGATTCCGAATCACGCACTGCGCCGACTCGTGTGTTGGTGACATCACTCCGCGAAGTAGTGACTAAATCAAACACCGTGGTGCAAAGCAATCCGAGCTCCAATTAATGCTATATCCATTAGTATCGCGACAGCTGATTGAGCGAGAAACTAGGTCGAATTATACTATCTTCAAATAGCGGAAAACCCCTCGACTTGTGCCAGGATCTGAGAGCTCCACCGTTGGACTGGGGGGATGCGCCAAATTAGGTTCAAAGTTCAAAAACGTTTATTTTAGGCAATTGCCAATGTAGGGTAACTTCGGCCATCCAAAATATTACATTAACTGTCAAAAACACTGATCATTGTCAAGTTTATTTGTAAGCAGCAAAGAAAAACATCATAAAACTTTAAAATATGACATATCAAACCCCCCCCCCCCCCCACCTCTTTTTCACGATTATTGAATAAAGTAATTCTTTGCAACGAAGCATTGTGGACGAATTTACCAATATTTTTCTTGCTTGTAGTGCCGAGTTGATGGTTACGTGTGTATGAGTGGTTATTTGTGTGTGTGTGTGTGTGTGTTTGTGCGTGTGTATTTGTGTCAGTCAGAGAAAGAAACCGAAGACTGTCAACAGTTATACTTTTGGTGTGTTTTTAGATTTTTAAGTACTTAAGTGGAGTGATTTTTTCTTTGTGATGCTTTAGGATCTGAATCTACCTTTTATTCGTGCAATCATTAATCGTAATTCCACTGATTTCCATTATTTGAGATATACTTTGAAGTTTTGTTTTGTTAAACAATGAATTGCAATGAATCAAGTTGACTCTTTACTTCACCGACCGTTTGGGAGATTGACACTAGATGACAAATTAGAAATAAAAAGACTAGTTCCTCACCAACCAACTGATTTTGAATTAACACAGGTGTGGAAATCTCGAAAACGCTCTTTTTCAGTGACATGGTATGACAGGCATGAATGGCTCACAGTTAGTTTAGTCTTTTGTTTTTATTGTCTACTTTTTACAGATACAACAAACACTGACAAATCATGGACATCTATAGGCTATAGTGACCTTAACCACTTCCATCGTATTTCTTAACCTCCTGAACGTTGTTTTAGCACCCTTAAAAGAGTGAAAAATTTCTTGCGAGCGGTTAAATTCGTTAATGATTCTGTCAATTCACAAAGCTGAAATAGATGCCATTCCAGATTTCAATAAACACATTATAAAAAGATTTGCAGAGATGAAACATCGCAGTGCAGATTTTTTTACAAGTACTAAAAGTAAGTAATTTCTGTCATAGGTTTTTTTTTCTCTTTTGATTTACATTTATAACATATTGATTGCATTATCTACCAAATCCAATCCTTTATTTGGTGGACAAAGAATAATTACAAAGACCTTTTCATACGGGACTTGTATCTCAGTGTTCTGGCTTGTTGTTTTCATGAATTATTTGTTTTTGTAAGTTTTGTCCACTCGTAGAAACCATCGATCCCCACCCTTCCATAAAAGAGAGTTTTTAATATGTCGTGCTCTCTCTTCTTAACCGTGTTCACTGTATTAGAATTTTTTTTTCTAATCATGGCACCACCATATGCCGTCAATACGCCACGCCGCTGGTTAGTTGAGGGAATACTTGAGTTGTTTCCCTTAGCACAGGGAGCTTTCGGAAGGCCTCCCGACAAAAGATCCACGGTGAAAATACAAATTACAAATTGAAAGAAATCTAGCACGAGGAGCTTTTGGAAGGCCCCCCCTCTTTAGACTTTGGACAATCATTATGCTGTCATTAAAATAAAACGTATATCTAATCATTCACGGAATTCCAATAAAACCGTGTAGATTTTTATGAAAGTAAGTTTAAAATGCCGAAAGTCTGGGGCAAATCATATTTGACCTAAGATTACGCAACACCCACCTCAAAAGAGCGCCGTACATAAATCGTAAACGTCTGTCAGTTAGGTCTTTTTTTGGGCTTTATTTTAGAAGTTGAAGTTGAAGAAATTGAAGACTAAGACTAAGACTAAAGTTTACAGTTTAGACACTCACGTGTCACAGGTTTTGAGACAAAAAGTTGGTTTAGACAAACAGAATAAAAATAAAAAGCAAAAAACGAATGAAAAGGAAGTTGTCTTACCGGTACCAGCTGTTTGGCAAGTCCTGTGACTTCTTGGCCGATTCAGTTTATCAATGGGACTAACAACTATCACACGCAATACTTACACACTACACACAGCAACACTACACACGCCACTGTGTCATAACATGACTGGACTGGGTACTACGTGACAAACGACAATGGACTTGTTGAGTGACGCGAGGAGAGAGTGCTGAATCTACAAAATCATCACTCAAGGGAAACTACTATGAAAATAAATGATTTGGTGACGAGAACGAAGAGTTATCTCGCCTGAAAATGCACACACTGAACTTGGATTGTGTAAATGTTGCTGCTCGAAGCTCGAATAAATAAATAATAACGTGAAGTTGAATGTAAGCTTACAATCAACTTCACGTTATTATTTAATTGAACTTGACTTATCTCTCCAGTGGATACCGGGACATTCAAATATACCAGAAAATGACAATGCAGACAGACTAGCCAGACTCGGATCAACACTTTTACAACCATCAATTCCAGTTTCTTTAGACACAGCGAAACAAATAATCAAAACAAATAAGAGAGAAGAATGGATGAACAGTTGGGCAATGAGCACCACGGGTAGATGTATGTTTTCCCATATGACCACTCCTGTAAAGACTGATTGCCTAAATAAGCTCAGAAGACACCAGCAAAGCATCATCTTTCAACTAAGAACACAACACATACCGCTCAACAACCATTTAAGCAAAATTACAAAAGACACATCCCCTTCCTGCCCCCTATGTCAACACCCCAATGAAACAGTAACACACCACTTGCTTGAATGTCAACCTCTTGAAGACCTGAGATGCACATTTCTCCCACCAAATCCAAGCATCAGTAACACACTTTATAGTCACCTGGAACAACTACAAAAGACATCTAACTTCTACGTCATGGCACAAATAGTGGCGTAGGGCCTTAAAGGCTATTAAGGCTAAGCCACAGGTCGTCATTGTCTTGATAATTTGTAATAATTTAACAATAAAAAGTCACACTTTTAATTTTCTGTTTCACAAACAATGAAATTCATTGTTGACCTGGTGTTGAAAAACCCTTACAGAGCCTCAAAACTTGAACCAATCACACCGCTTAGAATTTACTACAGCTCGAGTCATACTCGTGCCCCTGACCAATCAGTACAGCGTGTGGCTTTAAAGGTTGAGAAGGCTTCCAGCCATATTCCCACGGTACAACCAGGCGATGCATTTCACGTTTGCCGTGTGCTATGACTGTGGACATGAAGAGGCATCTTGACTTTGAACTGAGTCATTGTGGCTTTCTTACTAGCAGCCACACACAATGACCTAATTATTCCATTAATGGCAATCGTGTTGTACCTGTTACCCATCCTTCTTCGAGGCGTGTCAGGCATGTGATATTGAATTCCACTTGTCCCTTTTAACTTGAATGTGAGACTGTATGTATGTTTACTGATAATTCGAGTGTTAATCTGATGTGTGCAGTGTCTGTTTTTAAAATTTTAATTAATTGCTATTATGAAGTGTGATGAATCGCGTCTATTACCTGTTGACTATCAATACCAGTTCTTTGAATAGGGAAAATAAACTTTTGATTAAAAGTCTCGGTCCCCATCAACCAAACGATTTTGTACTCACTATTAAAGACGGGAAACAGAATCGGTCATTTAATTTGATAAAGATTGGTATAGTCGTTTTCTTTGGCTTACGGTGAGAATAGAAAAGAAGAGTTTATTTTGTTTTAATTGTATTTTGTTTGGCGATAACAGCAATACAGAATTGTGTTGGACAAGAAATGGATTTACCTGTTTGAAAAATTTAACACAGAGAGCATTGAACCATCAGAAGTCTAACTGACATTTAAATATCTCCACTAGATTGAAAACCGTTGGTACTGTTCACATAGGTGCACAGATTGACAGTGGCTATCGCTTATCCTTAGCCAGGCATTATGAACAAGTTACAAAGAACATACAAATCTTAGGTAAAATAATTGAGTGCATCAAATCTCTCTCTCTCTCTCTCTCTCTCTCTCTCTCTCTCTCTCTCTCTCTCTCTCTCTCTCTCTCTCTCCCTCTTTCTCTCTCTCTCCCTCTCTCTCTCTCTCTCTCTCTCTCTCTCTCTCTCTCTCATATCCATAACTAAAAGATAATATTCATGCGACAACATATCTCAAATCCAGCCCCATGCTCCTAAATGACCAAGCTACGCCGCTGTGGCACAAGACCGAAGGGCTAGAGCTCAGGTGGTCGCTGGTTCGGATAAGTAAGTAATTGAACTTGGATTGGGAAATTCCTATCTTGTCCAACAGATCTGACATCTGAACCCATTTATGGGCCTAGTTTAACATTGTTGTATGTAATGGACAATATTTTGTGTACGTCATTTTTTTGAGATTTCTATTACAACAATGAGCCCATAAGGAATTGGGTTATCAGACCTGCACGTCGCTTCCAGCCCATTGTTGATTTGTTTGTTGAGTTTGTTTTTTTGGTTGGTTTGTTAATTTTTAATTTTATTAATTTTTTATTTTTTTTGGGGGGAGTTGTTTTTTTTTTTTTTTGTTTTGTTTTATTATTATTATTATTATTATTATTATTATTATTATTATTATTATTATATTATTATTATTATTATTATTATTATTATTATTATTATTATTATTATTATTATTATTATTATTATTATTACTGTAATAGAATGACCATTCTATCTGATGTTATTTGATTTTGTACTCTATTACTCTTTACTACTTGTCGCTACCATCACTATTAAATTGTATGCAAGTAATGCAAGACTGTGTGCCTCTGTGGTTTATATCAACATTCCTTTACTCGTGTGTGTTACTATGACCAGTAGTACACTGTGTGTTGTGTGTTAAGCCCTTACACAGGTAGTCTCTCGATGTAGTACTATTTTTATCTGCGGCTGGGGTGGACTTCTGGCCTGATACTATATTTTTGTGTGCTTTCTTTCATCACTTCACATCGTTATAACTTCATTTTAACAACTATGATCATTTACAAATTTATATCACTAATTCTGGCAAATCATAGCTTCCTAGCCACCTACCTTGAGTCATCTAAATCTACTTTGTTCTTCTGTATACTTAATAATTGCTACTTAAATATTTTATACAGCCATAACGTTCACGCCTTTGATTACTAATTACGAGCTAAACATTTACTCTGCAATTTACTATGATTGATTTTGTAGCATAACTCTTTAGTTTAGACTTATTCGTTCCTTCATACATGTCCCATGTTATTTGCATTAATTTGTTTAAATCATGAAGATGCACACAACTCGATCGAGTTTACTCACTTCAGTCTACGCATCACTTTACCTGGACCAGTGACGTAGGTGCTTTCCCTGACGTCCGCGCTAAATCTATTTTTAACTGCTATAGCTAATATTATGTGATGATTCTGCCATTGATTCTTTTCATTCATTCATTGATCCATTCATTGCTACACGCCTATAGAATACGATACAAAAGAATGATCTGTTCCATTGTTCCTGAATAAAGACTTCATCATTATACATCCTGGCCTTTGTTGTTTGATCGCCTCCACTACCCTGGAGTGGATGGGCTAGGACTCGGGTAGACTATGGTGTCTCCGGACTTGACTGTGGTGTGTGCTCTTCGCTCATGAAATCAACTCCCTACTTCTACTTCTGACACATGAAGTCATGCTACTATCACTAACAGTAGTACACTAAACTGTCACTTCATTGTCTCGATCTATCTTCCTCACTTGAGCACCACCGCCGCAGTTACAGTCTGGAACTCTTAAGTCGACCCCGGGACCGAATCCATCCACTCCCACGGCCTCTACACTCTGCCAATACTACTACTACCACTCGCCGGCATCAACTACCCGGTTGTCTCCATCAGTATCACACTCGCCGGCATCAACTACCCGGTTGTCTCTATCACACTCGCCGGCATCAGCTACCCGGTTGTCTGACTTTATTACAAATTTGGCGCTGCGAGCAGGATCTCAATTTCAGAAGCCACAGCCTTTTGGAGACCTGCTTATTTATTCATCAGTCAGACATCCGCTTGGAATTGGAACAAATTTACTCTCCAGCTGCCAGTCCCTGTCCACCAACCTCGATGTTTTATTGCGACAGACGACAATCGACGTCAACTTGCCACTCGGCCCCTTTACAGCCGAATTTATAACAAGACGGCCGCTACCGGCTACCATACACGTCGAGTATCCTGTCCAACCCGAGATGACCAGTGTGACTGCCAAACCCGAGAGGACCCATGTTCCTGAGCCCGAGATGCCCCGTGTACCTGTGCCCGTGATGACCCGTGTCTCAGTGCCCGAGATGACCTGTGTGTCTGTGCCCGAGATGTCCTGTGTGTCTGTGCCCGTGATGACCGTGTGCCTGTGCCCGTGATGACCTGTGTGTCTTTGCCCGTGATAAACCGTGTGCCTGTGCCCGTGACGACCTGTGTGTCTGTGCCCGTGATGACCCGTGTGCCTGTGCCCGTGATGTCCGTGTGCCTGTGCCCGTGACGACCTGTGTGTCTGTGCCCGAGATGACCCGTGGGTCTTACCAACGTGAATTAACCAACCAGATGGAGCCTCGTCCCTATTACTGCCATGCAACTATCCAAAGGCATCGTCGTCGAAGTGGTGGCCGGTGTTCCTAAAAGTCGCGTCTGTGAAAGTGAAACCACGTCACAGAATCCCGCCTGCACACATCTGCCCAGACGACATCACGCCAAATGCAAGGATCTGCCTGAGCTTGACCACCACGTTGGTGAGATAATCCATGTTTTGTAGGTTCCTCATGTATATTGATTCAATATCTCGTTAGTTCCCATTAATTTTGCAATAATATGCTCGTGATTCATAATGAAACATACAATGTAATTATGGAATGTTAAA
The DNA here is from genome assembly GCF_034508935.2 of Berghia stephanieae. NCBI lineage: Eukaryota > Metazoa > Mollusca > Gastropoda > Nudibranchia > Aeolidiidae > Berghia > Berghia stephanieae. Next base: position 47,642,800 of record NC_088368.1, read on the forward strand.
ACTATTGCTTATAATTATAACAGTGTAGTTCTTTCTACCTTTACCGCTAACAAGCGACGTCCACTTAATATTTCCATGTCTATATTCCACATGAGCCTCCTCATATATTTGAGACGTTCGTATTTCAAGTTTTAACGCTTTTCTCATCTTATACTTATACCGCTATGCTGAAGCGACGTAGATTTACATTGATTGCATTTCTTTCAAGTTGATTTCGTACATTGAATCCTCTCTGCCTAGTTGACCATTGATAATTAAATTATTTGTTCTATGAGGACATAGAACGGTTCGAGTTGGGGGATATGTAATAGAATGACCATTCTATCTAATGTTATTTGATTTTGTACTCTATTACTCTTTACTACTTGTCGCTACCATCACTATTAAATTGTATGCAAGTAATGCAAGACTGTGTGCCTCTGTGGTTTATATCAACATTCCTTTACTCGTGTGTGTTACTATGACCAGTAGTACACTGTGTGTTGTGTGTTAAGCCCTTACACAGGTAGTCTCTCGATGTAGTACTATTTTTATCTGCGGCTGGGTGTGACTTCTGGCCTGATACTATATTTTTGTGTGCTTTCTTTCATCACTTCACATCGTTATAACTTCATTTTAACAACTATTATGATCATTTACAAATTTATATCACTAATTCTGGCAAATCATAGCTTCCTAGCCACCTACCTTGAGTCATCTAAATCTACTTTGTTCTTCTGTATACTTAATAATTGCTACTTAAATATTTTATACAGCCATAACGTTCACGCCTTTGATTACTAATTACGAGCTAAACATTTACTCTGCAATTTACTATGATTGATTTTGTAGCATAACTCTTTAGTTTAGACTTATTCGTTCCTTCATACATGTCCCATGTTATTTGCATTAATTTGTTTAAATCATGAAGATGCACACAACTCGATCGAGTTTACTCACTTCAGTCTACGCATCACTTTACCTGGACCAGTGACGTAGGTGCTTTCCCTGACGTCCGCGCTAAATCTATTTTTAACTGCTATAGCTAATATTATGTGATGATTCTGCCATTGATTCTTTTCATTCATTCATTGATCCATTCATTGCTACACGCCTATAGAATACGATACAAAAGAATGATCTGTTCCATTGTTCCTGAATAAAGACTTCATCATTATACATCCTGGCCTTTGTTGTTTGATCGCCTCCACTACCCTGGAGTGGATGGGCTAGGACTCGGGTAGACTATGGTGTCTCCGGACTTGACTGTGGTGTGTGCTCTTCGCTCATGAAATCAACTCCCTACTTCTACTTCTGACACATGAAGTCATGCTACTATCACTAACAGTAGTACACTAAACTGTCACTTCATTGTCTCGATCTATCTTCCTCACTTGAGCACCACCGCCGCAGTTACAGTCTGGAACTCTTAAGTCGACCCCGGGACCGAATCCATCCACTCCCACGGCCTCTACACTCTGCCAATACTACTACTACCACTCGCCGGCATCAACTACCCGGTTGTCTCCATCAGTATCACACTCGCCGGCATCAACTACCCGGTTGTCTGACTTTATTACATTACTATTACTATTATTATTGGGGTTTGTTTTGTTGTTTTTGCTTGTTTTTTTTTTTTTTTGTTTTTTTTTTTTGTTTGTTTCTTTGGGTTTTTTTTTTTTTTTTTGTTCTTAAGGGTTTCGCAGTGCTTGCAACACATTTTGGTTATTTTAGCGGTTAGCGCCAATAATAATGAATTCATTCATTGATCCCATGATCTGATGATCGTGGGAGGGATACACGGGATGCAGCTCTCACCACTTTCCGCCATTCTTCTCTATTGTTGGCCTTCTCCAAGAGTTCTTCCATCTTCATTCCTGTCCATTCCTTGATACCATCCATCCAAACTTTCCTTTGTCTTCTTCTTCTTCTTCTTCTTCTTCTTCTTCTTCTTCTTCTTCTTCTTCTTCTTCTTTCTCCTTCAAGGGTGCCATCCATCACCATTCTGCACAAACCTTCATGCCTCACATTGTGGCTAAACCGTGACAGTTTCCTTCTTCTAACTGTGGTGATGAGGACTTCCTGTCATCCTGCACGATCTTGCACCTCCTCCATCGTGGCCAAACCATGACAGTTTCCTTCTTCTAACTGTGGTGATGAGGACTTCCTGTCATCCTGCACGATCTTACACCTCCTCCATCGTGGAAAAAACCATGACAGTTTCCTTCTTCTAACTGTGGTGATGAGGACTTCCTGTCATCCTGCACGATCTTGCACCTCCTCCATCGTGGCCAAACCATGACAGTTTCCTTCTTCTAACTGTGGTGATGAGGACTTCCTGTCGTCCTGCACGATCTTGCACCACCTCCAATAGCCTACGTCTTTTTGGGTTCTGAATAAATAAGAAAACGGAATATTAAAAATAAAAAAAAACAAAAACAATCTTTTTAGATTTACAATTAAACAGAGACGATAAAAAGTAAGAGAGAGGGAACGTATTTTAATTCAAATGTGACCCTTCGCCTCAAAATGGTATTAAGTCGGGATGGCTAAGATATTGAAAATTGAATTTATAGCCAGAAATATCAGACTTGTGTTGAGTTTGTATGTTTTATTGAGGAGAATGGATACCATATTTTAGGGTGCTAATGCCAACAATTTATATTTTTGACCAGTTTAACATTTAATTCGGTGTTATTTTTTGCCTACACAATGTGTTATTTTTTGCCTACACAATGTGTTATTTTTTGCCTACACAATGTGTTATTTTTTGCCTACACAATGTGTTATTTTTTGCCTTCACAATGTGTTATTTTTTGCCTACACAGTGTGTTATTTTTTGCCTACACAGTGTGTTATTATTTGCCTACACAGTGTGTTATTTTTTGCCTACACAATGTGTTATTTTTTGCCTACACAGTGTGTTACTTTTTAATCAACATCTAGAGGTGCCAAAATGAGTCAATACATTTTATAGTAAAATAAAGGGGGTAAAATTAATCATTAGACATCATCATCATCAACATCATCACATCACCATCATCATTTTCATTAATTGTTGTACAATAACTATGCTGCCATTAATTTAATTTTTTTTTAAAGTACCTAATCATTCACGAATAGTCCTCATGTAGAACCCCCCACCCAGGGAACAAGAAGAAGGGACCGCCCGCTGGAGACCTGGAGGGGGGGGGGGGGGGGGGGGGAGCATCGAAAGAGAAAGGAAAGACAGTGGTTGGTCTTGGGGACAGATGTCAAAATGGCCTCCTCCAACTCCAACCGGGAAAGATGGCGTTCCACCGTGTCAGCCTTATGTGATGATCTAGCACCGAGAGGATATGGAAGTAAGTAAGTAAGTAAGTATGTAAGTATGTAAGTATGTAAGTAAGTAAGTGAGTAAGTAAGTAAGTAAGTATGTAAGTAAGTAAGTATAGAAGTAAGTAAGTAAGTAAGTTAGTAAGTGAGTAAGTAAGTAAGTAAGTATGTAAGTAAGTATGTAAGTAAGTAAGTAAGTAAGTAAGTGAGTAAGTAAGTAAGTAAGTATGTAAGTAAGTATGGAAGTAAGTAAGTAAGTAAGTAAGTGAGTAAGTAAGTAAGTAAGTAAGTATGTAAGTAAGTATGGAAGTAAGTAAGTAAGTAAGTAAGTAAGTATGGAAGTAAGTAAGTAAGTAAGTATGTAAGTAAGTAAGTAAGTAAGTAAGTAAGTATGTAAGTAAGTAAGTGAGTAAGTAAGTAAGTAAGTAAGTAAGTATGTAAGTAAGTATGGAAGTAAGTAAGTAAGTATGTAAGTAAGTAAGTAAGTAAGTATGTAAGTAAGTAAGTGAGTAAGTAAGTAAGTAAGTAAGTATGTAAGTAAGTAAGTAAGTATGGAAGTAAGTAAGTAAGTAAGTAAGTAAGTAAGTAAGTAAGTAAGTATGTAAGTAAGTAAGTATGTAAGTAAGTAAGTGAGTAAGTAAGTAAGTAAGTATGTAAGCAAGTATGGAAGTAAGTAAGTAAGTAAGTAAGTGAGTAAGTAAGTAAGTAAGTATGTAAGTAAGTATGGAAGTAAGTATGGAAGTAAGTAAGTAAGTAAGTAAGTGAGTAAGTAAGTAAGTAAGTAAGTAAGTAAGTATGGAAGTAAGTAAGTATGGAAGTAAGTAAGTAAGTAAGTATGTAAGTAAGTAAGTAAGTAAGTATGTAAGTAAGTAAGTAAGTATGGAAGTAAGTAAGTAAGTAAGTAAGTAAGTAAGTAAGTAAGTAAGTATGGAAGTAAGTAAGTAAGTAAGTATGTAAGTAAGTAAGTAAGTAAGTAAGTAAGTATGTAAGTATAGTAAGTAAGTATAAGTATGTAAGTATAGTATGTAAGTATGTAAGTATAAGTAAGTATTAGTAAGTTAAGTAATGTAAGTAAGTATGTAGAAGTAAGTAATTTAAGTAGTAGTATGTAAGTAAGTAAGTAAGTATTAAGTATGTAAGTAAGTAAGTAAGGTAAGTAAGTAAGTAAGTATGTAAGTAAAGTATGTAAGTAAGTAGTAAGTAAGAAGTAAGTAGTAAGTAAGTAAGTATGTAAGTAGTAAGTAAGTAAGTAAGTAGTAAGTAAGTAAGTAAGTAAGTAAGTAAGTAAGTAAGTAAGTAAGTATGTAAGTAAGTAAGTAAAGTAAGTAAGTATAAGTAAGTAAGTAAGTAAGTAAGTAAGTATGTAAGTAAGTAAGTAATAGTAAGTAAGTAAGTAAGTAAGTAGTAAGTAAGTAAGTAAGTAAGTATGTAAGTAAGTAAGTAAGTAAGTAAGTAAGTATGTAAGTAAGTAAGTAAGTAAGTAAGTAAGTAAGTAAGTATGTAAGTAAGTAAGTATGTAAGTATGTAAGTAAGTAAGTAAGTATTGTAAGTAAGTAAGTATGTAATGTAAGTAAGTAAGTAAGTAAGTAAGTAGTAAGTAAGTAAGTAAGTAAGTATGTATGTAAGTAAGTAAGTAAGTAAGTAAGTATGTAAGTAAGTAAGTAAGTATGTAAGTAAGTATGTAAGTAAGTAAGTAAGTATGGAAGTAAGTAAGTAAGTAAGTAAGTAAGTATGTAAGTAAGTAAGTAAGTAAGTAAGTAAGTAAGTAAGTAAGTAAGTAAGTAGTAAGTAATTGTAAGTATGTAAGTAAGTAAGTGAGTTAGTAAGTAAGTAAGTATGTAAGTATGTAAGTAAGTAAGTAAGTATGTAAGTAAGTATGTAAGTAAGTGAAGTAAGTAGTAAGTAGTAAGTTTAAGTATAATGTAATGTAAGTAAGTAGTAGTATAGATAAGTAATGTAGATAGTAAGTATGTAAAAGTAGTAGTAAGTGTAAGTAAGTATGTAAGTAGTAGTAGTATAGTAAGTAAGTAATTAGTAGTAAGTATAGTATTAAGTATTAGTAAGTAAGTAAGTAAGTATGTATAAGTAAGTAAGTATGTAATGTATTAGTAAGTAAGTATGTAAGTATGTAAGTAAGTATGTAAGTAAGTAAGTAAGTAAGTAAGTAATTATGTAAGTAAGTAAGTAAGAATCATGTAGATTAGATAAACCCAAACTCACTCAACCCTAACACCAACTATAACCGTAGTTTACCCTGGTTACTTTACCCCATGCCTGTTTATTACAATTTTTTTCTGAGACAAATTAATTATAGGCCTTGAAACAAAGCTAATGTTTTTAGTTTTTATATGTTAATGATGGTAGTTGAATAAAACTATCTATGTACATACTTATTTTTAATACATTTTTTTTCCAATTTTGAAAAGTAGCAAAAATCTCTAGGATTGAGTGAGTTAAAAAATAGTGAAAGTCCTTTGTTTGTTTGTGTGTTTTTTTAGTTGTTTTTTTTTTTTTTTTTTGGGGGGGGGGGGGGGGGGGGGTGTTTTTTAAGTTTTACGGCGCTTGCTACACATTTCGGTCATCATATCAGCGTCGTTAAAAAGGAAGAAAATTGATTAGTAAATACATTCTAGATGTACAAGTAAAAGGACTCGAGGAAAAAGTAAGACAAGGGGAAATGGTTCAAATCGAGAACAGATGTAGATTCCAAGAGCACACTATCAATGTATTTAGTTTGAGATAACCTAAAAGTCTCACCCAGACACCAGAACAAGAACCCACTAAGAGGAATACACTCAAATGGTTACAAATCATATATTGAAGTCTTTAAAAATAACAGTACATAACAGAGAGATGATTTACAAGGGAAAAAAATATTATCATCTCCCAAAATAATAACTATGCATTTGACTGTTTCCCTCCCAGCCAAGCACTACTCCCAGGGCCAAGGCAAAACTTATTGTTTTTGTTTGTTTTTAAGGGTTTTACGGCGCTTGCAACACATTTAGGTTATATCAGCGCCAGTAAAAAGGAAGAAAATGGGATAGTAAAAAGTTCTAGAATTACAATTAAAGCACCCAAGAGAAAGGAAGACATAGGGGAACTGGGAACAAATAGGGAACAGATGTAGATTCCAAGAGCATACCACCAATGTACTTAGTTTGAGATCACCTATAAGTCTCATCCGGACACAAGCACAAAATCCAACAAAGAGGAATACACTCAAATGCTTACATTATACATTAAAAATAACAAACATAATAATACATAACAGAGAGATGATTTACAAGGAAAAAAATATCATCTCCCAAAACAATAACTATGCATTTGACTGTTTCCCTCCCAGCTAGGACAGGCCAGGGCCAGGACAAAACCAAGTAATCTCTTTCCAAGACAAAGACAGAAAGCATGTTGGAAAACAGATATAGGGGGAAAGAAGACTTAGTATGTACCTCCCTGCCCACTATGGGAGGTCAGGATCCCCACCCAGAGATATAGGGGAATAGAAGACACAGCAAGTACCTCCTGCCCACTATGGGAGGTCAGGATCCCCACCCAGAGATATAGGGGGATAGAAGACACAGCAAGTACCTCCTGCCCACTATGGGAGGTCAGGATCCCCACCCAGAGATATAGGGGGATAGAAGACACAGCAAGTACCTCCTGCCCACTATGGGAGGTCAGGATCCCCACCCAGAGATATAGGGGGATAGAAGACACAGCAAGTACCTCCTGCCCACTATGGGAGGTCAGGATCCCCACCAGAGATATAGGGGGATAGAAGACACAGCAAGTACCTCCTGCCCACTATGGGAGGTCAGGATCCCCACCCAGAGATATAGGGGGATAGAAGACACAGCAAGTACCTCCTGCCCACTATGGGAGGTCAGGATCCCCACCCAGAGATATAGGGGGATGGAAGACACAGTATGTACCTCCCTGCCCACTATGGGAGGTCAGGAACCCCACCCAGAGATATAGGGGGATAGAAGACACAGCAAGTACCTTCTGCCCACTATGGGAGGTCAGGATCCCCACCCAGAGATATAGGGGGATGGAAGACACAGTATGTACCTCCTGCCCACTATGGGAGGTCAGGATCCCCACCCAGAGATATAGGGGGATAGAAGACACAGCAAGTACCTGCTGCCCACTATGGGAAGTCAGGAACCCCACCCAGAAGGCAAAACTTAGTGATCTCATTCCAAGACACAGACAGAAAGCAAATTGGCAAACAGATATAGGGGGATAGAAGACACAATCAGTATAAAGCGCTATGGGAGGCCAGGAACCCCACCCAGCACCTGAAGAAGGCCAATGTCCGAAACGTCGTTTACTTTGTGTTGTATCTTTTTATAAGAATGAGAATGAGAGTCATGTTCACTCCCTTTATTTTACTATACATTTCATTGTTTCAACCAGTTTCGTATTAATTCAACAAGGACAGAAATAACTCTTACAAACGCAAGTTTAGTTTTTCAATCGTTTATTTTGAGGCGTTTGGCCAAAAACCATAACATTTATTTGGGTCAATCATTCTATTGAAAAACACAATGGAATAAAATAATTGCAAGAATCATAACTTCTAGTAATGATGATGATAATAATCACGATAGAAATATCCGTATTAGAAATAATAATAATAATAATAATAATAATAATAATAATAATAATAATAATAATAATAATAATAATAATAATAATAATAATAATAATAATAATAATATTAATAACAATAATGTAACAATAATAATGATAGAAATAATAATAATAATAATAAAGATAGACATAACAATAATAATAATAATAATAATAATAATAATAATAATAATAATAATAATAATAATAATAATAATAATGATAATAATGACGATGATGAGAATAATAATAATAATAATAATAATAAATAATAATAATAATAATAATAATAATAATAATAATAATAATAATAATAATAATAATAATAATAATAATAATAATAATAATAATAATAATAATATAGTAATAGTAATAACAATTATTATTATTATTATCATCATGACTCCAAGATAGTTGGCTGTAAGGCGTTTTGCTGTTATCAGCCAGGTACTCAATTTACACCATTCCAATTTTATCAGGATGAAAATAGCACACTGGAAACACTGTGGGACAGCGTGGCTCAGCGGTACGGTCTTTGCTTCGTACCCGAAAGGTACCGAGTTCGATCACCCGCAGCTGTGCTGTGTGGCCTTTTTTTTGTTTGTTTGTTGCTTTAGGTCTCTTCCAACACAATTGAGGTTATATGAGAGACCGCTGAAACAAAAAAACAAGCAATCCAACAAAAATAGTACAAATGTCAATCAAAAGCATAACCTAAAGATATCATAAGCTAAATTATAAATAACCAAGAACAAACAGGCAGAGGATTTACAGGAAAAAAAATATCCCCTGTCAAAAATACAATCACAAACCAAAGAAGCAGGATAGGCTAGTAAAGAGAAGAAGAAACGACATTACTATCGGATCGTACACCCATGCGAACATCATAGGTACATGATTCAAGGGTGATGCTCCCATCCAACCACCCGCCTGTGTGGCCTTGAGCAAGTCACCTCGCCCTAGCTCAATTTGCGGCGCTGCACTGCGACTGACGCCTGGGTTGTTCCAGTCTTCCCTTGGAATAGACCCTAGAGACAAATTTCCCCTATGAGATGAAAAAAGGGAATTTTATTTATCTATTTATTAATTTTTTATAAAAGTCTTTTTTGAAAAAAAAAAACAAAAAAAGAAAACAACAAACTTCTTAAAGAGGAATGCATTGAAAAATAAAGAACAAAATCATAAACGTTCCCTATCCAATTGTGTAAAATTCAAACATTGCTGCTCAATGCTGGAAAAAGTGAAAATAGTGAAGACGTTTCGGGTTTCCCCTTGATAAACAGTATAGATGATGAAACAAGGCAATTCTAGAATAAGGATTGGAAATTTGTAACTTGAATTGATGAAGTCGTTGAGTTTAAAGCACCAAGATAATAAACAAACAAAGAAAGACAAAGGATGTGAACGTTTCGGGATTCTCCTTGGTCAACAATGTTTACGATGAATTAGATGATCTTATCTGATTTATTTGGCACACTATTGGTAAAGTGGTCCTTCAGGTCCATAGACCCAGAGTTTATCCCCGTTTCCATCGTGTTATGATGGACAATAACAATTATCTGCTACCCTTTGGATAGGACGCTAGTCTAATGCATAGTACTTTCCACCTGATCCAGCAGACCCAGCTACCCAATCACTGCTAGGTGGACAAGGGGGAGTCAGACCTCATATGGGATCGATCCCAGCCCTTTTGCGTAGGAAGTGAGAGCTCTACCAACTCGGCTATCATGATTCCACTGTTGATGAAGGGGAAATCTGAAACATCCATATCTTTTGTCTTCATTAATCTAAACTCAAAATCTCCATCCATTTAAGCCCCAAATATTCATTCCACTGTAGATGAAGGGGAAATCCGAAACATCCATATCTTTTGTCTTCATTAATTTAACCTCAATATCTTCATCCACTCAAAACCCCAAATCACAAATCCTGTCACAAAATGTTAACCAATTGTGATACCATGATCTTTCTTCCCTATTTCGTGTCCTCAAAGAAATAAATGACGATGTGAAATTAAATGTAAGCTTCAATTTAATTACGAAAACAGATGAATAGGATGTTTCGAGTTTCCCCTTTATCAGCAAAACAAGATGAATGAAACACTACAGAAACACTATCTCATTCGTCTGTAGTGTTTCATTCATCCTATTTTGTTGATAACAGGGAAACCCGAACCGTCCCATTTCATCTGTTTTTGTAATGAAATTGCAGCTTAGATTCAATTTCACATTGTCATTCATGTCCTCAACATGGAGCTGGGCTGCCAATCTCAATAAAAGACAAACTGTAAAATTGCTTGTAAAAAAGAAAAAAAAAAAGAAAAAAATATGTGTAAAAGTTGAAGAAAGTAATTTTTAAAATCTAACCATTCAGTTATTTCAATCCATATCTTGGATGTTTTGATTTTTTAAAAGGGTTTTACAACGCTTTCAACACATTCAGGTCATATCAGCGCCAGTAAAAAGGAAGAAAATGGGATAGTAAAAACATTCTAGATGTACAATTAAAAGAATTTGAGGAAAAAGTAAGACAAGGGGGAAATGGTACAAATAGGGAACAGATGTAGATTCCAAAAGCATACTATCAGTGTACTTAGTTTGAGATTACCTAAATGTTCCATCCAGACACCAGGACAAGATCCCACTAAGAGGAATACACTCAAATATTTACAAATAATATGGTAAAAATGAAAAAATTACAGTACAGTACAGTACAGAGAGACGATTTACAAGGAAAAAAATATCATCTCCCAAAACTATAACTATACATTTGACTGTTTCCCTCCCAGTCAAGAACTCCGGCCAGGATCAGGACAAAACCAAGTAATCTTATTCCAAGACAAAGACAGAAAGCAAGTTGGAAAACAGATATAGGGGGATAGAAGACACAGTAAGTGACCTCCCTGCCCACTATGGGAGGTCAGGAATCCCACCCCGATACAGGGGGATAGAAGACACAGTAAGTGACCTCCCTGCTCACTATGGGAGGTCAGGAATCCCACTCAGATACAGGGGGATAGAAGACACAGTAAGTACCTCCCTGCCCATCATGGGAGGTCGGAAACCCCAGCCAGAATCTCAAAATTGAAAAGAACAGTCATATAAAACCCTAGTATGAGATGTAAGAAATGGGACCACTATTCTATATGAGTGGACGCGAGTTGTTTGATGAGTATCTTCATATCGTCACTGGCTATGTCCATGGCCGTGTTTCCCTCGGTGTCCTTCACTGATTGGTCAATCCCGCTGGCGATGAGCAGGCTGGTCATGTCGGGGTGATCACATGACACCGCTGGGGAAAAAGATACAAAGAAATGGAAACGTTTGTAAGAGGAAGAACTGATGGAGGCAAAACAAAATATTATTGTTTTGTTTGTTTTTAAGGGTTTAACGGCGCTTGCAACACATTAAGGTCATATCAGCGCCAGTAAAAAGGAAGAAAATGAGATCGTAAAAAGTTCTAGAATTACAATTAAAGCATCCAAGAAAAGGGAAGACAAAGGGGAATTGGTTCAAAATGGAAACAGATGTAGATTCCAAGAGCACACTATCAAAGTACTTAGTTTGAGATCACCTAAAAGTCTCATCCAGACACAAGCCCAGGTCCCAACTAAGAGGAATACACTCAAATGTCTACAAATCATATATAATATGTAAACAAAACATAATAAAGTGCATAACAGAGAGATGATTTACAAGGAAAAAATTATCATCTCCCAAAACTAACCATACATTTGATTGTTTCCCTCCCAGCCAGGGTATCCGACCAGGGCCAGTACAAAACCAAGTAATCTCATTCCAAGACTAAGACAGAAAACAAATTGGAAAACAGATATAGGGGATAGAAGGCACAGTAAGTACCTCCCTGCCCACTATGGAAGGTCAGGAACCCCACCCAGAGATAGATACATGGGTGAAAGTTACTCAATGATATTAATCCTGCAAAGGCAGGTGCTCAGAAAAAAAATCCTGCAACTACCAATAAGAGGAAAAAACAGAAGTGCGGTTAATTATATAAATGCCGGTTTTTTTCATTTTCGAATCCCGGCCAGACAAAAAAACAAACGGCGAGACCTCTTTTTCAAAAATAAAAATCCGGCCATGCCGGATTTTTCCGGCGAACTTTCACCCATGGATAGATAGAAGACACAGTAAGTACCTCCCTGCCCACTATGGGACGTCAGGAACCCCACCCAGACAATATTCCTCGACCAATGACATGGACAAGATTGAAAAAGTACAAAGAGCAACTGCAAGACTCGCAACCAGATGCAAATCCAGAGGCCCAGGTTGTGTGACGTCCTCCCTCCAGTCACTTGAATGGAAACCATTGAATAACCAGCACAAGGTATCCTGTATTGTTACCTTACACAAAACCATCACAAGGTATCCTGTATTGTTACCTGACACAAAACCAGCACAAGGTATCCCGTATTGTTACCTGACACAAAACCATCACAAGGTATCCTGTATTGTTACCTGACACAAAACCAGCACAAGGTATCCTGTATTGTTACCTGACACAAAACCATCACAAGGTAGCCTGTATTGTTACCTGACACAAAACCATCACAAGGTATCCTGTATTGTTACCTGACACAAAACCATCACAAGGTATCCTGTATTGTTACCTGACACAAAACCATCACAAGGTATCCTGTATTGTTACCTGACACAAAACCAGCACAAGGTATCCTGTATTGTTACCTGACACAAAACCATCACAAGGTATCCCGTATTGTTACCTGACACAAAACCATCACAAGGTATCCTGTATTGTTACCTGACACAAAACCAGCACAAGGTATCCTGTATTGTTACCTGACACAAAACCATCACAAGGTATCCTGTATTGTTACCTGACACAAAACCAGCACAAGGTATCCTGTATTGTTACCTGACACAAAACCATCACAAGGTATCCTGTATTGTTACCTGACACAAAACCATCCACGGCCCAAACTCACCCATCATCATCCCAAACTACATAAAAAGCCAATCAGATAGGTATGTAACACGTAGATACGGTGCATCACAATACATACAACCATTGACAAGAACAGACACAAACAAACACAGACTTTTCCTTTTCCCCACGAAATATATGACTTGAAATATCCGGCCACGGGACATAACGAACGTTGATGCTTGGAAACGTTCAAAACAGTTTTGAATGCATTTACTCGCCAAAGAAATATGTGACTGTTTCCCAATTTTGATTGGACTGTAATTGAACATTTGCAGTGAAAGGCCCGTTGGAGCCTTTTGTAAATACAAGCCATTGAAGATTGAAGATACTTTGTATAAGAATCATTACCTCACTTGACACAGGGGACTTTCAGGGGTTCTTGTCATTTCAATTTGTTTTGAAATCACGGCATAATTCTACATGGCATGGCTGCCAATTTGACTTTTTAAATGCCAATTTAAAAAACTTAAAATCCGTTTAGCAAGGAAAAGTTGGGTTTGGCATTTTGGGTTTTTAAAATTCTTTTCAGCATTTTTTGTGTATGTTTTGAGACGATCAAATTTTTTCTCTTAAAATTTTTCAAACTCTCTCCTTACTGATCTTTTTCAGTATTTCCCCAAAATGTCAGGCTTCCCCAGCAGAAATTTTTTTTTTTTTAACTCAAATAAACTCTCTACAAAACAACTTTATGCTCTTATTCATTAAACAAAGATCAATCTTCAAAGTTTGTGATGTACAAAACAAATCTGAATAAGAAAAATGTATTTAATGTCGTAACGAATGTGACGATTTTGGTGTAGGTGGTAAGGAGAGGGTTAACAGCATAAAAAAAAGTGCCGTGTTCAGGGGTTGTGAAAACTAGTTTCACTTTAGGCTTGAGTCCCTTTTACAAGAAATGAAGTGAGTAGGAAAGTGCCAGAAGACAACAGAGAATAAAATCTTTGCAGCGGCGATGGGGGCTTGAACCCGGGACCTTACTGGTACGACAACTCCGCCTGGCCGGGGAGATCGTGATTCTACTGTACGAGCTATCCACGAGCCCTTTTACAGTAAGTTATATATCTATACGTCG
>NC_088368.1:47656869-47679369 GCF_034508935.2 Berghia stephanieae
GTACATAGCCACTTTTTTTTAATTTCTGTAGATAGCCACTGTTTTTTATTTCTGTAGATAGCCACTGTTTTTTATTTCTGTAGATAGCCACTGTTTTTTTTTAACTTTTCTGTATATAGCCACTGTTTTTTATTTCTGGACATAGCCACTGTTTTTTTTTAACTTTCTGTAGATAGCCACTGTTTTTTTTTTTTATTTCTGTAGATAGCCACTGTTTTTTTTAACTTTCTGTAGATAGCCACTTTTTTTTAACTTTCTGTAGATAGCCACTGTTTTTTTTTAACTTTCTGTAGATAGCCACTGTTTTTTTTAACTTTCTGTAGATAGCCACTGTTTTTTTATTTCTGTAAATAGCCACTGTTTTTTATTTCTGTAGATAGCCACTGTTTTTTATTTCTGTAGATAGCCACTGTTTTTTATTTGTGTAGATAGCCACTGTTTTTTTTTTATTTCTGTAGATAGCCACTGTTTTTTTTAACTTTCTGTAGATAGCCACTGTTTTTTTTAACTTTCTGTAGATAGCCACTGTTTTTTTTTAACTTTCTGTAGATAGCCACTGTTTTTTTTTATTTCTGTAAATAGCCACTGTTTTTTTTAACTTTCTGTAGATAGCCACTGTTTTTTATTTCTGTAGATAGCCACTGTTTTTTATTTCTGTAGATAGCCACTGTTTTTTTTTAACTTTCTGTATATAGCCACTGTTTTTTATTTCTGGACATAGCCACTGTTTTTTTTTAAACTTTCTGTAGATAGCCACTGTTTTTTTTTATTTCTGTAGATAGCCACTGTTTTTTTTAACTTTCTGTAGATAGCCACTGTTTTTTAACTTTCTGTAGATAGCAACTGTTTTTTTTTAACTTTCTGTAGATAGCCAGTTTTTTTTTTAACTTTCTGTAGATAGCCACTGTTTTTTTTTTAACTTTCTGTAGATAGCCACTGTTTTTTTTTTAATTTTCTGTAGATAGCCACTGTTTTTTTTTTACTTTCTGTAGATAGCCACTGTTTTTTTTTTAACTTTCTGTAGATAGCCACTGTTTTTTTTTTATTTCTGTAAATAGCCACTGTTTTTTATTTCTGTAGATAGCCACTGTTTTTTATTTCTGTAGATAGCCACTGTTTTTTATTTCTGTAGATAGCCACTGTTTTTTTTTTATTTCTGTAGATAGCCACTGTTTTTTTTAACTTTCTGTAGATAGCCACTGTTTTTTTTAACTTTCTGTAGATAGCCACTGTTTTTTTTTTAACTTTCTGTAGATAGCCACTGTTTTTTTTTTATTCTGTAAATAGCCACTGTTTTTTTTAACTTTCTGTAGATAGCCACTGTTTTTTTTTAACTTTCTGTAGATAGCCACTGTTTTTTTTTTTTAACTTTCTGTAGATAGCCACTGTTTTTTTTTTTTAACTTTCTGTAGATAGCCACTGTTTTTTTTAACTTTCTGTAGATAGCCACTGTTTTTTTTTAACTTTCTGTAGATAGCCAATGTTTTATTTTTAATTTCTGTAGATAGCCACTGTTTTATTTTTAATTTCTGTAGATAGCCACAGTTTTATTTTTAATTTCTGTAGATAGCCACTGTTTTTTTTTTTAATTTCTGTAGATAGCCACTGTTTTTTTAACTTTCTGTAGATAGCCATTTTTTTTTAACTTTCTGTAGATAGCCACTGTTTTTTTAAAACTTTCTGTAGATAGCCATTTTTTTTTAACTTTCTGTAGATAGCCACTATGTTTTTTTATTTCTGTAGATAGCCACTGTTTTTTTTAACTTTCTGTAGATAGCCACTGTTTTTTTTTTTAACTTTCTGTAGATAGCCACTGTTTGTTAAAAATTTCTGTTATACGTCTTCCATTTGGCAGTGAGGATTTGAGATGCCAATATTTACTGCACTGAGGAAAGGATTGTACGTGTTTTATTTGGCAGTGAGGATTTGGGACACCAACTATTTCCTGCACCAATGAAAGGATTATATGTATCCATTTGGCAGTGAGGATTTGGGACACCAACTATTTCCTGCACCAATGAAAGGATTTTATGTCTTCCATTTGGCAGTGAGGATTTGCCAATGGTAAGATTGACGTTTTGTGTCATTGTGTGGTGTGAATTCTTTGTGATATTCTACAGGCTGGTAGCCCAGACAACCAAATGCTTTGAATTTATAATTTATTCTGTAGAACAATAAAGCCATATGACCACAGAGCTGGGGTTAAAAAAACTCTACCCTTTGTCTGTGTGGAAAACAAGAACTGAATCACGGAACGAATCATGGATCTCGGCAGTCGATACAAATCTTCAAACAGCACATTTACAGCACAGAGGAAAGGCTTGTACGTTTTCCATTTGACAGTGAGGATTTGGGATGCCAGCTATTTACTGCACCAATAAAAGGATTGCACGTCTGTACGTAGCCACTGTTTTTTTTTCTATTTCTGTAGATAGCCACTGTTTTATTTTATTTCTGTAGATAGCCACTGTTTTTTTTTAACTTTCTGTAGATAGCCACTGTTTTTTTTTAACTTTCTGTAGATAGCCACTGTTTTTTTTTAACTTTCTGTAGATAGCCACTGTTTTTTTTAACTTTCTGTAGATAGCCACTGTTTTCTTTTATTTCTGTAGATAGCCACTGTTTTTTATTTCTATAGATAGCCACTGTTTTTTTTTAACTTTCTGTATATAGCCACTGTTTTTTATTTCTGTACATAGCCACTGTTTTATTTTTATTTCTGTAGATAGCCACTGTTTTTATTTTATTTCTGTAGATAGCCACTGTTTTTATTTTATTTCTGTAGATAGCCACTGTTTTTATTTTATTTCTGTAGATAGCCACGGTTTTTATTTTATTTCTGTAGATAGCCACTGTTTTTTTAACTTTCTGTAGATAGCCACTGTTTTTTTTTTAACTTTCTGTAGATAGCCACTGTTTTTTTTAACTTTCTGTAGATAGCCACTGTTTTTTTTATTTCTATAGATAGCCACTGTTTTTTTTAACTTTCTGTAGATAGCCACTGTTTTTTTAACTTTCTGTAGATAGCAACTTTTTTTTTAACTTTCTGTAGATAGCCACTGTTTTTTTTTTAACTTTCTGTAGATAGCCACTGTTTTTTTTTTAAACTTTCTGTAAATAGCCACTGTTTTTTTTAACTTTCTGTAGATAGCTACTGTTTTTTTTTTTAACTTTCTGTAGATAGCCACTGTTTTTTTTTTTATTTCTGTAAATAGCCACTGTTTTTTTTAACTTTCTGTAGATAGCCACTGTTTTTTTCAACTTTCTGTAGATAGCCACTGTTTTTTTTAACTTTCTGTAGATAGCCACTGTTTTTTATTTCTGTAGATAGCCACTGTTTTTTATTTCTGTAGATAGCCACTGTTTTTTTTTATTTCTGTAGATAGCCACTGTTTTTTTTTAACTTTCTGTAGATAGCCACTGTTTTTTTTTTAACTTTCTGTAGATAGCCACTGTTTTTTTTTATTTCTGTAAATAGCCACTGTTTTTTTTAACTTTCTGTAGATAGCCACTGTTTTTTTAACTTTCTGTAGATAGCCACTGTTTTTTTTTTTTAACTTTCTGTAGATAGCCACTGTTTTTTTTTAACTTTCTGTAGATAGCCACTGTTTTTTTAACTTTCTGTAGATAGCCACTGTTTTTTTTTTAACTTTCTGTAGATAGCCAATGTTTTATTTTTAATTTCTGTAGATAGCCACTGTTTTATTTTTAATTTCTGTAGATAGCCACAGTTTTATTTTTAATTTCTGTAGATAGCCACTGTTTTTTTTTTAACTTTCTGTAGATAGCCACTGTTTTTTTTTTAACTTTCTGTAGATAGCCACTGTTTTTTAAAAATTTCTGTTATACGTCTTCCATTTGGCAGTGAGGATTTGAGATGCCAATATTTACTGCACTGAGGAAAGGATTGTACGTGTTTCATTTGGCAGTGAGGATTTGAGACACCAACTATTTACTGCACCAATGAAAGGATTATATGTATCCATTTGGCAGTGAGGATTTGCAATGCCTACTATTTACTGCACCAAGGAACGGATTATATGTCTTCCATTTGGCAGTGAGGATTTGGGACACCAACTATTTCCTGCACCAATGAACAGATTATATGTATCCATTTGGCAGTGAGGATTTGGGACACCAACTATTTCCTGCACCAATGAACGGATTATATGTATCCATTTGGCAGTGAGGATTTGCAATGCCTACTATTTACTGCACCAAGGAACGGATTATATGTCTTCCATTTGGCAGTGAGGATTTGGGACACCAACTATTTCCTGCACCAATGAACAGATTATATGTGTCCATTTGGCAGTGAGGATTTGGGACACCAACTATTTCCTGCACCAATGAAAGGATTTTATGTCTTCCATTTGGCAGTGAGGATTTGCCAATGGTAAGATTGACGTTTTGTGTCATTGTGTGGTGTGAATTCTTTGTGATATTCTACAGGCTGGTAGCCCAGACAACCAAATGCTTTGAATTTATTCTGTAGAATAATAAAGCCAGTATGACCACAGTAAGTCTCTATATCTCATGCAGTCAAATCCATCAGTGTGGGTAAACAAACTGAAAGACCTCATCCTCATTCCCCATTTGTGATATTTGTAGGAATGGTTGTCATCCCAGGACAGGTTTATGTCTTAAAGGTTGTGTGGACTTAAGTTTTCAAAATGGTGTGATGCCCTAGCAACCAGCAACCAGCAACATGGTTGCTAGGACATCACCCGAACGAGTCTGGATTTAATTGTACCTTCCCAGGGGGCGAGGCATTTTGAACACGGCTTTTAACCCCCTTGGATGGTAATTGCCACATTAAAATCATGTTTTACAAATTACGGTATTGTTTTTAAGGATTTGACAGGCACTTGTAAGACATCAATTCCTTGTCTGTGCCAGGATAAAAAGAGGAAAATAGGAGAGTCAAAATTTTTTACAGCAATTAATAATATGAATATGTACATATAGGCTAGTCCACTTCCACGGATTTACCATGCTCTATGAGCTTCACAATGTGTCATTTAATGCAAAGAACAAGAGAAGCGACCGGTGGTTGTCTTAAACATGGAAGAGAGATGGTGCGACTTGTGATGAGAGAGACAACAGAATCCCATTTCAAGGTTACAAACGTTCGTGTTACTTATTAGAATATATCAGACACTATCATATTATGGAGCAGACATTGCTGTAAGATAGAACCATTTGAAAAGGAGTGTTTGTTTGTTTGTGTGTGTGTGTGTGTGTGTGTGTGTGTGTGTGTGTGTGTGTGTGTGTGTGTGTGAAACATAACAAAGCAGAAGAAAAAAAAACCTGAGGTAATTTGTTTGACAGAGCTTGTAATACTTTTAGGTCATATCAGCGCCAGTGAAAAGGAAGAAAATTAAACAGTAAAGATATTCTAGATGTACAATTTAAAGGACTTGAGGAAAAAGTAAGACAAAGGAAAAAGGTCCAAATAGGGAACAGATGTAGATTCCAAGAGCACACTACCAGTGTACTTAGTTTGAGATCACCTAAAAGTCTCACCGAGACACCAGTACAAGATCCCACTAAGAGGAATAAACTCAAATCATATTATGTTAAAAATAAAAAAAAATAACAATACATAACAGAGAGATGACTTACAAGGAAAAAAATATCATCTCCCAAAACTTTAACTATACATTTGACTGTTTCCCTGCCAGCCAAGGACTCCGGCTAGGGTCAGGACAAAACTAAGTAATCTCATTCCAAGACAAAGACAGAAAGCAATTGGAAAACAGATACAGAAGACAAAGCAAGTTGCTCCCTGATCACTATGGGAGGTGGTTGATATTTATATTTCATTTTAATCTTAGGAAGAGATCATGGGCTGGTTATCAACAACTTATTCCAAATGACAGACGACAAAATACCACAACAACAACCAATTTTTAGCACATATGGTACTTAAAAAGGTTATCTGAACATTAGCACATATGGTACTTAAAAGGGATATCTGAACATTAGCAAATTGGTACTTAAAAAGGTTATCTGAACATTAGCACATTGGTACTTAAAAAGGTTATCTAAGCAAATACTTTTGTAGAATATAGCATAGTCTTAGCTCGCTCAATCCTAGAGATTTTTGCTACTTTTCAAAACTGGAAAAAAATGTATTAAAAATGAGCATGTACATAGATAGTTTTATTCAACTATCATTAACATGTAAACATTAGGAACATTAGCTTTGATACTACGGCTATAATTTGTCTCCGAAAAATGTAATAAATAGGAATGGGGTAAAAGTAATCTGGGTAAACTACGGATATAGTCGGTGTTAGGGTTGAGTGAATTAACTACGGATACAGTCGGTGTTAGGGTTGAGTGAGTTCAAGACTTGACTTACAAGACTCCATGCTTACATAATTTAAATGGTTAAAAATAAAACATGAAAGTTGAGAGCAAAAGGGTTGAAATCAGTCCTGGCTTAAATCGAATCCGATTCCTCATGCCTCTGCCAGTTAAATAAATTGGGTATCTGAGTTCCATTTGATCTGGCTGAAAGTTCATTGCAATGGACAAGCACCATCTGCCTGGGTTACCAGGAATTGTCCATGTTCATTTCATGCGACAAAAATGGAATAAAATTCCAACCATACTCGTACTACAGATTTTAAAAAATTATTTCTCTGTTGAAAAGGTCTGGTGACAAAACACATCCTTGTCTAACACCTCGTTTAATTTGTATATATTTACTTAATTCTCCTTCAATCCTGACGGCTGCACTTTGTTTCCAATATAAGTTTCTAATAATTCTAAGCTCTTTTCCGTCTATGTCTAGTCCTTCAAGGATATTAAATAGCTCACAATGTCTAACTTTATCAAATGCCTTTGAGTAATCAAATATCTACAGCGAAACAACTATTAGAACTTTAGGAGATAGTCCAGGCATTAAGATCACTGGTGAGAATATCAATAATATAAGATATGCAGATGACACACTAATTTCAGACTCAAAAGAAAATTTACAATTACTCCTTAATAAAGTAGTCACAGAGAGTGAATGTATGGGGTTATACTTAAATGTAAAAAAGACAGAATGCATGGTGGTATCAAGGAGAGAAAGAAATCCAACATGTAGCTTAATAAGCAATGGAAAAACTATAAAACAAGTTCAGACATTTAAATATCTTGGATACATAATAACTTCAGATGGTAAATGTAGCACAGAAATAAAACGAAGAATTGCAAGAGCTAAAGATAGTTTTAATAAAATGAGTCTAATTTTTTAAAACCACAATCTCTCAATGACAACAAAACATAGGGTTTTGAAGGCCTGTGTATGGTCAGTATTATTATATGGCTGCGAAAGCTGGACAATTACAGAAGACATTAGAAAGAAACTGGAAGCAGCAGAAATGTGGTTTCTAAGAAGGATGTTAAGAATCGACATAAATGTATTGAACATCTTGCTCTCACATGAAAGATAGAAGGTAAAAAGAGTAAAGGTAGACCAAGAAAAACATATTTGAATAGTTTGAACAGCTGGGTGACAAAGAAAGAGAAGAGTAATATTAGTTTTCTGAGGTTATCTGATCAGAGAGATGAATGGCGTACAATGATCACCGATGTCTGGCACAGACTTGGTAGGTACTTGAAGAAGAAGAATTTCTCTGTTATGTTCTGTTTATATTTTTAAGGGTTTTACGGCGCTTACAACACATTAAGGTCATATCAGCGCCAGTAAAAAGGAAGAAAATGGGAAAGTAAATCTTCTTCTTCTAGGTTCCATGCCTGGTCCAGGCTTCGGATACTGCATGAATTATCTCTCTCCATTCCTCCCTGTCTCTTGCCTTTTCAAACAGCTCTTGGATTGTTAGGCTGGTGAAGCCCTTCAGTTGGTCTATGAGTGTTTTTCTTTGTCTCCCCCGGGCGCGTTTACCAGGTATTTTTCCACAACTTGCCAGGTATTCATTCTTATCTTTCCTTACTATGTGTCCGAAAAAGGATAGTTGTCGATCCACTATTAAGGGCATTAGTTTCCTTTGTTGGTATGTTTGTTTTAGCACTTCTTCGTTCGTTTTGTGTGCAGTATACGATATTCTCTGCATCCTTCTCAAGCACCACATTTCAAAAGCTTCAATGTTCTTTTGTGTTTCTGCATTTGTAGTCCAGCTTTCGCATCCGTATAACAAGATTGGCCACACGTAGCACTTCAAGACTCGGAATCTAATCCCGAACGACATCTGTTTGTTTTTCAAAATGTTTCCCAGGTCCATGAAGGCCTGTTTGGCTTGAGTTATTCTTGCTCGTATGTCTCGGTTACATCTTCCATCTGTTGTCACTATTGAACCTAGGTATTTAAAACTTTCTACGTTGGTAAGTTGCTCGCCGTGAATCGTTATATTGCAGGTGTTGTTGTTTTCGGGGTTTTTCTGTATTACCATGCATTCCGTTTTGGTGATATTCACTTCCATTCCCTTGGCTTCACTATCTACTACCACTTTGTCAACAATCTTTTGAAGTTGGATTTCTGATGTTGCAATGAGTACCGTATCGTCTGCGTATCTTATATTATTTATGTTGTGACCTCCCACTTTTATTCCCTCCATATTATTTATG
This sequence comes from Berghia stephanieae, assembly GCF_034508935.2. NCBI lineage: Eukaryota > Metazoa > Mollusca > Gastropoda > Nudibranchia > Aeolidiidae > Berghia > Berghia stephanieae. Next base: position 47,665,453 of record NC_088368.1, read on the forward strand.
CCCCTCATGATTGTTTCTTGGTATAGATTAAACAGATCTGGTGAGGCAACACACCCTTGACGGACTCCTTTCTTAATAGGAATGGAATTTCCTGTAGAGTTTCCGATTTTGATAGATGCCTGCTGGGTGTAGTATAATGTTTGCATGAGTCTGAGGTCTTTCTCATCAGCGCCAATGGAGTGCAGTTGTTTTAGTATTTCTTCGTGGCGTACTCTATCAAAAGCTTTTTTGTAGTCGACAAAACAGAGGTATAGTGGGGTCTGAACCTGTATAGCTCTTTCACTTAAAACACGGAGGAGGTATATTGCGTTCCTTGTCCCTCTGTCAGGTTGGAATCCATATTGTTCTTCTGCGATTTCGGGGTTAATCTTATTCCTTAGCCTGTTGATAATTATACGCAACAGTATTTTGTTGATGTGGCTTATTAAACTTATAGTTCTAAAATTTTCGCATCTGACTGCACCTGCTTTCTTTGGTATTGCTATGAAAATAGAGTTACAGAGATCTTCTGGAATTTTCCCAGTATTGTATATATTGTTGAATAATATGTGAAGTTCATCAATTGCTAGATCTCCTAGGCTTTTTAATACCTCTACAGATATTTCATCAGGGCCTGTTGCTTTACCATCCCTCATTCGTTCCATGGCATGTTCAATTTCACTTTTGGTGATGTTTGGTCCGCTTAATGGTTCTTTGAATTTCAGTGGTGGTTCATTTCTATTTGGATCATTGTACAGTTCGCCTATGTATTCTACCCATCGGCTTTCTATATGTTGTTCTTCAAATAGCAGTTCCCCTTGTTTGTTTTGGATACAACTTCCTGCTGCTTTGCTTTTCCTTTTCCCTGATAGTTCTTTTATTCTTTGGTGAGCTTGTTGGGGGTTGGGTTTGTATTCTCTTTCGATTTCGCAGCATTTCCAGTCTAGATAGTTCTCGTGTGCCTCGATGCATTTGGATTTAATGTGGTTGTTCAATGTTTGGTATTCTGCAGACCCTCTGTTGCATTTTCGTCTTTCTTCAAATAGGTTTAGAATTTCATTTGTCATCCATTCCTTTTGCTGTTTATTTGAGCTATTGGTAAATGCTTTTCTGCAGTTGCTTTGACACACTTTTGGAATATATCAAATTGTTTTTCACATTTTTCATTATCAGGTTCACTTTGGCTTTGTATCATGAGTGCATTTTCAAATTCTTCTCTCATTTTTGTTTGTATGCCATTGTCTTTGCATAACCTGTAATCCCTCTTTATTCTACCAGCTGTTCTCTGAATAGCTTTAAACTTTATCCTTATTGTACAAACAACTGGGACATGGTCACTGTCTACATCGGCGCCTGGGTAGGTTTTGCAATTTAATATGCCATTTCTGAATCTTGATGATACTGCTATAAAGTCTATCTGGTTCCTTGCTCTGTCCCCTGGTGATTGCCATGTCCAGGTTCTTCTTGGGTGTTGTTGAAACCAGGTGTTTGAAATCATTAATTTATTTGTTCTACACCAATCTGCCCAGATGTTTCCTCGTTCATTTCTGTCTCCGAGTCCATGTGGTCCGATTATGTCACCATCTCTGCCTCTGCCAATCTTAGCATTTAGGTCCCCCATTACCATAAGGACTTCTTGTGATTTACACATTCGTTTTGCTTTGTCTAGTGAATGGTAAAACTCTGTCATATCTGCATCTGTCGCCTCTTCTGTTGGTGCATAAACTTGAATAATATTGGTGTCAACTACAGGTCCTCTTAGCTTAACCAGCAAAACTCTGTCTGAGATTGCTACGTGCCCTTTGTAAAATTTGGTTGATTTTTGGTCTAAGATCATCCCTACTCCTTTTTGGAAAGAGGTTCCACCACTCCATATGATCTTATATGTCATGTTGTTTTCTTGTTTTGACATGGTTCCCTGCTCTTTCCATCTCATCTCTGCCAGGCCAAGAATATTTATTTGGAGCCGTTTCATTTCTTTCAGAATGTTGTTTAGTTTTCCTTTTTGGGCACAGGTCCTGACATTCCATGTCCCAATTTTGGTAAAGTAAATAGGGAAGACAAAATAGAATGGTGCAACAAATAGGAAACAGGTGTAGATTCCAAGAGCACACTATCAAAGCACTTAGTTTGAGATCACCTAAAAGTCTCATCCAGACACTAGCACAGCTCCCCACTAAGAGGAATACACCCAAATGTTTACAAATCATATATAATATATTGTATACAAAACACAATACAGTGCATAACAGAGAGATGATTTACAAGGAAAAAAAATTATCTCCCAAAACTAATGAAACATTTGACTGTTTCCCTCTCAGTCAGCCAGGGTATCCGGCCAGGACCAGGACAAAACCAAGTAATCTCATTCCAAGACAAAGACGGAAAGCAAGTTGGAAAACAGATATAGGGGGATAGAAGACACAGTAAGTACCTCCCTGCCCACTATGGGAGGTCAGGAACCCCACCCAGAATTATTTCTATGACACGACAACATCTGTGGACATTTTCAGTCGTAAATCTTAGGAATGAATTGAATCAAACATACTCAAAACAGATCAGCAGACAAATTATTTTGATTTCTAAAAAGAAAAGCAAAAATACATGATTAGTATAATAAATATATAAAAAAATAAATAAACAAATAAATCTGAATTTGGCCAGGAATAGTATGCGACAAGCCACATCAATTCAGTATTACCTTGGGACGGTTTAGATGTGAAAATTGAATCAACGGTCAGAGATTTAAAACCTTGGGTCAACATTTGTTGTTTTAATGTGCGGCTATGCTATGCAGTCTTGTGGTATGGAACCCATATCGGATCGGAAGGTCCTGGGTTCGAGCCTCGCTCGGTGCATAGTTGAGTCCTTGGAAAAGGCTATTTACTCACATTCTCACCGTACTAAGGTGTAAAAAGAGTACCTGGCCGTTAACAGCGCTGTCTCTATCCGAAAAAATAGTAATATTGCTGAACAGGCACCGTGTCCTGTCCTACATGTTAAGTTTTGCTGTTGAGCACATTAAGTCGATATTGCGCTTTTTAAAAAATATTCTATGTCTTATTAAGACAGAAAAAATATAAATTCTTAATTTGATAAACTGTACAATGTCGTCATGTACAGAGCTGGCAACTTGAAATTTCAAAGATTCGAAGATTCCAAGGAGAACATGTGAAAAAATTTACTTTAAATAACTTTAGAAAGAAATAATTTACCCTCAGCATGAACCAAAAATGCCCCAATATATACAATATATATAGTTAGAGAACAACGCCACTGTTACATATTTCACTTGTCTGTAGTGTTCCATGCATCCTGTTTTGTTGATAAAGGGGAACCCCCAAAACATCCACAATATCTGTTTTCGTTTAATAAATCACAGCTTACATTCAATTTCACATTTTTGTTCAATCCTGGCTATAAACTATAAATTAAAATTTCACATCTAAACCGTTCTGACATCACACTGTTTTGATGTGGTGGGTCACAAATGTATTTATTTACAACAATTTGATTTTAAATCTACAAATGGAAGCTTTGTACGTCTTTCCCTTTCCTCCACTTCAATGGTTTTTGTACATGATACATCCCAGTCTCAGTCATCCCAGTCACTCAGTCATCCCGGTCAATCGTCTCAGTCATCATCCCAGTCAATCATCTCAGTCATCCCAGTCAATCGTCTCAGTCATTCCAGTCAATCGTCTCAGTCATCCCAGTCAATCGTCTCAGTCATCCCAGTCACTCGTCTCAGTCATCCCAGTCAATCGTCTCAGTCATCCCAGTCAGTTGTCTCAGTCATCTCAGTCATCCCAGTCAATCGTCTCAGTCATCATCCCAGTCAATCGTCTCAGTCATCCCAGTCAGTCGTCCCCAATGCCAGGACGACAAACGAATGGAATTCCATTCTATTTCCATTTTCATCCACTTGATATTCACAGACCTGCCAACTTGAAATTTTGAAAACTCATAATTCTCAGTTGTAAAATAGTGGTGGATGGCATAACTAGCTTTATAAAGTATCAATTTGTCATCCATGCATTAAAGTTATGCTTTTTACTCCATTCGATACAAGACATGTTATCAGAACATAATTTACAAGCTGTTTTTTTTTTTAATAAAAGATCTTTATATATAGACCGAAGGGCTTGAGCTCAGGTGGTCGCTGGTTCGAGTAAGTAAGTAATATATAGTTTTCTGGTTGGAACCAAAAATTCGTAAAATTACAAAAGTTTTGAAGCACTTGACAGGTCTGTATTCAAGTGTGTGTAAATACAAAGCAAAACAAAACAAAACAAAACAATTACAACAGAACAAATTCCTATCCTAGTGACAATGTTCATTGGCGTCCACAATCACCGCCCGTTTCCAGCCGAAGATGAAATAGCCGACGCCAGCCCCGACGATGACGGAGACGCAAAGCCATACGTTATACGTCATGAAGACCAGCATAAGACAATACGACAGAAAGACTTGAATGATGTGTAGAAATGTCTGGATCGCGTGCCCTTCACTTAACATTTGGCTCCTGGGGAAAGAGACAAAAACACACATTACATTACAGGCACTTAGAAGAAAATAAAAAGGTACAATTCACATATACAGACTTTAAAAATTGAGCTTTTTATATATCCACTAAACATGCTCAAAACGCTTTATAAGGGATCCCTGGCCAACAGTAACAGTTCACATGTAGGACGGGACATGACGCCTGTTAGGCGATATTACAAGTTTTTCGGACAGAGATGACGCCGTTAACAGCCAGGCCTACTCATTTTACACCTGTGTATGGTGAGAGAATGTGAGTAAAGAGCCTTTTCCAAGGACTCAACTATGGACCAAGTGAGGCTTGAACCTAGGACCTTTCTATCCAAAATGAGTGTCATACCTACCACAAGACCACACCGCCGCACTTACATAAACAAAAACAACTAAATATTCACCAATTCTCTAAAATTTTTGTTACAAATTTTCACAATGGAACACAAAATTTGAACCTAGCCGACTTTAGCTATAAAAAAAATAAAAAATTGTGTACACAAAATGTGTATAGTCTAAGTATAAAACCTGAATTTGGCCAATTAGATTTTATCTGGCAGAATTATGTATATACCAATCACATACAATCTGTACACAATACAAAGTATAGCTTTAAAAATATGATTGTACCAATAGAATACACACAGAGATATAGGGGGATAGAAGACACAGTAAGTACCTCCCTGGCCACTATGGGAGGTCAGGAACCCCACCCAGAGATATAAGGGAATAGAAGACACAGTAAGTACCTCCCTGCCCCTATGGGAGGTCAGGAATCCCACCCAGAGATATAGGGAATAGAAGATAAAGTAAGTACCTCCCTGCCCCTATGGGAGGTCAGGAATCCCACCCAGAGATATAGGGGGATAGAAGACACAGTAAGTACCTCCCTGCCCACTATGGGAGGTCAGGAACCCCACCCAGAGATATAGGGGGATAGAAGACACAGTAAGTACATCCCTGCCCACTATGGGAGGTCGGGAACCCCACCCAGCAGTGAGTTTTGTTTGTTTGTTTGTTGCTTTAGGTCTCTTCCAACACAATTGAGGTTATATGAGAGACCACTGAAACAAAAAAACAAGCAATCTAACAAAAATAGTACAAATGTAAATCAAAATCATAACCTAAAGATATCATAAGCTAAATTATAAATAACCAAGAACAAACAGGCAGAAGAATTACAGAAAAAAAAAAAATCCCCTGTCAAAAATACAATCACAAACCAAAGAAGCAGGATAGGCTAGTAAAGAGAAGAAGAAACGACATCACTATCGGATCGTACACCCATGCGAACATCATAGGCATATGATTCAAGGGTGATGCTCCCATCCAACCACCCGCTCAGCAGTGAGTATGTGACGACATGGTAAAAGTAACCAAGGTCATACACCAAGATAGTCGGTGTGCGGGTTGAAGGAGTTTTCCAAAGTTGGATGTGGAAAAGAACATTTTGACTCACGCGACGGACAAGTTGGGACCCCTGATCACCATGTGTTCCTGGCTATTTCCTGCTGCAGACATTTTGGATTCTGGGTAGTAGGCCCGGGCCCTGTCCCGGTGGGTGTGTTGCAGGAGGACTTCTCGGACAAACTTCAAGCCTTCGTAGAGGATGGCCACAAAGAACATCACCACACAGGCAACGATCATGTCTGGAAGAGAATGAATAGTCACCACAAAATTAAAACAGTGGTATCCACATAAAGTCAACTATCTGCATAAAGTCAACTATCCGCATAGTCAACTTCCACATAAAGTCAACTATCCGCATAAAGTCAACTTCCACATAAAGTCAACTATTCGTATAAAGTCAACTATCCGTATAAAGTCAACCATCCACATAAAGTCAACTATCCACATAAAGTCAACTATTCGTATAAAGTCAACTATCCGCATAAAGTCAACTTCCACATAAAGTCAACTATCTGCATAAAGTCAACTATCCGCATAAAGTCAACCATCCGCATAAAGTCAACTATCCACATAAAGTCAACTATCTGCAAAAAGTCAACTATCCACAAAAAGTCAACACTGATAAAAGTCAACTTCTGCTTAATTAAAGGCAACATCTCTTGTTGATCCCATATTTTCTATTCTTTATCTAAGTGTGTTTTATGGATAATGGATAAAGTCAATTTTACATAAACTCGGCCAATGTTTCCCCGTACAGCTTTTGACCTAATCAGGATTTTATTTTGTTTTGTTTTGTTTTTAAGTGTTTTACGGTGCTTGCAACACATTTAGGGTGTTTTACGGTGCTTGCAACACATTTAGGGTGTTTTACGGTGCTTGCAACACATTTAGGGTGTTTTACGGTGCTTGCAACACATTTAGGGTGTTTTACGGTGCTTGCAACACATTTAGGGTGTTTTACGGTGCTTGCAACACATTTAGGGTGTTTTACGGTGCTTGCAACACATTTAAGGTGTTTTACGGTGCTTGCAACACATTTAGGGTGTTTTACGGTGCTTGCAACACAATTTTTAGGGCTGTTTTACGGTGCTTGCAACACATTTAGGGTGTTTTACGTGACTTGCAACACATTTAGGGTGTTTTACGGTGCTTGCAACACATTTAGGGTGTTTTACGGTGCTTGCAAACACATTTAGGTGTTTTACGGTGCTTGCAACACATTTAGGGTGTTTTACGGTGCTTGCAACACATTTAGGCAACACATTTAGGTGTTTTACGGAGCTTGCAACCACATTAGGGTTTTAACGTGCTTGCAAACATTAGGTGTTTACGGTCTTGCACACATATAGGGTTTTACGGTCTTGCAACACATTTAGGGTATTTTACGGTGCTTGCAACACATTTAGGTTTTTACGGTGCTTGCAACAATTAGGGTTTATTCAAACGGTGCTTGCAAACATTTAGTGTTTACGTGCTTGCAACACATTAGGTTTTACGTGCTGCAAACATTTAGTGTTTACGGTGCTTGCAACACATTTAGGGTGTTTACGGTCTTGCAACACATTTAGGGTGTTTTACGGTGCTTGCAAACACATTGGGTGTTTTACGTCTTGCACACATTTAGGTGTTTTAACTGTTGAACCAGTTTTAGGAGTTTTACGGTGCTTGCAACACATTTAGGGTGTTTTACGTGCTTGCAACACATTTAGGGTGTTTACGGTGTTGCAACCATTTAGGTGTTTTACGGTGCTTGCAACACATTTAGGGTGTTTTACGGTGCTTGCAACACATTAGGGTGTTTTACGTGCTTGCAACACATTAGGGTGTTTACGGTGCTTGCTGCAACACATTTAGGGTGTTTTACGGTGCTTGCAACACATTTAGGGTGTTTTACGGTGCTTGCAACACATTTAGGTGTTTTACGGTGCTTGCAACACATTTAGGGTGTTTACGGTGCTTGCAACACATTTAGGGTGTTTTACGGTGCTTGCAACACATTTAGGGTGTTTTACGGTGCTTGCAAACATTTAGGTGTTTTACGGTGCTTGCAACACATTTAGGGTGTTTTACGGTGCTTGCAACACATTTAGGGTGTTTACGGTGCTTGCAACACATTTAGGGTGTTTTAACGGTGCTGCAACACATTTAGTGTTTTACGGTGCTGCAACACATTTAGGTGTTTTACTCTTGCAACACATTAGGTGACGTCTCAACAATTTAGGTGTTTACGGTGCTTGCACAACACATTTAGGGTGTTTTACGGTGCTGCAACACATTAGGGTGTTTTACGGTGCTTGCAACACATTTAGGTGTTTACGGTTGCAACAATAGTTTACGGCTTAACACATTTAGGGTGTTTACGGTGCTGCAACACATTTAGGGTGTTTTACTGCTTAACATATTACGGTGCTTGCAACACATTTAGGTGTTTTAGGTCATGCAACACATTAGTTTTTACGTGCTTGCACACATTTAGGGTTTGTTAACATTTAGGTTTTTCGGTGTTGCAACAATTTAGGGTGTTTACGTGCTTGCAACACATTTAGGGTGTTTTACGGTGCTTGCAACACATTAGGGTGTTTTACGGTCTTGCAACACATTTAGGTGTTTTACGTGCTGCAACACATTTAGGGTGTTTTACGGTGCTTGCAACACATTTAGGGTGTTTACGGTGCTTGCAACACATTTAGGTGTTTTACGGTGCTTGCAACCATTAGGGTGTTTACGGTGCTTGCAACATTTAGGGTGTTTTACGTGCTTGCAACACATTTAGGGTGTTTTTAACAGGTGTTCTTGCAACACATTTAGGGTGTTTTACGTGCTTGCAACACATTTAGGTGTTTTAGGGCTGCAACATTTGGGTGTTACGGTGCTTGCAACACATTTAGGTTTTTACGGTGCTTGCAACACATTAGGGTTTTTCTACACGGTGTTACTTGCAACACATTTAGGGTGTTTTACGTGCTTGCAACACATTAGGGGTTTTACGGTGCTTGCAAACATTTAGGTGTTTTACGGTGCTTGCAACACATTAGGGTGTTTTACGGTGCTTGCAACACATTTAGGTGTTTACGGTGCTTGCAACACATTTAGGGTGTTTTACGGTGCTTGCACACATTTTACGGGTGCACATTTAGGGTTTGGCTTGCAACACATTAGGGTTTTACGGTGCTTGCAACACATTTAGGGTGTTTTACGGTGCTTGCAACACATTTAGGGTGTTTTACGGTGCTTGCAACACATTTAGGGTGTTTTACGGTGCTTGCAACACATTTAGGGTGTTTTACGGTGCTTGCAACACATTTAGGGTGTTTTACGGTGCTTGCAACACATTTAGGGTGTTTTACGGTGCTTGCAACACATTTAGGGTGTTTTACGGTGCTTGCAACACATTTAGGGTGTTTTAACGGTGCTTGCAACACATTTAGGGTGTTTTACGGTGCTTGCAACACATTTAGGGTGTTTTACGGTGCTTGCAACACATTTAGGGTGTTTTACGGTGCTTGCAACACATTTAGGGTGTTTTACGGTGCTTGCAACACATTTAGGTTATATCAGCGACAGTAAAAAGGAAGAAAATGGGATAGTAAAAAGTTATAGAATTACAATTAAAGCACACAAGAAAAGGTAAGACAAAGGGGAATTGGTTCAAATAGGAAACAGATGTAAACTCCAAGAGCACACTATCAGTGTACTTAGTTTGAGATCATCTAAAAGTCTCACCCAGACACCAGCACAAGATCCCACTAAGAGAAATACACTCAATTGTTTACAAATCATATGTTAAAAATACAAAATAACAATACATAACAGAGATGATTTACAAGGAAAAAAATATCATCTCCCAAAACTAACCATACATTTTACTGTTTCCCTCTCAGCCAGGGTATCCGGCCAGGGCCAAGACAAAACCAAGTCATTCTAAGACAAAGACAGAAAGCAAGTTGGAAAACAGATGTAGGGAGATAGAAGACACAGTAAGTGCATCCCTGCCCACTATGGAGGTCAGGAATCCCACCCATTTATCAGGATTTGACTGTATTCAAGAACAAAAATGAAGTATAATTTAGATGAAAACATCAGAATAATAAGTATATGTAAAATTCGTTGTGAAGACAAAATCTAATTACAAACATAAGTAAAGTGTGTTGTACAGATAAAATCTAATTGCATCATAAATAAGTAAAGTCTATTGTACAGATAAAATCTAATTGCATCATAAATAAGTCGCCCTTAACAGCCATTGAACTCATAGGAGAAGGAGTTTATCCTGGTTTCTATAGCGTGAAATGGACAATCATAGAAATGACAATCGCATACATACAGACATACCTCATACATACAGACGTACCTCATACATACAGGCATACCTCATACATACAGACATACCCATACATAGACATACCTCATACATACAGACATACCTAATACATACAGACATACCTCATACATACAGACATACCTCATACATACAGACATACCTCATACATACAGACATACCTCATACATACAGACATACTCATACATAGACATACCCATACATACAGACATACCTCATACATACAGTCATACCTCATACATACAGACATACCCATACATAGACATACCTCATACATACAGACATACCTCATACATACAGACATACCCATACATACAGACATACCCATACATAGACATACCTCATACATACAATCATACCTCATACATACAGACATACCTCATACATACAGACATACCTCATACATACACATACCCATACATACAGACATACCTCATACATACAGACATACCTCATACATACAGACATACCTCATATATACAGACATACCTCATACATACAGACATACCCATACATACAGACATACCCATACATACAGACATACCCATACATAGACATACCTCATACATACAGACATACCTCATACATACAGACATACCCATACATACAGACATACCTCATACATACAGACATACCTCATACATACAGACATACCCATACATAGACATACCTCATACATACAGACATACCTCATACATACAGACATACCTCATACATACAGACATACCCATACATAACATACCTCATACATAGACATACCTCATACATACAGACATACCTCATACATACAGACATACCCATACATCAGACATACCTCATACATACAGACATACCTCATACATACGACATACCTCATACATACAGACATACCTCATACATAAGACATACCCATACATACAGACATACCTCATACATACAGACATACCTCATACATACAGACATACCCATACATAGACATACCTCATACATACAGACATACCTCATACATACAGACATACCTCATACATACAGACATACCCATACATACATCCTTCATACAGACATACCTCATACATACACATACCTCATACATAAGAATCCATACTAGACATACCTCAACATACAGACAACCCATACATACAGACATACCCATACATACAGACAACCTCATACAAACATACCCATACATACAACATACCTCATACATACAGACATACCTCAACATACAACATACCCATACATACAACAAATCACTACCATACATAGCATACCCTACATACAGAAACCCACATCATTACAGACATACCCATACATACAGACATACCTCATACATACACATCCTCATAATCGACAAACTCATACAAGACATACTCATACATACAGACATACCCATACATACAGACATACCCATACATAGACATACCTCATACATACAAATACCTCATACATACAGACTACCCATACATCAGACATCTCATACATACAGACATACCTCAACATACAGCATACCTACAGACATACCTCATCATACAACATACCCATACATCAGACATACCATACATAGACATACCTCACATACACTACCCATACATACAGACTACCCATACATAGACATACCTCATACATACAGCATACCTCATACATAAACATACCCATACAAAGACATACCCATACATACAGACAACCACATCAGACATACCCATACATAGACATACCTCATACATACAGACATACCTCATACATACAGACAACCCATACATACATACCATACATACAGACATACCTCATACATACAGACATACCTCATACATAGACATACCATACATACAGACATACCCATACATACAGACATACCCATACATAGACATACTCATACATACAGACATACCTCATTACATACGACATACCATTCATACATACAACATACCTCATACTAGAATACCCAATCCCTAACAGACATACCTCATACATACAGCATACCATCTCACTCCAAAGACATACCCAAATACAGACATACCCATACATACAGCATACCTCATACATACAGACATACCCATACATAGACGTACCTCATACATACAGACATACCTCATACATACAGACATACCTCATACATACAGACATACCTCATACATAAGCATACCTCATACATACAGACATACCTCATACATACAGACATACCTCATACATACAGACATACCTCATACATAGACATACCTCATACATACAGACATACCTCATATACATACAGACATACCTCATACATACAGACATACCTCATACATACAGACATACCTCATACATACAGAGCATACCTCATACATACAGACATACCTCATACATACAGACATACCTCATACATACAGACATACTTCCATACATACAGACATACCTCATACATACGACATACCTCATACATACAGACATACCTCATACATACAGACATACCTCATACATACGACATACCTCATACATAGACATACCTCATACATACAGACATACCTCATACATACAGACATACCTCATACATACAGACATACCTCATACATAGACATACCTCATACATACAGACATACCTCATACATACAGACTACCTCATACATACAGACATACCTCATACATAAGACATACCTCATACATAGACATACCTCATACATACAGACATACCTCATACATACAGACATACCTCATACATAAGACATACCTCATACATAGACATACCTCATACATACAGACATACCTCATACATACAGACATAACCTCATACATACAGACATACCTCATACATAGACATACCTCATACATACAGACGTACCTCATACATCAGACATACCTCATACATACAGACATACTCATACATACAGACATACCTCATACATACAGACATACCTCATACATACAGACATACCCATACATAAGACATACCTCATACATACAGACATACCTCATACATACAGACCATACAACATACATACCATACAAGACATACCTCATACATACAGACATACCTCATACATACAGACATACCTCATACATACAGACATACCCATACATAAGACATACCTCATACATACAGACATACCTACATATAGCATACCTATCAATAGACATACTCATACTAGACATACTCATACATACAGACATACCTCATACATACAGACATACCTCATACATACAGACATACCTCATACATAGACATACCTCATACATACAGACATACCCATACATACAGACATACCCATACATACAGACATACCTCATACATACAGACATACCTCATACATACAGACATACCTCATACATAGACATACCTCATACATACAGACATACCTCATACATACAGACATACCTCATACATACAGACATACCTCATACATACAGACATACCTCATACATACAGACATACCTCATACATAGACATACCTCATACATACAGATGTACCTCATACATACAGATGTACCTCATACATACAGACATACCTCATACATACAGACATACCTCATACATACAGACATACCTCATACATACAGACATACCTCATACATACAGACATACCTCATACATACAGACATACCTCATACATACAGACATACCTCATGCATACAGGCATACCTCATGCATACAGGCATACCTCATACATAGACATACCTCATACATACAGATGTACCTCATA
>NC_088368.1:47684369-47686869 GCF_034508935.2 Berghia stephanieae
CAAATAAAGTAACATTAATAACACGTGGATCTCTGGCAGGCAGCGATATACAATAGATTCCCATTATGTCAAACTCGGGCAAAGTCATCATACAGGTCAGGCTTTTCCTGAAGGCAATCACGTTTGTCTTGAAATAATAAGAAGAAGAAGAAGAAGAAGAAGAAGAAGAAGAAGAAGAAGAGAAGAAGAAGAAGAAGAAGAAGAAGAAGAAGAAGAAGAAGAAGAAGAAGAAGAAGAAGAAGAAGAAGAAGAAGAAGAAGAAGAAGAAGAAGAAGAAGAAGAAGAAGAAGAAGGAGAAGGAGAAGGGGGGAGGAGGAGGAGGAGGAGGAGGAGGAGGAGGAGGAGGAGGAGGAGGAGGAGGAGGAGGAGGAGGAGGAGAGGAGGTTAAATCAGCCATTTTTGTACATCTTCAGGAAATATCAAAGCTTAATTTCACTTCTAAATATGTTTTACAGCTAGTCAAGTTGAAAAAGTATGAAATTTGAGAAAAGTTGCTGGATACCTTTCCCATACATCTGACCATAACTTCATGAAAATCACCCGATTTACTTCAAATAAAAATAAAAATGCTCTAGTGAGCAAATTCTTTTAGAACAAGCAAAGAAAATTTATTTTTAAAATGCAAATCCCAAATGTTCACCTTCCGACTGATTACGTCATGCACTGGCACATAATATTACATTAATTATGTGCAAGGATGGAGATGTACAAGCCTGCTGGATTTGTTTATGTCTTTATGAGTGAGAGATTGTGTGTGTGTGTGTGTGTGTCTGTGTGTGTGTGTGTGTGTGTCTGTATGTATAGAGAAGAGAGAGAGAGAGAGAGAGAGAGAGAGAGAGAGAGAGAGAGAGAGAGAGAGAGAGAGAGAGAGGAGAGAGAGTTGTTCAAATGTACTGTTGACGGTTTATGCGAGTGTGGGAGACAAACCGAGAGCGATAGAAATTGCCAGTTTGTATTTTGGAATAGACAAAAATAATAGAAAACAATAACAACAAATATAAACAAATGAAAATAAAGTTTGTTTTGTTTTTGTTTTTAAGGGTTTTACGGCGCTTGCAACACATTAAGTTTATATCAGCGCCAGTAAAAAGGAAGAAAATGGGACAGTAAAAAGTTATAGAATTACAATTAAAGCACCCAAGAAAAAGTAAGACATAGGGGAACTGGGAACAAATAGGGATCAGATGTAGATTCCAAGATCATACCACCAATGTACTTAGCTTGAGATCACCTAAAAGTCTCATCCAGACACAAGCACAGGTCCCAACTAAGAGGAATACACTCACATGTTTACCAATCATATAATATAATATGTAAACTCAACATAATACAATGCATAACAGAGAGATGATTTACAAGGAAAAAAATATCATCTCCCAAAACTATAACTATACATTCGACTGTTTCCCTCCCAGTCAAGGAGCTCCGGCAAGGATCAGGTTATGGGGGGATAGAAGACACAGCATGTACCTCCCTGCCCACTATGGGAGGTCAGGATCCCCACCCAGAATGAAAATAAAGACTCAACAATTCAGGGTGCCGAATTATCTGGTGACAACTAACGCAAACTCGGGGACCCAAATAATTTTGGGGTTTTGGGAGGGGGGGGAACTTTTTTTTAAAAAGTCTCTCCCCTCCCAAACCCCCTACTAGAATTTTTTTTAAGTCCCCCCCCCCCCCCCCCCCCTCTCCCAAACACCCACAATTATTTGCGTCCCCGAGTCTGCGGCAGTAGTAGTAGTACCTACCGAATTACGCTCCATAATCCAAATTGTTATGAGCTCATTTCATTGTTGCAAAATTGTAATGGAAATACTCTCAAACCAACACAAAAACACTGTCCGTCACAACAACGTTCAATCAATCAAGCCCATAATTGTGCTGTGTCGTCAGACCTGCTGACATGAGTACGTTGCCCTTCTTACCGTCATGATCCGTGAAATACAAATTCAATTCAAGTAATCGGAATAATTCAGACAGCACGAAATCAAGACACCACAATACAACAACACGTCTAGAAAGACACGTGTTGAACACAAAATAACACACACCAAAACAACACATTACGTACAGACTTGACCTACTTGAACGTGACCGTGTTCCAAGTCTATCATGCAGACAAAGCTAGTACATATTATTATTATGTCTCACGAACAATACGTGATTTAAATCCGATGACTGCTGATAACCTACTTAACGAACGACAGATAGCATGCGCTTGTCTTAGAAGTTCACAACATTGCTATCCAGAAATACAACGAATCAACGCACAAAACTATGTGTAACCTTAAACGTTTGTAGTCTGGTTAAAACATTTGAGTGAGAATTACCCATAAACGCGGATGGCAAAAAAAAAAATAAATAAATAAAATAAAAAAAAAAACAATTACAAAGACCCGAGTGACGTCAATAGACAGAACGAAGTTGACGCCACTCAGGTCTTTGTTATTGTTTTTTGTCATCTGCGTTTATGAGTAATTCTCACTAAATTGTATTAACC
>NC_088368.1:47699369-47741869 GCF_034508935.2 Berghia stephanieae
TTAAAGGAAGGCGGCAGCTATCGACTGCCGGGTAATTTCAATATGAAATGCCAAACACGTTGGCACAAATAAAGGGGGTGGGGAGAGGAGAGAGAGAGAGAGAGAGAGAGAGAGAGAGAGAGAGAGAGAGAGAGAGAGAGAGAGAGAGAGAGGAGAGAGAGAGAGAGAGGCGGGCGGGAAGGGGAGGGGATAACGTCAAATGGTAGTGGCATAATATATACATATTCTCCATCCCTCACCAATTGACACTTAGATAACCACGCCCCTCGGACAGTCGTCATAATGTAAACAATGGTAGTGAAAGGTAAACATAGCAAAACTACACAGGTTTTATCATTGAATGTATGTGCTAAGTAAAATACCCAAGAAGAAGAAGAAGAAGAAGAAGAAGAAGAAGAAGAAGAAGAAGAAGAAGAAGAAGAAGAAGAAGAAGAAGAAGAAGAAGAAGAAGAAGAAGAAGAAAGAAGAAGAAGAAGAAGAAGAAGAACAAGAAGAAGAAGAAGAAGAAGAAGAAGAAGAAGACATAATAATAATAATAATACTAATAATGTGAAAAGCCAAGCTGTCCACCAAGCCCCACATGTCACACACACACACACACACACACACACACACACACACACACACACACATAGCCCATCCAAGCCCCACCATGTCACACACACACACACACACAGCCCATCCAAGCCCCACCATGACACAAACACATACACACACACACTGCCCAACACATAGCTAAATAATAATGACTATTTATTTCTCATCAAATCCCACAGCGCCCAAGCAAAAGGTTTCCAAGAGATAATGCATTTTATCTCTATGATAACAAACAACGCTTATGACAGTCTTTATAGATAGTGTGCGCTTGGCTAAGACACTCACAACATTGCCATCCAGAATTAAAAGGGACCAACACACACAAATTACACAAAACTCTGTGTAACCATGCACTTTTATAGATAGAATGAAGTTGACGTCACGTCAAAAAAAAAAAGACAACCTTTTGCGTGTAGAACGAGTGCTCTACCAACTGAGCTATGAGGACCCGTGGCGGTTTGCATATTATTTACATCCTATTCAATCAATGTCCGTAAACAAATATGCTGACTCCAACCATTCATTTCTAACCCCGATTCGTTTCTCATGGTAATTTGGTCAATTAATTCTGAAAATTTGTTTGGGGTTTTTTTTTTCTGTTTTCTTTTTCTAAACGAATTAATGTTTTTTTTTTCATATCACCGTCTTATATCTAAAGTTTGCTCGTTCATTCCACGGCGGGTCGTCATGACCTTGTCAAAGAGAAATGAACAGAAATGAATAAATAACAATTTCGAAAACAAACAAACAAATACGGACCGTATCGGGCTCTATAGATAGTATGCGCTTGGCTAAGAAGCTCACAACATTGCCATCCGGACGTATAACGGACCAACACACAAAACGATGAGTAACCTTAAACTTTTATAGATAGTATGCAGATGACGTCACTCAGGCCTTTGTTATTGTTTTTGCCATCCGCGTTCGTGAGTTGTTCTCACTAAACTGTATTAACCAGACTATAAAAGTTCATGGTTACACAGAGTTTGTGTGTTGGTCCGTTATACTTCCGGATGGCAATGTTGTGAACTCCTTGGCCAAGCGCATTCTATCTATAGTCTAGTTAATATAGTTTAGTGAGAATCACTCACCAACGCGGATGGCAAAAAAGAATAACAAAGACCCGAGTGACGTCATCTTCGTTCTCTCTCTCTCTCTCTCTCTCTCTCTCTCTCTCTCTCTCTCTCTCTCTCTCTCTATATATATATATATATATATATATATATATATATATATATATATATATAGTTCGAAGATGACGTCACTCAGGTCTTTGTTATTGTTTTTGCCATCCGCGTTTATGAGTAATGCTCACTGAACTGTACTAACCTGACTATAAACGTTCATGGATATACACAGTTTTGTGTGTTGGTCCGTTATACTTCCGGATGGCAATGTTATGAGTTTCTAAGCCAAGCGCATACTATATATATATATATATATATATATATATATATATATATATATATATATATATATATATATATATATATATATAATATATATATATATATATATATATATCATTTAATGGATGGATATTTTTAATGGCATTGTGGCCAGACAACTCGTCCTTCGAATTTCGATCCATTGAATGACCCTCGTCTTTTCAACAACAACAACAACAACACACACACACACACACACACACACACACACACACACAAATAATAATAACAATAATAAGAATTTTTTTTTTAAACATTCTAAAATCTCTTAAAATCCTGAGACTTGCCAAATCGTCTCTGAAGTCCTAGGTTTGATAGAGGCCTTTGTTTTCATTTTATTTTGGGGGGGGGGGGGGAGGGGGGGTTACAAGATGAGGGTCGTCGTTCTATTGGATCGATTTTTGAAGGTCGCGTTTTCTGACCAAAATCTTATATAGATATAATATATAATATACTTTATTCATCCCCAAAAAAAATGGAAATTCGTTTACAGACGTGGCATGCATAAAAATGTATAAACACAAATTTGAGAATCTATGGCGACAATGTATACACAATATATAATATATGCAAATGTAATATAGCCCAACGCGATTTTTTGTTGTTTTTTTTTTTTTTTGTTTGTTTGTTTTTTTTTGGGTTTTTTTTTGGTTATTTTTTTTTTTGGTTATTTTTCTGGGGTTTTTTCTTCTCCAGACCAAGGTAGGGCTGTCACGGTTTGAAGACCAAACACGGAATTTCATTGGGTTCGACGAGGGTCACGTGGGGTCAGGGGTCAGGGGTCAGCTTCACGATTAGACAACCATATGTTTGTTTTGTTTTCTTTTTAAGGGTTTTACGGCGCTTGCAACACATTAAGTTTATATCAGCGCCAGTAAAAAGGATGAAAATGGGATAGTAAAAAGATCAAGAATTACAATTAAAGCACCCAAGAAAAAGTAAGACAAAGGGGAACTGGGAACAAATAGGGATCAGATGTAGATTCCAAGAGCAAACCACCAATGTACTTAGTTTGAGATCACCTATAAGTCTCATCCGGACACAAGCACAAAATCCAACAAAGAGGAATACACTCAAATGCCTACATTTATACATTAAAAAAAAAAAGAAAAAATACATTACAGAGAGATGATTTACAAGGAAAAAATATCATCCCCAAAACAAGAACTATGCATTTGACCGCCCCCCCCCCCTCCCCAGCTAGGACTCCGGCCAGGGCCAGGACAAAACCAAGTAATCTCATCCCAAGACAAAGACAGAAAGCATGTTGGAAAACAGACATAAGGGGATAGAAAACACAGTATGTACCTCCCTGCCCGCTATGGGAGGTCAGGATCCCCACCCAGACAACCATATGTAATCATTGAGTTACGAGAGACATCTAGAATAAACCCGTGGCCATGAAGCACAGGGCCACGTGGGGTCAGAGGTCAGGGGTCAGCTTCACGATTCGACAACCATATGTAATCAATGAGTTACGAGAGATATCTAGAATAAACCCGTGGCCATGAAGCACAGGGTCACGTGGGGTCAGGGGTCAGCTTCACGATTAGACAACCATATGTAATCAATGAGTTACAAGAGATATCTAGAATAAACACGTGGCCATGAAGCACAGGGTCACGTGGGGTCAGAGGTCAGGGGTCAGCTTCACGATTAGACAACCATATGTAATCATTGAGTTACGAGAGACATCTAGAATAAACCCGTGGCCATGAAGCACAGGGTCACGTGGGGTCACGGGTCAGGGGTCAGCTTCACGATTAGACAACCATATGTGATCAACGAGTTACGAGAGATATCTAGAATAAACCCGTGGCCATGAAGCAAAGATAACGACATCTTGCATAGATAGAACGAACTTGACGTCACTCAGGTCCTTGTTATTGCATTTTGCTATCCACGTTTATTATGAGTAATTCTCACTTAACCTTGTATCAACCAGACTATAGATAGTATGCGCTTGGCTAAGAAGCTCACAGCATTGCCATCCGGAAGTATAACGGACCAACACACACAACTGGGTGTATTTATGAACATTTATAGTCGGGTTAATACAGTTCATAAACGCGGATGGCAAAAAAAAAAACAATAACAAAGACCTGATTGACGTCATCTTTGAAGGTTCAAAGGTTACACATAGTTTTGTGTGCTGGTCCGTTATACTTCCGGATGGCAATGTTGTGAGCTTCTTGGCCAAGCGCATACTATCTATTGGTGCTATACGTTTAGGTTAAATACTCACAACATCCGAAAGCCGGATATGACGTACCAACACACAAAACTGTGTGTAGCCTTATAACTGACACGTTTATTGGTGCTACGCGTTTGGTTAAAAAGCTCATTAAAATCCGCCAACCGGAGGTAACGTACCATCACACAGTTAGTTTGAGACCACCTATAACTATAAGTCTCATCTGGACATAAGCACAAAATCCAACAAAGAGGAATACACTCAAATGCTTACATTATACATTCAAAATAACAAATATAATAATAGATAATAGAGAGGTAATTTACAAGGAAAAAAATATCATCTTCCAAAACAATAACTATGCA
The DNA here is from genome assembly GCF_034508935.2 of Berghia stephanieae. Taxonomy (NCBI): domain Eukaryota; kingdom Metazoa; phylum Mollusca; class Gastropoda; order Nudibranchia; family Aeolidiidae; genus Berghia; species Berghia stephanieae. The sequence goes on from NC_088368.1 coordinate 47,703,974, forward strand.
TCTGACTGTTTCCCTCCCAGCTAGAACTCCGGCCAGGGCCAGGACAAAACCAAGTAATCTCATTCAAAGACAAAGACAGAAAGCATGTTGGAAAACAGGTATAAGGGGATAGAAGACACAGTATGTACCTCCCTGCCCACTATGGGAGATCAGGAACCCACCCAGACGGAAGAAGAAAACAAACAAAACAAAACAAAACACAAAAACATCAATACAACAATAAACAAACAAACCTACAAACAAACAAAAAAGAAAAGAATCAAGAACTATTTAAGCGCTTAGACTCTGGTGTCTCGAAGTTATAGCGCTATAAAAGTTTTCAGCAATTATTATGTTTTGTTTTTGAAATCTAACGGGGAGGGGAGTGGGCAGAGAAAGAGGAAGTGAGTGCGGTTTAATGGTGTTTACAGACTGTTGGAATGATGTGGAGTTTGGGGAGGCGGGGGGGGGGGGGGGGGCGTTGTCAACTAGCATAGCCACATCTATTTATATCCACATAGCCCAGTTTCCAGGCAGGGTCAAGGTCATTTCTGTGTTGACAAGATAGGTATGACGAGGACAGGACCCATAGATAACACAGGACGGTGGTCTGTGACAGGACCAGCACAGACTAGGGGGACCACAGATTACACAGACTGTGGACAGGACAGGACCCATAGATAACACAGGACGGTGGTCTGTGACAGGACCACCACAGACTAGGGGGACCACAGATTACACAGACTGTGGACAGGACAGGACCCATAGATAACACAGGACGGTGGTCTGTGACAGGACCACCACAGACTAGAAGGACCACAGATTACACAGACTGTGGACAGGACAGGACCCATAGATAACACAGGACGGTAGTCTGTGACAGAACCACCACAGACAAGGGGGACCACAGATTACACAGGACGAGGCAGGTCGATGAGTAATGCACAGTGACATCTATGAAGTCTTAGGTAATGGCCATTCAAAACGTCTGACCATCTAACACACCAGATGTACAGATTGGAACCACGTTGTACTGAACTGTCCTGCTCTGACGATGAGTTACATAGAGGGATCGCGAAATCGGTTATCTCTCTATTTGGGAAACCCAGCGACTGGGGACAAAATCGATTCTATTTTTAAGTTTTGTTGTTGTTGTTTTTAATTCTGACCAAACTTGCTATTATTTTTTATGCCTTTTTAATTGGATACAATAGTCTGATGTCAATTCGCCAAGCAACGGCGGCCATCTTGGTTCTAAACTATGAAAATCGGTACTGTTTATTCTTCATGCTGGCTAGAACTTTCCATGTTTTGTGATCAGAATGTATCAACGTCAAAACATGATCAGATTAAACTTTTTTCCCCCCTCTGGATACACTTTTATGCTCGTCGGAGAAATATTTCATAAGGGCGTCCTCCATTGTTCCGATAGTTTTAGAGCCAGTTACTAAGTTATCATGCGTCATGACGAGGGAAGTGACTGTTGAAGCGTATTTGCTTTTATTTTGTTTGCTGAGGGGACAATCTGGCTGTGTGGTCTAGTGGTATGACACTCGCTCTCGGATCGGTTCGAGCCTCGCTCGGCGCAAAGTTGAGTCCTTGGAGAAGGCTCTTTAATCACATTCTCTCACCGTACTCAGGTGTAAAATGAGCATCTGGCCGTTAACAGCGGTGTCTCTGACCAAAAAAAAATAATTGTAATATCGCCTGACGGGCGTCATGTCCCGTCCTACATGTTTAATGTTGCTGTTGGCCAGGGACACCTTGTAAAGCGTTTTGAGCAGGCTTAGTGGATATTGCGCTATATAAAAACTTTTTTTTTAATTTATGGTTTCTACATTCAAGGCAAGCCATAGAATTAAACGAATGAGAATACGAACGAAGCCTAAAAAGTGTCCACCAATGAAAGCATTCAGCGCCATTTTGTCGTTGGCTGAGAAGGTAGTAATTACCATTCATTCGGTATCTATGTCAACATAACGACACAAGAAAATCAACAACAATATCAAAATCCACAATAAAATGGTTCAGAACTGTTGCGTATATTTATGGCACAACGAAGCTGTCAAAAAATGAAGTTAGAAAATGTGTCTAATCATGTATTATAATAACCTATAATGTGCTTTCCAACCACCACATCATCTACTACTACAACCACCACCACAATATCATCACTAACACTACTACTACAACCACCAGCCCCACATCATTATCACTACCACTACTACTACACCACCACCAGCACATCATCATCACTACCACTACTACAATCACCACAACCACATCGTCATCACTACCACTATTACTGCAACCACCACCACCATATCATCATCATTACCACTATTACCACAACCACCACCACCACTACTACTACAACCACCACCACATCACTACCTCAACTACTACAACCACCACCACAATAGCATCACTACCACTACTACTACAACCACCACAACCACATCGTCATCACGACCACTACTACTACAACCACCACCATATCATTACCATTACCACTACTACTACAACCACCACTACCACCATATCATTACCATTACCACTACTACTACAACCACCACAACCACATCGTCATCACTACCACTACTACTGCAACCACCACTACCACCATATCATCACCATTACAACTACTACTACAACCACCACAACCACATCATCATCACTACCACTATTACTACAACCACCACCACATCATCATCATCACTATCACTACTACTACAACTACAACCACCACCACATTATCATCACTACCACTACTACTACTGCAACCACCACCACCATAACATCATCATTGAAATATTTTATTTTTTTTATTGAGCTTTATATAGTGCAATATCTACTAAATGTGCTCAAAGCGCTTTACAAGGGGTCCCTGGTCAACATTTAACATGTAGGACGGGACATGACGCCTGTTAGGCGATATTACAATTTTTCGGACAAAGACAACTCTGTTAACGGCCAGGTACTCATTTTACACCTGAGTACGGTGAGAGAATGTGAGTAAAGAGCCTTTTCCAAGGACTCAACTATGCGCCGAGCGCGAGGCTCGAACCCAGGACCTTCAGATCCGGAAGCGAGTGTCATACTACTAGACCACATAGCCGCATCATTACCACTACTACTACAAACACCACCACCACATCATCATCACGACCACTACTACTACAACCACCACCACCACCATATCATTACCATTACCACTACTACAACAACCACCACCACATCATCATCACTACCACTACTACTACAACTACAATCATCTCCACCATCACATCATCATCACTATTACTACTACAACTACAACCAACACCAACACCACATTATCCTCACTAACACTCAGTACTACAATCACTACCATTAGGTTTTGGAGCTTTACTTCATTTGAAATAAGGAAACTTTGGAATTGTATTTGGCATTGTGTTTATATATCATAATATAATTCTAATCAGTTATCTATTTAGAACTAGATACTATACAATATGTATGCCAAATACCACCCCAATTCCCCTTTCTTGTGTGCGGGAATTCCTCTTTCGGCATTGAAATTGAGTGTGAGAGAGTCATCACTACACACATAAACAACAGAAACAATTTAAAAACAAGACTATGACACGCAACCACTCACACACGAGGCTATACTATTTATCCTTTTCTCTATATAGAATAGGACAAGACAAACAATAGCTTGACTCTCGCTACACTTCGCATTGATGTTTGTCGTCTCACGAGTTCAACTCTCGGTCGACCTGTCAATATTCCTTTTTGCCTCGGACGTAATCATTAATAGAATGTTGTGTGGTTTTGACCGTGAAGAAAACCTTAAGAAGTCACATTTATATCATTTTAGAGAGATCGTTTTGAATAATTTTGAGTTTAAACGAGCGAGCAGCAACTTGTTTTCATGAACGGCCGATCAGCGCTTGTTTACTATAGTAACGCGATTCCCAGCCAACATCAAAATGGCGGATATTTTTCTCATCGAGGCCGCTGGTTGGTTAGCCAATCAGAGCACCGTACGGTTTCCATTGGGTAAATTCCTTGAGGCAAGCTGTCTAAACCAGACCCGTCTATACCAGTTTGTTATCGGAGGAGGGTAAAGATAGTTCGAAGATGACGTCACTCAGGTCTTTGTTATTGTTTTTTGCCATCCGCGTTTATGAGTAATGCTCACTGAACTGTATTAACCTGACTATAAACGTTCATGGACACACACAGTTATGTGTGTTGGTCCGTTATACTTCCGGATGGCAATGTTATGAGTTTCTAAGCCAAGCGCATACTATCTATAGTCTCTGTATTATGAAAGGTGATAACGATGATGTAAACAGCGATGAAGAAGAGCGATGGAGCGTGAGGTCACCAAAGGGGACTAACTCTATACCCTATGGATGGAACAAACAAACGACAATCGACATGAAAGGGGCAGGTAATTCATGGTCGTGTGTCTGGCTGCGTGCCGTCCAGTCGTGTCTGTCTCTCCACCCGACCAGACGACATAGGAATGACAACCATCCAGCGAAGTCCTAGCAACAGCGACATTCTATATATGAAGTCCTAGCCTAGCAATCATTCCAACACCGACGTGATCATAACATTCGTGACAATTGCTTATCTAATGGAGGGTGGGGTGGGAGAGGGGGGGGGGGGGGGGGGGAGCTCAGCTGGTAAAACACTCTGTTCACGCGGCAATGTCGTGGTCTAGTGGATGACAATCGCTAACGGATCGGAAGGACTTGGGTTCAAGCCTCGCTCGGCGCTTACTTGAATCCTTGGAGAAAGAGCTACTCGCATTCTCTCACCGTACTCAGGGTGTAAAATGAGTAATGGACAGTAAACAGTGTTGTCTTTGTCGGATAAACTCGTAATATTGTATATTTGCATTCTATCTATAGATAGTTCGAAGATGACGTCACTCAGGCCTTTGTTATTGTTTTTGCCATCCGCGTTTGTGAGTTGTTCTCACTAAACTGTATTAACCAGACTATAAAAGTTCATGGTTACACAGAGTTTGTGTGTTGGTCCGTTATACTTCCGGATGGCAATGTTGTGAACTTCTTGGCCAAGCGCATTCTATCTATACAATGGACCCAACCAACGTGTAAACACTTCTAAATCTGATAACACAAACCAACCCTGTCGTATTCTGGAGAAAAACAAACTCGTATTTAAAAATTTGGCCAGAAAAACTCGCCCTTCAAATATCGATCGATTTAAATGACTCTCGTCTTGGGAAAAACCCTCAAACCTGGAATTCCTTGAAGACTTCGCGAAGTACCAGGTTTGAGAGTTTTTGCCAAGATGAGGGTCATTTAAATCGATCGATATAATATGAAGGACGAGTTTTCTGGCCAAATTTTTAAATATGTTTTTTTTCCCCAGAGCACGGCAGAATATAGATAGTATGCGCTTGGCTAAGAAGCTCACAACATTGCCATCCGGAAGTATAACGGACCAACACACAAAACTGTGTGTATCCATGAACGCTTATAGTTATAGTCCGGTTAATACAGTTCAATGAGCATTACTCATAAACGCGGATGGCAAAAAACAATAACAAAGGCCTGAGTGACGTCATCTTCGAACTATCTATAATGAGTAGATCTCACTAAACCGAATTAACCAGACTATAAACGATCATGGTTACACAGAGTTTTGTGTGTTGGCCCGTTATACTTCCGGATGGCAATGTTGTGAACTTCTTAGTCAAGTGCATACTATCTATAGACTATGGTCCACAATTGGATTCAATAGTCTGATCTCACGCGCCCGGCAACGGTGGCCATCTTGGTTCTAAACAAAGAAAATCATTACTTTTTATTCTTCATGCTGGCTAGAACTTTTCATTCCCTTTTCATATGCCTTGTGATCAGAATGTGTAAAAGTCAATACATGATCAAATTGATGGGGTGTTTTACCTCTGGATACGCGTTTAAGCTCGCCGGGGAAATATTTCATACGACGTCCGCCATTGTTCCGATAGTTTAGAGCCAGTGTTACTAAGTTACCATACGTCATTAGGAAGGAAGTGACAGTACGACTGTTGCAACGAGCAGAAAGACGAGCTCGACTGTTTCCAAGAAATTTCGATCGAGGGCTTCAGGATGCAAATCGTCACCATAAAACTATAATATGAAAAGGAATGAGGGAGAGAGAGAGTGGGAGAGAGAGACAGAGAGGGAAAAGGAGAGACAGTGAGAGAGGGAGAGAGAGAAAAGAGAGATTGGAGAGAGAGGGTGGGAGAGAGAGAAAAGAGAGATTGGAGAGAGAAGAAAAGAGAGATTGGAGAGAGAGAAGGAGAGAAAGAGAGAGTGAGAGAGAAACAGAGAGAGGGTGGGAGAAGGAGAGTGAGTGAGAGAGAGTCGGAGATGGAGTAGAGAGAGAGAGAAAAAAAAGAGAGGGGAGAGAGAGAGGAGATAAAGAGAGAGAGAGGGGGAGAGAGAGAGAGAAAGAGAGATAGAGAGAAATCAAGAAAGAAAGAGAAACAGACAGAGAAGGAGAGAGAAGAGAGATAGAGATAGCGAAAAGGAGAGACGGAGAGATATCGAGAAAGAGAAACAGAGAGAGAGAAGAGGAGAACAGAGAGAGAAAAAGAGGATGAGAGAGAGAGAGAAATAGCGAGAAAGAGAGACGGAGAGAGGGGTAGAGAGATAGAGAGAAAGAGAGGGAGAGACACAGAAAAAAAAAAGAAAGAAAGAAAGAGAGAGAGAGAGAGAGAGGGACACAGAGAAAACGAGAGAGGTGGAGGTGGAGAGAGAGAGAAATAGAGAGAGAGAGGGGGGAGAGGTGGAGAGAGAGATAGAGAGAGAGAGAGGGAGAGGTGGAGAGAGAGAGAGAGAGAGAGAGAGAGAGAGAGAGAGAGAGAGAGATGGACACAAAGGAATCGAATAAAGAGGATATAAATACACGATATAAATCTAATATATTATGCATCCATAATGACATTCAAAACACTCCAGTGAACAATAAAATAAGTAGGGATAAAAATAAAATAACTGTAGCACACCTGAATGACATTCCAAAGCATACATTACATTCTCTGGGTGTATGTGTGGATCACGCTCACAGTAGGTCACAGAGAGAGAAAAAGGGAGGGAGAGAGAGAGAAGAGAGAGAGAGGAGAGGGGAGAGAGAGGGGGAAGAGAGAGAAAGAGAGTAGAGAGGAAAGAGAGGAGATAGAGATAGAGAGAGAGAGAGGAGAGAGAGAGGAGAGAGGAGAGGGGAGAGAGACAGACATAGAGAAAGAGAGACAGACATAGAGAAAGAGAGAGAGACAGAGAAAAAGAGGGGGAGAGAGACAGACATAGAGAAAGAGAGACAGACATAGAGAAAGAGAGAGAGACAGAGAGAAAGAAAGAAGAGAGAAAAGAAAGAGAGAGAGAGAGAGAGAGAGAGAGAGAGAGACAGAGAGAAAAAAAGAGAGAAAGAAAGAGAGAGAGAGATAGACAGAGAGAGAGAGAGAGAGAGATTGTACTTTACCACAGTGAGTAATGAATTGATTTTCTATGTATTAAATTATTTGTTTGTCCCACCATCCACCCATCCAAGGTCACCACAGGCTGGTGTCACTTTTGACAACTCATTCCTATCAAGGTTGACGTCATAAAAACGCAAGTGTCACCAAATTGAGCACAGGTGTCAACATTTGACACAAGACACGATGATGATTTTTCCATGGGTCTAAAAACTACAAAACAACAACAAAACACATTGAGGTTTTATATAGATAGTATGCGCTTGGCTAAGAAGCTCATAACATTGCCATCCGGAAGTATAACGGACCAACACACAAAACTGTGTGTATCCATGAACGTTTATAGTCAGGTTAATACAGTTGAGTGAGCATTACTCATAAACACGGATGGCAAAAAACAATAACAAAGACCTGAGTGACGTCATCTTCGAACTATCTATAGATAGAATGCGCTTGGCCAAGGAGTTCACAACATTGCCATCCGGAAGTATAACGGACCCACACACAAACTCTGTGTAACCATGAACTTTTATAGTCTGGTTAATACAGTTTAGTGAGAACAACTCACAAACGCGGATAGCAAAAACAATAACAAAGGCCTGAGTGACGTCATCTGCATACTATCTATAGGGACACCTGGATCGCCGGACATAAACGTACACACCAACACACCAAACGATGTGTTACCTTAAATGTGTAGGTACAGTCTGGTCGATATCACGGAAGTGAGAACTCCTCATCAAAATGGCTGGCTAAAACAGGAACAAGAGCTGAGTGACGTCAATTTCGTTTCTTCTAATAGAAAAAAAAACAAAAAACACACACACACACACACACACACACACACACACACAACATACAGGAATAGGCTTCAACAGTCGTAACGTCACTTCCCTCGTAATTTCGCATGGTACCTAAGTAACACTGGCTCTAAACTATCCGAACAATGGCGGACGCCCTCCTTATGAAATATTTCTCCGACTAGCATAAAGCGTATGCAGAGGAAAAAAAACCCCATAAATTTGATCATGTTTTGACTTTTACACATTCTGATCACAAGACATATGAAAAGTTCTAGCCAGCATGAAGAATAAAAAGTACCGATTTTCTCTGTTTAGAACCAGGATGGCCGCCGTTACTGGGCGACGTGACATCAGACTATTGAATCCAATGGTAAACACCATGAACAATAAAACATGGCTTGACAGCTTTGCACCCAATGCAATGACAATACAACCTTTATTGACCGTGGACACACACACACACACACACACACACACACACACACACACACACCTCTCTCTCTCTCTCTCTCTCTCTCTCTCTCTCTCTCTCTCTCTCTCTCTCTCTCTCTCTCTCTCTCTCTCTCTCTCTCTCTCTCTCTCTCTCTCTACGTATATCAAATTAAAATAATTCACACATAAACATAGATAGGAGATAGAGAGAGAGAGAAGGAGAGATAAATAGATAGACGGACAGATAGATAGATAGATAGATAGATAGATAGATAGATAGATAGATAGATAGATGGATAGATAGATATACAGACAGATAGATAGATGTATAGATAGATATATAAAGCAGACTAACAAACATATCCTACAGAGGTACACACACACACACACACACACACACACACACACACACACACACACACACACACATAGACCGGACCTATAAGGTGAAAGCAATCGATAAACCCAAAAAGGTTACAGTACACGTCACGACTGCCTACACAGCAAACCAATAGGGGCCAATCAATCTAGAACAACCCATAAACCTTCAATCCCTTTTGACAGGCAGTCATAATAAATCATCCCCATGTATCACAAACCAATATGGAACACAATCAGACGATTATAACTATTGAAAACAAGTCAATTTCGTTTTTATCAATCTGTAATCTCGTCTCCTTATCTATCTTTTTAAAAAAATAAAAATACAGTGGGATCCGCATAAAGCGACGTGCACTTATTTGTAGGTCTGATCACCCAATCCCTTAAGGGCTCATTGTTGTAATGGACATCTCAAAAACATAAAACAGTACACAACAACAACAACACAGCTGAGAATAATCCAGAGCACACAACATAATAATATAATAATAATAATAATAATAATAATAATAATAATAATAATAATAATAATAATAATAATAATAATAATAATAATAATAATAATAATAATAATAATAATAATAATAATAAATTAAATTGTCATATCTCAAGTCAGTGTGAAAGGTAAAAAAAAAAAAAAGAAATAAAGAAAGAAAAAACTGGAGCAGTGGGGAGGAGAAATCTGGAATGTTCCAGAATGTGTAAAATAGAGAATTCAATACAACCATGTATTTATCTATCGGTGAATCGTGTTGGACTCCAATGGAAATATTGATTTATATCTATAGCAAAATCCATACGTAATATCGTAATATCGTAATAGGCAGGTTGTCAGGCACCAACCATTTGTGTCTTTGGGGATGGAAATAGCTGATTAAAAAAAGGGGGGGGGGGGGGGGGGGGGGGGGGGGGGGAGGGAGAGGAGAGAGAGAGAGGAGAGAGAGAGAGAGAGGAGGAGAGAGAGAGAGAGAGAGAGAAAATGTGTGTGTGTTTGGTTGTGTGTGTGAGAGAGAGACATTCAGATAGTAGGGGAGGGAGAGATAGAGAGAGAGAGGAGAGAGATAGAGACAGAGAGAGAGAGAGAGACAGAGAGAGGCCGAGAGTAAAAGAGAGAAAAGAGGGGGGGGGGGGGGGGGAAGAGAGCGAAAGAGAGAGATAGACTGTGTGAGAGAGAGAGAGAGATAGGTAGATAGATAGAGAGAGAGAGAGCAAGAGAGACACTCAGAGAGTAGGGGAGTGAGAGATAGGTAGTGAAAGTGTTTTACAAAGGGTCCCTGACCAACAGCAACGCGTTACATGTTGAACGAGATATGACGCTTGTCAGGCGATATTACAATTTTCTTTCCGACAGAGACAACCTGATACTTATTTTACACCTGAGTACGGTGAGAGAATGTGAGTAAAGAGCCTTTTCCAAGGACGTAACTAGGTTCAAACCAGGACCTTCCAATCCAAAAGAGAGTGTCATACCACTAGACCAAATAGCCGGGGACTGCATTATTTATTCTATATTCTCTTCTTCCCAACAGGATCTGGCTGGGTGAAACATCTCATATAAATCAATCAGGACATTAAAAAAACAAACTAGATCATACCCACAAAAACTAATTAAATAAATAAATAAAAAATGAAAAATGTAAACAATACAGAAATGTATGGGAGTCTCGTTTTCCCTCCCTCTGGTTTCTATTTGCCAAAAATATTTGAATAAGGAATTGCACACACACACACACACACACACACACACACACACACACACACACGAAAGGAAAGGAGAAAAAAACTCAAGTGATAGTGACTTTCCACCCAACTGAGTCACACCCAGTGTCCTCCCAATACACTTCAAAGGAAAAACGTACCCTGGGGCTTGAATGAATTAGAAAGGAAATCTTACTATGTCTTAATTCTCTCCTTACCAACTATTTTTAGAATTTCCCCCGAAAATTCACTTCCATCCAACATAAAAATTGACTTTTCTTCCTCAAACAAAAAAGTAAGAAGTGAGCTCTACAACACAGTGTTTAGTATTTATAGCTGTAATCAAAGCATTTCTTTAAATGTTGTGATGTACAAGAGAAATCAAAATGAGAAAATTGTCTGGTATATCGTAACGCATGTGACGATTTTCCTTTGGTTGGTATGGAGAGGGTTAAGGTGCGGTTTGGGTCTTTTCTGAAAAAAAATTAATTACCTATATTGGGTGGTTTTAATCATTTTGTATCATCATTTTTGGTAAGAAAAATACATTATCTGTGTCGATACCCGTTTTGCATCCTGATTTGGGGGTCTGGCATAAAAAAGATAACAATCTTGTGGCAAATGAAGAGAGAGAATAGCTGAAGTGATAGGGCTTTTTGACTAAATAGGAGAAAAGTTATAACAATTATCTTTTTAAACGGACCTATAACCATTACTACCACTCTTGACCTACTTACAAATAAAATCTCTAGACTCATTTACCCCCCCCCCCCCCCCTCCATGTCCACACCCTTCCTTTTCGACCATCAATTGCCCCATCTCACTTTTGACATCTGGCACCAGCTTGTATAGACTGACGTCATAAAAATGGGACTGTCAAGTTCATGCAACTGAGCACAGGTGTCAAGCTATGACACAAAAAACGATGATGAATTTCTCTTGACTGAGCTTTAATCTTTTTATTTCGTGCAGCTATGTGGTCTAGTGGTATGACAATCGCTTTCGGATCGGAAGGTCCTGGGTTCGAGCCTCGCTCGGCGCATAGTTGAGTCCTTGGAAAAGGCTCTTTACTCACATTTTGTCACTGTACTCAGGTGTAAAATAAGTACCTGACCGTTAACAGCGTTGTCTCTGTCCGAAAAAAATTGTAATATCGCCCAATCAGGCATCATGTCCTGTCCTTCATGTTAAATGTTGCTGTTGGTCAGGGACCCCCTGTAAAGTGCTTTGAGCACGTTTAGCGGATATTGCACGATAGAAAAACTCAATTTTTTTTTTAATTTAGAGGAAAATGTTTGACACGGCAAAATCAGCGGGAAATTTCAGAGCAAATCCCAAAATCCCGGAAGTCCCCGGAAAATGATCATACCTGGGATGTGTGATAATAAATTGTATTATTTTGTACGAGGAAGACAGGAAAATGGGAGGAGTGGCCGGTTTTGGGGCGAACAACACCTTGGCCTAGGGAACTAAACAAATTCCCGGCCATCATCAATATCCCCAAAATTGTGGTCAGAATGAACAAGATATAGAAACAAAAGGAGATCAAAAACGTTGACAGTGATAGATATGTCGGTGGGGGAAGAGGAAGTTTTAGTTGAGTTAGGGCTGTTCACAATGTTGGATATGGACCTCATTACATGATACTACTTGTTATGGACTTATACATAGAGTTACTCTAGGAAAGAGTTGCTCCCCTTAGTTATTAGCTAATTGATTTTAGTTACAGCTTAATTAGCTATTATTCATTAAGTCCATTGTTAAAATATTATTTGTGCTTAACAAATATCAGAGTGGCATGCCCTAGAGAAGGATGCACTCTTTGTTCCTTACTTTTCATAGTTGAGTTACTTATACTATTTTTCCTTCTTAAAATGTTGTTGCAATATATTTGTATATACTCTAACTTAAACACAGTAATAAACTGTTCTCTCACATATCACTTAACGTGTTTGAGTTGAGTGATTCCACAATATTAATCTGGGGTCCCGTCAAAAACACAACATTGGCGACGAGGATTTTTCACCTTTATCCTGCGCATCAGCCTATTGGAGCGTTTTGTGACGTCAGTCGAAAAGCCAACACACCACGGATGGAAACCTGCCAGCCGAGAAAACCGGAGCAAGTGCCTTTTCTGCCTGCAATGACGTTAGCACGTGGACAGCCGCCCATCACGTGGTAAGAAGCCTTCCCGCCTTTTTTTCCCGCACAGCTCGTGGGCGCTGAGGTCAACTGCCTACGTCACGAAAGAAAACAAAACGGTACGACGTCTTCATACAACCAAGTAGTCGGACGCTTGGGTGAGTAATTATAGTTATATTTCGTCAATAATTTACTACCCTTCGCTCGCGTCCTATCTTCGTACCTTTATTGTACATAATATAGTCGTGTCAGCAGTACTGTCATCATGTCAAATAAAGAGCTCATAACCATATTACAACAACAGATTGAACAGCAAAATGAGCAAATGAAGCAAGTCGTTGAACGACAAGAAAAGCAGATGGAAATGTTCATGAAACTAATGACCGGTAGCAATACATGTTTACCAAAACCTCCAGCTATTCCGAGCTTTGTCGCATTCGACCCTGCCTTAGAGATATGGAGCGACTACTGGCATTGTTTTAATACGTTTAAAACTGCTCACTCCGTACCTGATGAGAAGAAAGCAGACGTTTTCCTTGTCAACCAATCGCCGGTTGTTTACAAAATACTGACTAACATGGCGAGTCAAGAAACACCAGCTAAGGCGATAACTGCCCTCAGTCTTCCAGATATCGAAAAATATATGATGGAGCAGTACCACCCTCGACTATTTGTTGTCAGAGAACGTTATAAATTTTGGACGAGCCTCCAGAGGAAACCAGGCGAAACTATTCAGGAATTGGCAGCTAGAATTCGCCAGAGCGCTGTCACATGCGATTTCCCATCCATTGAAAACCCCTTGGATGAAGCTATGCGTACCTGTTTCATGTGTGCAGTTAACAACACAGCTGTTCTTGAAGCGCTATTCAAGCACAAGGAGGACGAGCTTTCGTTTAACAAAGCCATCGAGGTCGCCACGGAGATAGAAGATGCCTCAAAAGTGGCTAACGAGACTGCATTATCTGTTCAACCCGAGGTCCATAAAATTAAGTCTCAAAGAAAACAGATTCCGATAATTCAGCAAGGCAGTCAAAACAAACAGCATATCAAACGTTCGAATGAAAGACAGACAGAGCCGACAACGGATTTTGATAATAAAAATCAAACCTGCTCGAGATGCGATGGGCGCCACAACAGACAAAACTGCAAATTCAAAACAGCCGTTTGTCGCTTCTGCCAGAAAACTGGACACATCGAAAGAGCCTGTAGACGTAAAAAGAGAATGTCGAGTTCGCCTAACATCAACACGATTCGTCGCATGTCACGGGTCAATTTCGTTTCAGTGACACCGCTTAAGTTAGCTACGACTGTATCCAACCATGAAATTGTTTTCGAAATAGATACAGGGACTGGTGACAATTTCATTTCAACTAGAACATGGGAGAGGATTGGCAAACCACAACTCTGTAATGCCAACATTAAGTATCAATGTGCATCCAACCAGGAACTCCCCGTCATTGGAACTGTTTTCTTGCCGGTGTCTGTGAACGATACGTGCCGCGAGATAAACTTTGTTGTCACCACTATGCCGTTACACTTATCAGGACGTTCTGCCATACAAATGCTCAATGTTTCAGTAGATGAACTGTTTCAAACGAAAAAAGTAAAATCTGTTCGTAGTAAGCCCGCAACAAACATGTCACATCTTCAAAAGGCATGTAAACAAGTGTGTGCAGAATTTCCTGATGTCTTCAAACCAGAACTCGGTAAATTGAAAGATTTTGAACTTGACATTAAATTTAAAGCGATGTGACGCCTGTGTTTCACAAGCCTCGTTCCGTCCCCTATGCGATCCAAGACGACCTCAACAAGAGCTTGGATGCCGGTATTGCAAAAGGTATTTGAAAACCTACATCCTTCAACGAATTTGGAACACCGATTGTGCCATAAAAAAGAAGACAATCAGTGGTGAGAGACCGAAAATTCGAGTATGCGGAGACTACTCTGTTACAGTTAATCCGCAATTGGAAACTCACAGATATCCGATACCGTTACCTGAGGACCTCATGCGCAAATTAGGAGGAGGCTACGGATTTTCCAAAATCGACCTAGCCGAGGCTTACACACAAATCCCGTTGTCACCAAAATCGCAAGAACGCCTCGCACTCAGCACGCATAAAGGTGTTCTCCTTCAAACGAGACTACCTTTTGGCATCAGTTCAGCTCCCGGATATTTTCAACAAATAATGGATCAACTGACTCAGGATCTTCCAGGTGTCGCAGTCTATATCGACGATATCCTTGTGAGTGGCAAGGATTCCACCGATCATTTACACAATCTGCGAAGATTATTACAGCGACTTCATGATAAGGGACTTCGCTGTAATCTCCAAAAATGTTCTTTCGCAGAATCACAGTGTGAGTACTTGGGTCATCTACTATCAAAAGACGGCATTGCAAAAGGCACAAAGGTCGATGCAATCACTAAAATGCCACCACCCACTAATGTATCGAGCCTAAAATCGTTCTTAGGACAAGTACAATTTTATTCGAAATGTTTACCAAATCTTGCAACTGTCTTAGAGCCCCTCTATCAGTTAACCAAGAAAGAAGTTAAATGGAAATGGACAGCTAAAGAACAAACAGCTTTTCAACATGCGAAGAGACTTCTTTGTGACGAGACAATTCTTGTGCATTTTGATCCATCTCTCGACGTGGGTATATCTTGTGACGCATCAAAAGTTGGAATCGGAGTCGTGTTATTCCATCGTTTCCCAGACGGTAGTGAAAGACCGATTGCCAATGCTTCTAAAATTTTGAACAATACTCAGCGAAGATACAGTCAGATTCAGAAGGAAGCGTTATCAATCATTTTTGCGCTGAGTAAATTTCATCAATTTCTTTACGGTCGCAATTTCATACTCGTCACCGATCACAAACCTTTATTGTCACTCTTTGGTCCAAGAAAACCAGTACCTGCTTTAGCTGCCAACCGCCTGGCCAGATGGGCTTTGACACTAAGTCAGTACGACTATAGAATTGAATATCGTAAGACAGCTCACCATGGCAACGCTGATGCACTGAGCAGATTTCCTGCAAGTGCCGACCCAGTCTTCGACAGAGAGGAAGATGGAGAAGATGTCAACACTGTGTTTACAATCTCTACAGTTGGAAAACAGCTAAGAGCTACTGACCCCGGAGTCATCGCTAGAGAATCCACTAAAGATGACACCATATCCGTTGTCATGAGAAATACGACTCGTAAATGGTCTAAATCAGATTCCAAAACGGACAATCTTAAACCATTCTTCAAGATGAAGGACACGCTGTCAACGTCTCATGGATGTTTATTCTACGGATCAAGAATCGTTATTCCTAAGAGTTTGCAACGAGACGTCCTCAATATCCTTCACAACGGTCATTTCGGCATGCAACGCATGAAACAATTAGCGCGAACGATCGTATATTGGCCAGGTATTGATTCTGACATCGTCAATACGTGTCGTGGATGTGTTACGTGTGCAGAACATCAAAACAACCCACCAAAGGAGCCAAACCATCCATGGATAACGCCAGACTCACCGTGGAGTCGAATGCACATCGATCACGCAGTGAATTTTATGGGTAATAACTGGTTAGTAATGGTCGACGCTTACTCAAATTACCCATGCATTCACGCAACCAGTTCGACGTCAACGAAAGCAACAACTAGCCTTCTGGAAGAGGACTTCGCTCACTTCGGCTATCCTCACGCTATCGTGTCGGACAACGCAGCATGCTTCACTTCTGACAAATTTCAGACATGGTGTAGGGAGAGGGGAATCAAACATCTCACTGGAGCTCCCTATCATCCCGCTACAAACGGTGCAGCAGAACGACTTGTGGGAAGTTTTAAAAAGGCTTTGAGAAAATCGTCTTTTCCTCCAAGACAAGCCTTGCAACAATTTCTTATGCAATATCGTCGCACACCTTTAGCTTCTGGTTCGTCACCTAGTGAATTGCTTCATGGACGTCAAATTCGCACATTGATCGACAAACTCCGCCCATTGTCCACCTCAAATTCCAAACCACGTGTAGCAAAAACGCGTTATAAAGTTGGGACACACATTTATTCCTTACGTTTTGGTAATCGAAATGACAGAGAGGCGAAATGGATTCCCGCAACTGTCACCAAAGTGTTGGGACCACGTCATGTCATGGTAACTCTCCAGAGAGACGGAACAACGTGGAAGCGTCATATTGAACAAATAAGACCACGTTACAACCTTCCTCGCCAAAACGTATCTGCTACAGCAAATGATACCATAGAGGACGATTTCATTACTAATCCTAATCACCAATCGGTGATTATTGTGAGCGTTCATCATCGAATGCAGCTACCCCCGGAGCAGAATCGAATCGTGAATCGGATCGTGTCCAACTGAGATCGTGTCGTACCAGAAAATTCCCCAATCGATTTTAGCCCTCGAACCTTCGAAAACCTTCTCAGGCAAAACAGGGAGGTGTTATGGACTTATACATAGAGTTACTCTAGGAAAGAGTTGCTCCCCTTAGTTATTAGCTAATTGATTTTAGTTACAGCTTAATTAGCTATTATTCATTAAGTCCATTGTTAAAATATTATTTGTGCTTAACAAATATCAGAGTGGCATGCCCTAGAGAAGGATGCACTCTTTGTTCCTTACTTTTCATAGTTGAGTTACTTATACTATTTTTCCTTCTTAAAATGTTGTTGCAATATATTTGTATATACTCTAACTTGTACACAGTAATAAACTGTTCTCTCACATATCACTTAACGCTTCTGAGTTGAGTGATTCCACAATATTAATCTGGGGTCCCGTCAAAACACAACACTACTGATAGTATGGTTGGTAACTCAGAAGATATGAATTAATCTTTTGAGGGACGCCATCCGAAAGCTACTCGTGCTAAGGGAAACAACCCAAATATTCCCTCTACTAACCCTAAGAAAAAATAAAACCTAGTACCTTTAACTAACCCTAATAGGAAAAACAAACAACCTAGCAAACAACCTACTACGACTTATATCTAACCCTAAGAAATAAAACAATCCTCTGACCTCGAGCTAACCCTAATAGAAAACAAACCCAGGACGTGGACTGCTTTCAACACTTCACAAAACAAAATGGCAGTGGAGAACCAAAACAATGGACGTATTTGGAAAGTTTAAAGTTCACTAATCTATCAAGGTTTGCTACTTTATAGATATTGACAAATTGAATAAATAAACGCATGACAAAAGGGGAGGCCTTCCGAAAGCTCCTCGTGCTAGCATTTCTTTCAATTTGTATTTTCACCATGTATCTTTGTCTTTTGTCAATTTGTCAATATAAAGTAGTCTAACATTTTTCAAACTCTAGAACAAACATTGATAGATTTGTGAAAGTTTAAACTTTCATAATACAACCATTGTCTTGGTTTTCCGCCGCCACTTTGTTTTATGAAATAATGAAAGCCGTCCTCCTAGTTTGTTTGTTTTTTGTTTTTTTTTTTCTATTAGGAATAGCTCGATGTCAGGTGATTTTTTTTTTTCTATTAGGGTTAGTAATAAGTATTAGTAAAGGGTGATAGGATGTTTGTTTTTCCTATTAGTATCAGAGCTAGTTAAAGGTACTAGGTTTAATTTTTTTTCTTAGGGTTAGTTGCAGTGGCGTGGGGCCATTGGATCGAATGGTGCCAGGCACCGCACCAATCTTTTAAAAAAATCATTAACAGCATAATTTAATTAAAAATAAAACAGAGATTTTAACTCCACTGTCTTTCGCCAACTCGCCAACAACATACTGCCTTTTCAGTCTCCACTCTATTCAAGATTCCGAGTCACGCACTGCGCCGACTCGTGTGTTGGTGACATCCCTCCGCGAAGTAGTGACTAAATCAAACACCGTGGTGCAAAGCAATCCGAGCTCCAATTAATGCTATATCCATTAGTATCGCGACAGCTGATTGAGCGAGAAACTAGGTCGAATTATACTATCTTCAAATAGCGGAAAACCCCTCGACTTGTGCCAGGATCTGATAGCTCCACCGTTGGACTGGGGGGATGCGCCAAATTAGGTTCAAAGTTCAAAAACGTTTATTTTAAGCAATTGCCAATGTAGGGTAACTTCGGCCATCCAAAATATTACATTAACTGTCAAAAACACTGATCATTGTCAAGTTTATTTGTAAGCAGCAAAGAAAAACATCATAAAACTTTAAAATATGACACATCAAACCCCCCCCCCCCCCCCCCCCCCCCACTCTTTTTCACGATTATTGAATAAAGTAATTCTTTGCAACGAAGCATTGTGGACGAATTTACCAACATTTTTCTTGCTTGTAGTGCCGAGTTGATGGTTACATGTGTATGAGTGGTTATTTGTGTGTGTGTGTGTGTGTGTGTGTTTGTGCGTGTGTATTTGTGTCAGTCAGAGAAAGAAACCGAAGACTGTCAACAGTTATACTTTTGGTGTGTTTTTAGATTTTTAAGTACTTAAGTGGAGTGATTTTTTCTTTGTGATGCTTTAGGATCTGAATCTACCTTTTATTTGTGCAATCATTAATCGTATTCCACTGATTTCCATTATATGAGATATACTTTGAAGTTTTGTTTTGTTAAACAATGAATTGCAACGAATCAAGTTGACTCTTTACTTCACCGACCGTTTGGGAGATTGACACTAGATGACAAATTAGAAATAAAAAGACTAGTTCCTCACCAACCAACTGATTTTGAATTAACACAGGTGTGGAAATCTCGAAAACGCTCTTTTTCAGTGACATGGTATGACAGGCATGAATGGCTCACAGTTAGTTTAGTCTTTTGTTTTTATTGTCTACTTTTTACAGATACAACAAACACTGACAAATCATGGACATCTATAGGCTATAGTGACCTTAACCACTTCCATCGTATTTCTTAACCTCCTGAACGTTGTTTTAGCACCCTTAAAAGAGTGAAATTTTTTTGTTGCGAAATTCAATGAAACACAGAGCGGTTAAATTCGTTAATGATTCTGTCAATTCACAAAGCTGAAATAGATGCCATTCCAGATTTCAATAAACACATTATAAAAAGATTTGCAGAGATGAAACATCGCAGTGCTGATTTTTTTACAAGTACTAAAAGTAAGTAATTTCTGTCATAGGTCTTTTTTCTCTTTTGATTTCTACCAAATCCAATCCTTTAAATGGTGGACAAAGAATAATTACAAAGACCTTTTCATACGGGACTTGTATCTCAGTGTTGTGGCTTGTTGTTTTCATGAATTATTTGTTTTTGTAAGTTTTGTCCACTCGTAGAAACCATCGCCCCCCCCCCCCCCCCCCACCCTTCCATAAAAGAGAGTTTTTAATATGTCGTGCTCTCTCCTCTTAACCGTGTTCACTGTATTAGAATTTTTTTTCTAATCATGGCACCACCATATGCCGTCAATACGCCACGCCGCTGGTTAGTTGAGGGAATACTTGAGTTGTTTCCCTTAGCACAGGGAGCTTTCGGAAGGCCTCCCGACAAAAGATCCACGGTGAAAATACAAATTACAAATTGAAAGAAATCTAGCACGAGGAGCTTTCGGAAGGCCCCCCTCTTTAGACTTTGGACAATCATTATGCTGTCATTAAAATAAAACGTACCTAATCATTCACGGAATTCCATAAAACCGTGTAGATTTTTATGAAAGTAAGTTTAAAATGCCGAAAGTCTGGGGAAAATCATATTTGACCTAAGATTACGCAACACCCACCTCAAAAGATAGCGCCGTACATAAATCGTATACGTCTGTCAGTTAGGTCTTTTTTGGGGCTTTATTTAGAAGTTGAAGTTGAAGAAATTGAAGACTAAGACTAAGACTAAAGTTTACAGTTTAGACACTCACGTGTCACAGGTTTTGAGACAAAAAATTGGTTTAGACAAACAGAATAAAAATAAAAAGCAAAAAACGAATGAAAAGGAAGTTGTCTTACCGGTACCAGCTGTTTGGCAAGTCCTGTGACTTCTTGGCCGATTTAGTTTATCAATGGGACTAACAACTAACAACTAACACACGCAATACTTACACACTACACACAGCAACACTACACACGCCACTGTGTCATAACATGACTGGACTGGGTACTACGTGACAAACGACAATGGACTTGTCGAGTGACGCGAGGAGAGAGTGCTGAATCTACTATCTACAAAATCATCACAAGGGCTGACTCAAGGGAAACTACTATGAAAATAAATGATTTGGTGACGATAACGAAGGGTTATCTCGCCTGAAAATGCATACACTGAACTTGGATAGTGTAAATGTTGCAGCTCGAAGCTCGAAGAAATAAATAATAACGAGAAGTTGAATGGAAGCTTCGATAAACATTCAACTTCTCGTTATTATTTAATAGAACTTGGATTGGGAAATTCCTATCTTGTCCAACAGATCTGACATCTGAACCCATTTATGGGCCTAGTTTAACATTGTTGTCATGGACAATATTTTGTGTACGTCATTTTTTTGAGATTTCTATTACAACATTGAGCCCATAAGGAATTGGGTTATCAGACCTGCACGTCGCTTCCAGCCCATTGTTGATTTGTTTGTTGGGGTTTTTTTTTTTTTTTTTTTTTGGTTGGTTTTTTAATTTTTAATTTTATTGATTTTTTTTTTTGGGGGGGGGGGGTGTTTTGTTTTGTTTTGTTTTGTTTTTGTTTTTTTTTATTATTATTATTATTATTATTATTATTATTATTATTATTATTATTATTTATATTATTATTATTATTATTATTATTAATTATTTATTATTATTATTATTATTATTTATTTATTATTATTATTATATTATTATTATTATTATTATTATTATTATTATTATTTATATTATTATTATTATTATTATTATTATTTATTATTATTATTATTATTATTATTATTATTATTATTATTATTATTATTATTATTATTTATTATTATTATTATTATTATTATTATTATTATTATTATTATATATTATTATATTATTATTATTATATTATTATATTATTATTATTATTATTATTATTTTATTATTATTATTATTATTATATTATTATATTATTTTTTATATTATTATTATTATTATTATTATTTATTATTATTATTATTATTATTATTATTATTATTATTATTATTATTATTATTATTATTATTATTATTATTATTATTATTATTATTATTATTATTATTATTATTATTATTTTATTATTATTATTATTATTATTTTATTATTATTATTATTATTATTATTATTATTATTATTATTATTATTATTATTATTATTATTATTATTATTATTATTATTATTATTATTATTATTATTATTATTATTATTATTATTATATTATTATTATTATTATTATTATTATTATCATTATCATTATTATTATTATTATTATTATTATTATCATTATCTTTATATTATTATTATTATTATTATTATTATATTATCATATTATTATTATTTATATTATTATTATATATTATATTATTATTATTATTATTATTATTATTATATTATTATTATTATTATTATTATTATTATTATTATTTATTATTATTATTTATTATTAATATTATTATTATTATCATTATTATTTATATATTATTATTATTATTATTTATTATTATTTATTATTATTATTATTATTATTATTATTATTGGGGTTTGTTTTTGTTGTTTTGTTTGTTTTGTTTTTTTGTTTTGTTTTTTTTTTTTTTTTTTGTTTCTTTGGGTTTTGTGTTCTGTTTTTTTTTTTTTTGTTCTTAAGGGTTTTGCAGTGCTTGCAATACATTTTGGTTATTTTAGCGCCAATAATAATGAATTCATTCATTGATCCCATGATCTGATGATCGTCGGGGGGGTTACACGGGATACAGCTCTCACCACTTTCCGCCATTCTTCTCTATTGTTGGCCTCTCCAAGAGTTCTTCCATCTTTATTCCTGTCCATTCCTTGATACCATCCATCCAAACTTTCCTTTGTCTTCTTCTTCTTCTTTCTCCTTCAAGGGTGCCATCCATCACCATTCTGCACAAACCTTCATGCCTCACATTGTGGCTAAACCGTGACAGTTTCCTTCTTCTAACTGTGGTGATGGGGACTTCCTGTCGTCCTGCACGTTCTTACATCTCTTCCATCGTGGCCAAACCATGACAGTTTCCTTCTTCTAACTGTGGTGATGGGGACTTCCTGTCGTCCTGCACGATCTTACATCTCTTCCATCGTGGCCAAACCATGACAGTTTCCTTCTTCTAACTGTGGTGATGGGGACTTCCTGTCGTCCTGCACGATCTTGCACCTCCGCCAATAGCCTACGTCTTTTTGGGTTCTGAATAAATAAGAAAACGGAATATTAAAAATAAAAAAGCAAACAATTTTTTTAGATTAACAATTAAACGTAGACGATAAAAAGTAAGAGAGAGGGAACGTATTTTAATTCAAATGTGACCCTTCGCCTGAAAACGATATTAAGTTGGGATGGCTAAGATATTGAAAATTGAATTTATAGCCAGAAATATCAGACTTGTGTTGAGTTTGTATGTTTTATTGAGGAGAATGGATACCATATTTTAGGGTGCTAATGTCAACTATTTATATTTTTGACCAGTTTAACATTTAATTCGGCTTTTAAGCATATGGTTCGTTCCGACATAATACCGTTTTGAGACGAAGGGTCACAAATGTTTATAAAAATATGATACTAAAAGATTTAGATTAGATTTACGAAGGGAAATAAATGTCATCTCCCAAAAATAATACTATTACTATAAATTTGGCTGTTTCCCTGTCAACCAAGGACTCTGACCAGGGCAATGACAAACCATGTTATCTATTTTCAAGACAAAGACAGAGAGCGACTCGAAGAAACATATAAATATAGGGGTATAGAAGGGAGGTCAGCGGTCAGAGGTAAGAAACCCTCACCCAGTTGCCAAACAATTTTACATGAACCTTAGCTTCAGCATTTAAATAAACCTTGAGCTTTTATATAGCGCAATATCCACTAAACGTGCTCAAAGCGCTTTACAAAGGGTCCCTGACCAACAGCAACACGTAACATGAACGAGACATGACGCCTTGTTGGACAATATTACTTTCTTTTTTTTTCAGACCGAGATTACGCTGTCAACGGACAGGTACTCATTTTATATCTGAGTACGGTGAGAGAATGTTAGTAAAGAGCCTTTTCCAAGGACTCATCTATGCGCCAAGAGAGGCTCGAACCCAGGACCTTCCGATCCGAAAGAGAATGTTAAAAATCTGTTCGGAAAACTCGTCCTACAACTCTCATCTTGGTAAACACTCTCAAACCCGGGACTTCGGCGAAGATATATATATATATATATATATATATATATATATATATATATATATATATATATATATATATATATATATATATATATATATAGCGAGAGAGTTGTTCGAATATTTCCTAAAGTATAAATAATTATACTATTTTCGTTTACATTGTTTTTGTTGTTGACTGAATAAGGTTTTTGAACCCGAAACGTTCCTTGTTAAGTTGTTGGCCTGTTTAAAAGCTGGTATTGATATATATATATTTTGGCACAATGCTTGACTTGGTGATATGACAATTACTTCTGACAGATTGTTCCTTCCTCTGTGAGTCGTGGGGGGGGGGGGGGGGGGGGGGGGAGACGACATATCGGTTGCCTACACAGTGTGTTATTTTTTGCCTACACAGTGTGTTATTTTTCAATCAACATCTAGAGGTGCCGAAATGAGTCAATAAATTTTATAGTAAAATAAAGGGGGTAAAATTAATCATTAGACATCGTCATCATCATCATCGTCAACATCATCGTCATCATCATCATCATTTTCATTAATTGTTGTACAATAACTATGCTGCCATTAAATTATTATTTTTGAAAGTACCTAATCATTCACGAATAGTCCTCAGGTAGAAATCCCCCCCCCCCCCCCCCCACCCAGGGAACGAGACGAAGGGACCGCCCGCTGGAGACCTGGAGGGGGGAGGGGGGGGGGGGGAGCATCGAAAGAGAAAGGAAAGACAGTGGTTGGTCTTGGGGACAGATGTCAAAAATGGCCTCCTCCAACTCCAACCGGGAAAGATGGCGTTCCACCGTGTCAGCCTTGTGTGATGATCTAGCACCGAGAGGATATGGAAGTAAGTAAGTAAGTAAGTAAGTAAGTAAGTAAGTAAGTAAGTAAGTAAGTAAGTAAGTAAGTAAGTATGTAAGTAAGTAAGTAAGTAAGTAAGTAAGTAAGTAAGTAAGTAAGTAAGTAAGTAAGTAAGTATGTAAGTAAGTAAGTTATCATTCACGAAATTCCATAGAATCGTGTAGATTAAAAAAAAACCAAACTCACTCAACCCTAACACCAACTATAACCGTAGTTTACCCTGGTTACTTTACCCCATGCCTGTTTATTACAATTTTTTTCTGAGACAAATTAATTATAGGCCTTGAATCAAAGTTAATGTTTTATAGTTTTTACATGTTAATGATAGTTGAATAAAACTATTTATGTACATGCTTATTTTTAATACATTTTTTTTTCCAATTTTGAAAAGTAGCAAAAAGCTCTAGGATTGAGTGAGTTAAAAAATAGTGAAAGTCGTTTGTTTGTTTGTGTGTTGTTTTTTTTTTTGGGGGGGGGGGGGGGGGGGGGGGGGGGGGGAGGGGGTGTTTTTTAAGTTTACGGCGCTTGCTACACATTTCGGTCATCATATCAGCGTCGTTAAAAGGAAGAAAATTGATTAGTAAATACATTCTACATATACAATTAAAAAGACTCGAGGAAAAAGTAAGACAAGGGGAAATGGTTCAAATCGAGAACAGATGTAGATTCCAAGAGCACACTATCAGATACTTAGTTTGAGATTACCTAAAAGTCTCACCCAGACACCAGAACAAGAACCCACTAAGAGGAATACACTCAAATGGTTACAAATCATATATTGAAGTCTTTAAAAATAACAGTACATAACAGAGAGATGATTTACAAGGGAAAAAAGTATTATCATCTCCCAAAATAATAACTATGCATTTGACTGTTTCCCTCCCAGCCAAGCACTACTCCCAGGGCCAAGGCAAAACTTATTGTTTTTGTTTGTTTTTAAGGGTTTTACGGCGCTTGCAACACATTAAGGTCATATCAGCGCCAGTAAAAAGGAAGAAAATGGGATAGTAAAAAGTTCTAGAATTACAATTAAAACACCCAAGAGAAAGGAAGACATAGGGGAACTGGGAACAAATAGGGATCAGATGTAGATTCCAAGAGCATACCACAAATGTACTTAGTTTGAGATCACCTATAAGTCTCATCAAATGCTTACATTATACATTTAAAAATAACAAACATAATAATACATAACAGAGAGATGATTTACAAGGAAAAAAATATCATCTCCCAAAACAATAACTATGCATTTGACTGTTTCCCTCCCAGCTAGGACAGGCCAGGGCCAGGACAAAACCAAGTAATCTCTTTCCAAGACAAAGACAGAAAGCATGTTGGAAAACAGATATAAGGGGTTAGAAGACACAGCAAGTACCTCCTGCCCACTATGGGAGGTCAGGATCCCCACCCAGAGATATAGGGGGATAGAAGACACAGCAAGTACCTCCTGCCCACTATGGGAGGTCAGGAACCCCACCCAGAAGGCAAAACTTAGTGATCTCATTCCAAGACAAAGACAGAAAGCAAATTGGCAAACAGATATAGGGGGATAGAAGACACAATCAGTATAAAGCGCTATGGGAGGCCAGGAACCCCACCCAGCACCTGAAGAAGGCCTATGTCCGAAACGTCGTTTACTTTGTGTTGTATCTTTTTATAAGAATGAGAATGAGAGTCATGTTCACTCCCTTCATTTTACTATACATTTCATTGTTTCAACCAGTTCCGTATTAATTCAACAAGGACAGAAATAACTCTTACAAACGCAAGTTTAGTTTTTTCAATCGTTTATTTTCAGGCGTTTGGCCAAAAACCATAAGATTTATTTGGGTCAATCATTCTATTGAAAAACATAATGGAATAAAATAATTGCAAGAATCATAACTACTAGTAATGATGGTGATAATGATCACGATAGAAATATCCGTATTAGAAATAATAATAATAATAATAATAAAATAATAATAATAATAATAATAATAATAATAATAATAATAATAATAACAATAACAATAATAACAATAATGTAACAATAATAATGATAGAAATAATAATAATAATAAAGATAGACATAACATATAATAATAATAATAATAATAATAATAATAATAATAATAATAATAATAATAATGATAATAATAATGATAATAATAATGATAATAATAATGATAATAATAATGATAATAATAATAATAATAATAATAATGACGATGATGAGAATAAATAATAATAATAATAATAATAATAATAATAATAATAATAATAATAATAATAATAATAATAATAATAATAATGATATTAATAGTAATAGTAATAACAATTATTATTATTATTATCATCATGACTCCAAGATAGCTGGCTGTAAGGCGTTTTGCTGTTATCAGCCAGGTACTCAATTTACACCATTCCAATTTTATCAGGACGAAAATAGCACACTGGAAACACTGTGGGACAGAGTGGCTCAGCAGGACGGTCTTTGCTTCGTACCCGAAAGGTACAGAGTTCGATCACCCGCCACTGTGCTCTGTGTCCTTGAGCAAGTCACCCCGCCCTAGCTCAATTTGCGGCGTTGCACTGCGACTGACACATGGGTTATTCCAGTCTTCCCTTGGAATAGACCCTAGAGACAAATTTCCCCTATGGGATGAATAAAGGGAATTTTATTTATCTATTTATTAATTTTTTATAAAAGTCTTTTTTGAAAAAAAAAACAAAAAAAGAAAACAACAAACTTCTTAAAGAGGAATGCATTGAAAAATAAAGAACAAAATCATAAACGTTTCCTATCCAATTGTGTAAAATTCAAACATTGCTGCTCAATGCTGGAAAAAGTGAAAATAGTGAAGACGTTTCGGGTTTCCCCTTGATAAACAGTATAGATGATGAAACAAGGCAATTCTAGAATAAGGATTGGAAATTTGTAACTTGAATTGATGAAGTCGTTGAGTTTAAAGCACCAAGATAAGAAACAAACAAAGAAAGACAAAGGATGTGAACGTTTCGGGATTCTCCTTGGTCAACAATGTTTACGATGAATTAGATGCTCTTATCTGATTTATTTGGCACACTATTGGTAAAATGGTCCTTCAGGCCTGACACACGAAGGACAATAACAATTATCTGCTACTTTTTGGATAGGACGCTAGTCTAATGCAAAATACTTTCCACCAGATTCAGCAGACCCAGCTATCCAATCACTGCTAGGTGGACAAGGGGGAGTCAGACCTCATATGGGATCAATACCAGCCCTTTTGCGTAGGAAGTGAGAGCTCTACCAACTCGGCCATCATGATTCCACTGTTGATGAAGGGGAAATCCGAAACATTCATATCTTTTGTCTTCATTAAGCTAAACTCAAAATCTCCATCCATTTAAGCCCCAAATATTCATTCACTGTAGATGAAGAGGAAATCCGAAACGTCCATATCTTTTGTCTTCATTAATCTAACCTCAATATCTCCATCCACTCAAAACCCCAAATCACAAATCCTGTCACAAAATGTCTTCAAATAATTTCTATTCTAAAAAAGACAATTTTCTAAATATTCCACGACCCTAAAACACAAAAAGATAATCTAACATTTTCCACGGCCCTAAGACACAAAAACATAATCTAACATTTTCCACGGCCCTAAAACACAAAAACATAATCTAACATTTTCCACGGCCCTAAAACACAAAAACATAATCTAACATTTTCCACGGCCCTAAAAAACAAAAACATAATCTAACATTTTCCACAGCCCTAAAACACAAAAGATAATCTAACATTTTCCACAGCCCTAAAACACAAAAAGATAATCTAACATTTTCCACAGCCCTAAAACACAAAAAGATAATCTAACATTTTCCACAGCCCTAAAACACAAAAAGATAATCTAACATTTTCCACAGCCCTAAAACCCAAAAAGATAATCTAACATTTTCCACAGCCCTAAAACACAAAAAGATAATCTAACATTTTCCACGGCCCTAAAACACAAAAAGATAATCTAACATTTTCCACAGCCCTAAAACACAAAAACATAATCTAACATTTTCCACAGCCCTAAAACACAAAACATAATCTAACATTTTCCACGGCCCTAAAACACAAAAACATAATCTAACATTTTCCACGACCCTAAAACACAAAAAGATAATCTAACATTTTCCACAGCCCTAAAACACAAAAACATAATCTAACATTTTCCACAGCCCTAAAACACAAAAACATAATCTAACATTTTCCACGGCCCTAAAACACAAAAAGATAATCTAACATTTTCCACGGCCCTAAAACACAAAAAGATAATCTAACATTTTCCACGGCCCTAAAACACAAAAAGATAATCTAAAATTTTCCAGGGCCCTAAAACACAAAAAGATAATCTAACATTTTCCACGGCCCTAAAACCCAAAAAGATAATCTAACATTTTCCACGGCCCTAAAACCCAAAAAGATAATCTAACATTTTCCACAGCCCTAAAACACAAAAAGATAATCTAACATTTTCCACGGCCCTAAAACACAAAAAGAAAATCTAACATTTTCCACGGCCCTAAAACACAAAAAGATAATCTAACATTTTCCACGGCCCTAAAACACAAAAAGATAATCTAACATTTTCCACGACCCTAAAACACAAAAAGATAATCTAACATTTTCCACGGCCCTAAAACACAAAAAGATAATCTAACATTTTCCACGGCCCTAAAACACAAAAAGAAAATCTAACATTTTCCACGGCCTAAAACACAAAAAGAAAATCTAACATTTTCCACGGCCCTAAAACACAAAAAGATAATCTAACATTTTCAACGGCCCTAAAACACAAAAAGATAATCTAACATTTTCCACGGCCCTAAAACACAAAAAGATAATCTAACATTTTCCACGGCCCTAAAACCCAAAAAGATAATCTAACATTTTCCACGGCCCTAAAACCCAAAAACATAATCTAACATTTTCCACGGCCCTAAAACACAAAAAGATAATCTAACATTTTCCACGGCCCTAAAACACAAAAAGATAATCTAACATTTTCCACGGCCCTAAAACACAAAAAGATAATCTAACATTTTCCACGGCCCTAAAACACAAAAAGATAATCTAACATTTTCCACGGCCCTAAAACACAAAAAGAAAAATCTAACATTTTCCACGGCCCTAAAACACAAAAAGAAAATCTAACATTTTCCACGGCCCTAAAACACAAAAAGAAAATCTAACATTTTCCACGGCCCTAAAACACAAAAAGAAAATCTAACATTTTCCACGGCCCTAAAACACAAAAAGAAAATCTAACATTTTCCACGGCCCTAAAACACAAAAAGAAAATCTAACATTTTCCACGGCCCTAAAACACAAAAAGAAAATCTAACATTTTCCACGGCCCTAAAACACAAAAAGAAAACCTAACATTTTGACTAAATGCTCAGTGGTCTGTAAAGTGACAAAAGTGTGATGCTAAAAAACTGGTTCCAAACTCATTGGATTTATCTTATTGAGCTTTTCTATAGCGCAATATCCACTAAACGTGCTCGAAATGGTTTACAAAGGTTCCCTAATCAACAGCAACAGGTAACATGTAGAACTAGACATGACGCCTGTTAGGCGATATTGCAAATTTTTTTTCAGACAGAGACAACGCTGTTTACGGCCAGGAACTCATTTTACACCTGAGTAAGGTGAGGGAATGTAAGTAAAGAGCCTTTTCCAAGGGCTCAGCTATGCGCCAAGTGAGGTACGAACCCAAGACCTTCCAATCAAAAAGCGAGTGTCATACCACTAGACCACATAGCCGCACAGATTTGTAAATCCACACTACCGGGGGGGGGATGGGAAATATCAACCTTGTGCAATTCATCTTCTGGTGTCAGAGTGATGGTGGGGGGGGGATGGGATATATCAACCTTGTGCAATTCATCTTCTGGTGTCAGAGTGATGGTGTGGGGGGGGGATGGGATATATCAACCTTGTGCAATTCATCTTCTGGTGTCAGAGTGATGGTGTGGGGGGGATGGGATATATCAACCTTGTGCAATTCATCTTCTGGTGTCAGAGTGATGGTGTGGGGGGGGGGGGGATGGGATATATCAACCTTGTGCAATTCATCTTCTGGTGTCAGAGTGATGGTGTGGGGGGGGGGGATATATCAACCTTGTGCAATTCATCTTCTGGTGTCAGAGTGATGGTGTGGGGGGGATGGGATATATCAACCTTGTGCAATTCATCTTCTGGTGTCAGAGTGATGGTGTGGGGGGGGGATGGGATATATCAACCTTGTGCAATTCATCTTCTGGTGTCAGAGTGATGGTGTGGGGGGATGGGATATATCAACCTTGTGCAATTCATCTTCTGGTGTCAGAGTGATGGTGTGGGGGGGATGGGATATATCAACCTTGTGCAATTCATCTTCTGGTGTCAGAGTGATGGTGTGGGGGGATGGGATATATCAACCTTGTGCAATTCATCTTCTGGTGTCAGAGTGATGGTGTGGGGGGGATGGGATATATCAACCTTGTGCAATTCATCTTCTGGTGTCAGAGTGATGGTGTGGGGGGATGGGATATATCAACCTTGTGCAATTCATCTTCTGGTGTCAGAGTGATGGTGTGGGGGGGATGGGATATATCAACCTTGTGCAATTCATCTTCTGGTGTCAGAGTGATGGTGTGGGGGGATGGGATATATCAACCTTGTGCAATTCATCTTCTGGTGTCAGAGTGATGGTGTGGGGGGGATGGGATATATCAACCTTGTGCAATTCATCTTCTGGTGTCAGAGTGATGGTGTGGGGGGGATGGGATATATCAACCTTGTGCAATTCATCTTCTGGTGTCAGAGTGATGGTGTGGGGGGGATGGGATATATCAACCTTGTGCAATTCATCTTCTGGTGTCAGAGTGATGGTGTGGGGGGGATGGGATATATCAACCTTGTGCAATTCATCTTCTGGTGTCAGAGTGATGGTGTGGGGGGGATGGGATATATCAACCTTGTGCAATTCATCTTCTGGTGTCAGAGTGATGGTGTGGGGGGGATGGGATATATCAACCTTGTGCAATTCATCTTCTGGTGTCAGAGTGATGGTGTGGGGGGGATGGGATATATCAACCTTGTGCAATTCATCTTCTGGTGTCAGAGTGATGGTGTGGGGGGGATGGGAAATATCAACCTTGTGCAATTCATCTTCTGGTGTCAGAGTGATGGCGGGGCAACGTGGCTCAGCGGTACAGTCTTTGCTTCGTACCCGAAAGGTACCGAGTTCAAACACCCACCGCTGCCTTGTGTGGCCTTGAGCAAGTCACCTCGCCCTAGCTCATTTTGCGGCGCTGCACTGTGGCTGACGCCTGGGTTATTCCAGTCTCCCAGCCTTGAAATAGACCCTAGAGACAAATTTCCCCTATGGGATGAATATAGTGAATTATTATTATTATTTCTTATTTTCTAGTCTAAATATATGCTGGTCGTCAATAGGGAATGAGATTAGCGGAAGAGTAGCGTCCCTTGATTGGACGTCACCCATAGTCTGTGACGTCACCGGCGGAAAAGTTATTAGAGAGAGAACGTCGTGTCAGTTGTGTGCATGCGTCTCTCGTCCTCGCTTCCGATGAAAGCGGCTTGAGACACTTCAAAACCAAATTGACGTTCTCTCTGTAAGGTGACGTCCAATCAAGGGACGCTACTCATCCGCTAATCTCATTCCCGATATAGATCATCCATCCCCCGTCCCGTATTCCTAAGAATCTGCCCATACACCCTCCTACTAAAATAGTTATGCACCACCTTATGATTCAATGTGTAATCTCCTCATTATCAGTCCTCCCATACACACTTCCAATGACTTTGGAACCAGTAGAGTAGAAATTGTGATGCCATGATTTTTTTTCTTCCCTATTTCGTGTCCTCAAAGAAATAAATGACAATGTGAAATTAAATGTAAGCTTCAATTTAATTACGAAAACAGATGAAAATGACGTTTCGGGTTTCCCCTTTATCAGCAAAACAAGATGAATGAAACACTACAGAAACAGTATCTCATTCGTCTGTAGTGTTTCATACATCCTATTTTGTTGATAACAGGGAAACCCGAACCGTCCCATTTCATCTGTTTTTGTAATGAAATTGCAGCTTAGATTCAATTTCACATTGTCATTCATGTCCTCAACATGGAGCTGGCTGCCAATCTCAATAAAAGACAAACTGTAAAATTGCTTGTAAAAAAAGAAAAAAAAAAAAGAAAAAAATATGTGTAAAAGTTGAAGAAAGTAATTTTTAAAATATAACCATTCAGTTATTTCAATCCATATCTTTGATGTTTTGATTTTTAAAAGGGTTTTACAACGCTTTTCAACACATTCAGGTCATATCAGCGCCAGTAAAAAGGAAGAAAATGGGATAGTCAAAACATTCTACATATACAATTAAAAGAATTTGAGGAAAAAGTAAGACAAGGGGGAAATGGTACAAATAGGGAACAGATGTAGATTCCAAAAGCATACTATCAGTGTACTTAGTTTGAGATTACCTAAATGTTACATCCAGACACCAGGACAAGATCCCACTAAGAGGAATACACTCAAATATTTACAAATAATATGGTAAAAATGAAAAAATTACAGTACAGTACAGTACAGAGAGACGATTTACAAGGAAAAAAATATCATCTCCCAAAACTATAACTATACATTTGACTGTTTCCCTCCCAGTCAAGAACTCCGGCCAGGATCAGGACAAAACCAAGTAATCTTATTCCAAGACAAAGACAGAAAGCAAGTTGGAAAACAGATATAGGGGGATAGAAGACACAGTAAGTGACCTCCCTGCCCACTATGGGAGGTCAGGAATCCCACCCCGATACAGGGGGATAGAAGACACAGTAAGTGACCTCCCTGCTCACTATGAGAGGTCAGGAATCCCACCCAGATACAGGGGATAGAAGACACAGTAAGTACCTCCCTGCCCATCATGGGAGGTCGGAACCCCAGCCAGAATCTCAAAATTGAAAAGAACAGTCATATAAAACCCTAGTATGAGATGTAAGAAATGGGACCACTATTCTATATGAGTGGATGCGAGTTGTTTGATGAGTATCTTCATATCATCACTGGCTATGTCCATGGCCGTGTTTCCCTCGTGTCCTTCACTGATTGGTCATCCCGCTGGCGATGAGCAGGCTGGTCATGTCGGGGTGATCACATGACACCGCTGGGGAAAAAGATACAAAGAAATGGAAACGTTTGTAAGAGGAAGAACTGATGGAGGCAAAACAAAATATTATTGTTTGTTTGTTTTAAAGGGGTTTTACGGCGCTTGCAACACATTAAGGTCATATCAGCGCCAGTAAAAAGGAAGAAAATGAGATCGTAAAAAGTTCTAGAATTACAATTAAAGCATCCAAGAAAAGGGAAGACAAAGGGAATTGGTTCAAATAGGAAACAGATGTAGATTCCAAGAGCACACTATCAAAGTACTTAGTTTGAGATCACCTAAAAGTCTCATCCAGACACGAGCACAGGTCCCAACTAAGGGGAATACACTCTAATGTCTACAAATCATATATAATATGTAAACAAAACATAATAAAGTGCATAACAGAGAGATGATTTACAAGGAAAAAATTATCATCTCCCAAAACTAACCATACATTTGATTGTTTCCCTCCCAGCCAGGGTATCCGACCAGGGCCAGTACAAAACCAAGTAATCTCATTCCAAGACTAAGACAGAAAGCAAATTGGAAAACAGATATAGGGGATAGAAGACACAGAATGTACCTCCCTGCCCACTATGGAAGGTCAGGAACCCCACCCAGAGATAGATAGAAGACACAGTAAGTACCTCCCTGCCCACTATGGAAGGTCAGGAACCCCACCCAGAGATAGATAGAAGACACAGTAAGTACCTCCCTGCCCACTATGGGAGGTCAGGAACCCCACCCAGACAATATTCCTCGACCAATGACATGGACAAGATTGAAAAAGTACAAAGAGCAACTGCAAGACTCGCAACCAGTTGCAAATCCAGAGGCCCAGGTTGTGTGACGTCATCTCTCCAGTCACTTGAATGGAAACCATTGAATAACCAGCGCAAGGTATCCCGTATTGTTCCCTGACACAAAACCATCAACGACCCAAACTCACCCATCATCATCCCAAACTACATAAAAAGCCAATCAGATAGGTATGTAACACGTAGATACGGTGCATCACAATACATACAACCATTGACAAGAACAGACACAAACAAACACAGACTTTTCCTTTTCCCCACGAAATAAACGACTGAAAAATCCTGCCACGGGACATAACAAACGTTGATGCTTGGAAACGTTCAAAACAGTTTTGAATGCATTTACTCGCCAAAGAAATATGTGACTGTTTCCCTATTTTGATTGGACTGTAATTGAACATTTGCAGTGAAAGGCCCGTTGGAGCCTTTTGTAAATACAAGCCATTGAAGATTGAAGATACTTTGTATAAGAATCATTACCTCACTTGACACAGGGACTTTCAGGGGTTCTTGTCATTTCAATTTGTTTGAAATCACGGCATAATTCTACATGGCATGGCTGCCAATTTGGCTTTTTAAATGCCAATTTAAAAAACTTAAAATCCGTTTAGCAAGGAAAAGTTGGGTTTGGCATTTTGGGTTTTTAAAATTCTTTTCAGCATTTTTTGTGTATGTTTTGAGACGATCAAATTTTTTCTCTTAAAATTTTTCAAACTCTCTCCTTACTGATCTTTTTCAGTATTTCCCCAAAATGTCAGGCTTCCCCAGCAGAAAATTTATTTTTTTAAACTCAAATAAACTCTCTACAAAACAACTTTATGTCCTTATGAATTAAACAAAGATCATTCTTCAAAGTTTGTGATGTACAAAATAAATCTGAATAAGAAAAAATGTATTTAATGTTGTAACGAATGTGACGATTTTGGTGTAGGTGGTAAGGAGAGGGTTAACAGCATAAAAAAAAGTGCCGTGTTCAGGGGTTGTGAAAACTAGTTTCACTTTAGGCTCGAGTCCCTTTTACAAGAAATGAAGTGAGTAGGAAAGTGCCAGAAGACAACAGAGAATAAAAACTTTGCAGCGGCGATGGGGGCTCGAACCCGGGACCTTACTGGTACGACAACTCCGCCTGGCCGGGGAGATCGTGATTCTACAGTACGAGCTATCCACGAGCCCTTTTACAGTAAGTTATATATCTATACGTCGCGTAATCAGAATCTATTGGCCAGAGACAATTACAAATACCGATCACTATGACAAAACCAGGGTCCAAAGTCTGAGTACAATAATAAAAGAATAGCGATGGAGGCTATTTGGTCACATCTTATGTTGAGAAAATAACATCCCAGCCCAAACTGCAATGACAGAATATTTCCTTCATGGCAACAAATATGTAGGGAGACCACCAACATCAATAGTAACTACCCTGAACCAGGATCTCTCTACATATCAGAAATTTCTGGATTCAGATGAGACCGAATTAATCCCTGAAGAACTAAGAAATACTGCAGTGCCTTCCGTACTAAAGTCACAACAAGATCTTGACAGCCTCAAAACTCTGGCCCAGGACCGTGACCAATGGAAACAATTAACAACATGGATGGAGAGAGCAGCTATACTCATCGACTATGACTGAATCACACAATTCTCAGCAAGCGTCATTCAGACTGCGAGGCTTGCTGCTGCTGCTGCTGCTGCTGCTACTGCTACTGCTACTACTACTACTACTACTACTGCTACTATATCTATACTTAAGATTGGAGGAAACCGGAGAATGAAATCTGAGATTTACCGTAGTGTAAGGCTGTCTGACCGTCTTCATCCTGTCAATAGAAAACACAGTCACAATGGGTAGAAAACAATCATCATTGTCATTCTTCACCTCCATCATCATCATCATCATCATCATTGTCATTCTTCTTCTACATCATCAGCATCATCATTGTCATTCTTCTTCTCCATCATTATCATCATCATTATTATCATCCTTGTCATTCTTCTTCTCCATCATTATCATCATCATTATTATCATCATTGTCATTCTTCTTCTCCATCATCAGCATCAATATCATTCTTCTTCTCCATCATCATCATCCTTGTCATTCTTCTTCTCCATCATTATCATCATCATTATTATCATCATTGTCCTTCTTCTTCTCCATCATCAGCATCAATATCATTCTTCTTCTCCATCATCATCATCATTGTCATTCTTCTTCTCCATCATTATCATCATCATCATTATTATCATCATCATTTTTCTTCTTCTTGTTTTTATTATCATTATTATTAAAATTATCCATATTCTGTACATCATTTCTCACAATTAGAATAAATTTTTTAAAAATTAAAAAATTCCCCTTATTGTGTGGCCATGTGGTCTAGTGGTATGACACTCGCTTTCGGATTGGAAGGTCCAAGGTTTAAGCCTCGCTTGGCGCATAGTTGAGTCCTTGGAAAAGACTCTTTACTCATATTCTCTCACTGGATTCGGGTGTAAAACGAGTACAGCGTTGTCTCTGTCCGAAATAAATTTGTAATATCGCCTAACAGGCATCATGTCTTGTCCTACATGTTAAGTGTTGCTGTTGGCTACAGACCCTTTGTAAAGCACTTTGAGCACGTTTAGTGGATACTGCGCTAGAATATAAGCTCAAGGTTTGTTTTTTTTACTCATCCCATCGGGGAAATTTGTCTCTAGGGTCTAATCCAAGGGCAGATGGAATAACCCAGGCATCAGCCACAGTGCAGGGCCGATAATTGAGCTAGGGCGAGGTGACTTGCTCAAGGTCATACAGCACAGTGGCTGGTGTTCGAACTTGGTACCTTTCATACTGGATCTAC
>NC_088368.1:47744369-47761869 GCF_034508935.2 Berghia stephanieae
AATGATAATAATAATAATATAATAATAATATTAATAATAATAATAATAATAATAATAATAATAATAATAATAATAATAATAATAATAATAATAACAACAACAATGCTGATAACTTATATAGCGCTATAACTAAGCGCTTATATTCCAAATTACTCATCCCTAATTACAATTTTTATTGTGCAACTACAAATACTTGCAAGCTCGTTGTGTTATTGGGCACGATAAAAATAACTTGTTTAATAAATACAAAGAGTTGAAAGAATTGTGCAGCTATGTGGTCTAGTGGTATGACACCCGCTTTCGGATCGAAAGGTCCTGGGTTTGAGCCTCGCGCTTGGCGCATAGTTGAGTCCTTGGAAAAGGCTCTTTACTCACATTCTCTCACCGTACTCAGGTGTAAAATGAGTACCTGGCCGTTAACAGTGTTGTCTTTGTCCGAAAATTGTAATATCGCTTAAAAGGCGTCATGTCCCGTCCTCAATGTTAAATGTTGCTGTTGACCAGGGACCCCTTGTAAAGGGCTTTGAGCACATTTAGTGGATATTGCGCTATATAAAAGCTCAATTTAAAAAAAAAAAATTTCAATATTACGACATCAGCTGATAATGAATGGCCCACCACTTGAGATCGCCACTCCTGGTCAATGTTGGTGAGAAGTGAGACGTACTCCATCATTGCCTGACTTTTGCTCACGTCACCCAATTTATTCCAGGCGTCCCTTGGAAGGAAAGAAACAGATAATGTGGGTTTGACTGCGTGTGTATCAAGTGCTCTCCCAATTGAGCTATTGATGTTTTTGTTTTTAAGGGTTTTGCAGGACTTGCAACACATTAAGGTCATATCAGTGCCAGTAAAAAGGAAGAAAATGGGATAGTAAAAAGTTCTAGAATTACAATTAAAGCACCCAAGAGAAAGTAAGACATAGGGGAACTGGGAACAAATAGGGATCAGATGTAGATTCAAAGAGCATACCATCAATGTACTTAGTTTGAGATCATCTATAAGTATAAGTCTCATCCGGACACAAGCACAAAATCCAACAAAGAGGAACACACTCAAATGCTTACATTATACATTAAAAAATAACAAATATACTAATATATAACAGAGAGATGATTTACAAGAAAAAAAATATCATCTCCCAAAACAATAACTATGCATTTGACTGTTTCCCTCCCAGCTAGGACTCCGGCCAGAGCCAGGAAAAAAACTAAGTAATCTCATTCCAAGACAAAGACAGAAAGCAAGTTGGAAAACAGATATAGGGGGATAGAAGACACAGTGTGTACCTCCCTGCCCACTATGGGAGGTCAGGAACCCCACCCAGATATAAGGGGGTAGAAGACACAGTGTGTACCTCCCTGCCCACTATGGTAGGTCAGGATCCCCACCCAGATATAGGGGGATAGAAGACACAGTGTGTACCTCCCTGCCCACTATGGGAGGTCAGGAACCCCACCCAGATATAGGGGGATAGAAGACACAGTGTGTACCTCCCTGCCCACTATGGGAGGTCAGGATCCCCACCCAGTAATATGGGTTTGACCTCGTATGTATCGAGTGATC
The DNA here is from genome assembly GCF_034508935.2 of Berghia stephanieae. Classification (NCBI taxonomy): domain Eukaryota; kingdom Metazoa; phylum Mollusca; class Gastropoda; order Nudibranchia; family Aeolidiidae; genus Berghia; species Berghia stephanieae. The sequence goes on from NC_088368.1 coordinate 47,745,936, forward strand.
TACCAACTGAGCTATTGAGTTCCCTTAACTCTCTCCTTACCAGCTATTTTCAGAATTTGACCCGAAACTTCACACTTACCCAACACAAAAATATTTTTTTCAAGCAGAATATTAACAAGTATATTCTATATTTTGTTCAGAAGCAGTTTTAGTCACTTTGAACTGAAACGTCAAACTGGCAATTCACCTTCTTTTTTCAACCAGCAAAAACCTTGTTAATCATCAAAACGGTTCATTGTCCACCAACCATTAAAATTTCCACTACCTATCTACCTGTTAACTTTTTTGATCTCCTTCTTTTTCTATAATTTGTTCCTTCTGACTACAATTTTGGGAATATTGATGATGGCCGGGAATTTGTTTAGTTCCCAAGGCCAAGGTGTTGTTTGCCCCAAAACAGACCACACCTACTATTTTCTTGTCTTCCTCATACAAAATGATACAATTTATTATCACAAAACTAGATCCAACAACATATTATCCGAATTAGAGATGAAAATAGCTATCAAAACAAGGCAGCAAAGATGGTGGAAAATGATCTAGCTCATATATGAATTTAAAGTCATACATGTGTCAGTGTGGATAGACAGCTCAGTGGGTTGGACTGTAGCCATCGTTATGTTATAGCCTGATACCATAGCCATCATTATGTTATAGCTTGATACCGTAGCCATCGTTATGTTATAGCCTGATACCATAGCCATCATTATGTTATAGTGATACCGTAGTCATCGTTATGTTATAGCCTGATACCGTAGCCATCGTTATGTTATAGCCTGATACCGTAACCATCGTTATGTTATAGCCTGATACCGTAGCCATCGTTATGTTATAGCCTGATACCGTAGCCATCGTTATGTTATAGCCTGATACCGTAGCCATCGTTATGTTATAGCCTGATACCGTAGCCATCATTATGTTATAGCCTGATACCGTAGCCATCGTTATGTTATAGTGATACCGTAGTCATCGTTATGTTATAGCCTGATACCGTAGCCATCGTTATGTTATAGCCTGATACCGTAACCATCGTTATGTTATAGCCTGATACCGTAGCCATCGTTATGTTATAGCCTGATACCGTAGCCATCATTATGTTATAGCCTGATACCGTAGCCATCATTATGTTATAGTGATACCGTAGTCATCGTTATGTTATAGCCTGATACCGTAGCCATCGTTATGTATAGCCTGATACCGTAACCATCGTTATGTTATAGCCTGATACCGTAGCCATCGTTATGTTATAGCCTGATACCGTAGCCATCGTTATGTTATAGCCTGATACCGTAGCCATCGTTATGTTATAGCCTGATACCGTAGCCATCATTATGTTATAGCCTGATACCGTAGCCATCGTTATGTTATAGTGATACCGTAGTCATCGTTATGTTATAGCCTGATACCGTAGCCATCGTTATGTTATAGCCTGATACCGTAACCATCGTTATGTTATAGCCTGATACCGTAGCCATCGTTATGTTATAGCCTGATACCGTAGCCATCATTATGTTAGCCTGATACCGTAGCCATCATTATGTTATAGTGATACCGTAGTCATCGTTATGTTATAGCCTGATACCGTAGCCATCGTTATGTTATAGCCTGATACCGTAACCATCGTTATGTTATAGCCTGATACCGTAGCCATCGTTATGTTATAGCCTGATACCGTAGCCATCGTTATGTTATAGCCTGATACCGTAGCCATCGTTATGTTATAGCCTGATACCGTAGCCATCATTATGTTATAGCCTGATACCGTAGCCATCGTTATGTTATAGTGATACCGTAGTCATCGTTATGTTATAGCCTGATACCGTAGCCATCGTTATGTTATAGCCTGATACCGTAACCATCGTTATGTTATAGCCTGATACCGTAGCCATCGTTATGTTATAGCCTGATACCGTAGCCATCGTTATGTTATAGCCTGATACCGTAGCCATCGTTAGTTATAGCTGATACGTAGCCGTCGTTATGTTATACCTGATACTGTAGCCATCGTTATGTTATAGCCTGATACCGTAGCCATCGTTATGTTATAGCCTGATACCGTAGCCATCGTTATGTTATAGCCTGATACTGTAACCATCGTTATGTTATAGCCTGATACCGTAGCCATCGTTATGTTATAGCCTGATACCGTAGCCATCGTTATGTTATAGCCTGATACTGTAGCCGTCGTTATGTTATAGCCTGATATCGTAGCCATCGTTATGTTATAGCCTGATACCGTAGCCATCGTTATGTATAGCCTGATACCGTAGCCATCGTTATGTTATAGCCTGATACCGTAGCCATCGTTATGTTATAGCCTGATGCTGTAGCCATCGTTATGTTATAGCCTGATACCGTAGCCATCGTTATGTTATAGCCTGATACTGTAGCCATCGTTATGTTATAGCCTGATACCGTACCATCGTTATGTTATAGCCTGATGCTGTAGCCATCGTTATGTTATAGCCTGATGCCGTAGCCATCGTTATGTTATAGCCTGATACCGTAACCATCGTTATGTTATAGCCTGATACCGTAGCCATCGTTATGTAATAGCCTGATACCGTAACCAACGTTATGTTTAGCCTGATACCGTAGCCATCGTTATGTTATAGCCTGATACTGTAGCCATCGTTATGTTATAGCCTGATACCGTAGCCATCGTTATGTTATAGCCTGATACCGTAGCCATCGTTATGTTATAGCCTGATACCGTAGCCATCGTTATGTTATAGCCTGATACCGTAGCCATCATTATGTTATAGCCTGATACCGTAGCCATCGTTATGTTATAGTGATACCGTAGTCATCGTTATGTTATAGCCTGATACCGTAGCCATCGTTATGTTATAGCCTGATACCGTAACCATCGTTATGTTATAGCCTGATACCGTAGCCATCGTTATGTTATAGCCTGATACCGTAGCCATCGTTATGTTATAGCCTGATACCGTAGCCATCGTTATGTTATAGCCTGATACGTAGCCGTCGTTATGTTATAGCCTGATACTGTAGCCATCGTTATGTTATAGCCTGATACCGTAGCCATCGTTATGTTATAGCCTGATACCGTAGCCATCGTTATGTTATAGCCTGATACCGTAACCATCGTTATGTTATAGCCTGATACCGTAGCCATCGTTATGTTATAGCCTGATACCGTAGCCATCGTTATGTTATAGCCTGATACGTAGCACGTCGTTATGTTATAGCCTGATACGTAGCCATCGTTATGTTATAGCCTGATACCGTAGCCATCGTTATGTTATAGCCTGATACCGTAGCCATCGTTATGTTATAGCCTGATACCGTAGCCATCGTTATGTTATAGCCTGATCTGTAGCCATCGTTATGTTATAGCCTGATACCGTAGCCATCGTTATGTTATAGCCTGATACTGTAGCCATCGTTATGTTATAGCCTGATACCGTACCATCGTTATGTTATAGCCTGATGCTGTAGCCATCGTTATGTTATAGCCTGATCCGTAGCCATCGTTATGTTATAGCCTGATACCGTAACCATCGTTATGTTATAGCCTGATACCGTAGCCATCGTTATGTAATAGCCTGATACCGTAACCATCGTTATGTTATAGCCTGATACCGTAGCCATCGTTATGTTATAGCCTGATACTGTAGCCATCGTTATGTTATAGCCTGATACCGTAGCCATCGTTATGTTATAGCCTGATACCGTAGCCATCGTTATGTTATAGCCTGATACCGTAGCCATCGTTATGTTATAGCCTGATACCGTAGCCATCGTTATGTTATAGCCTGATACCGTAGCCATCGTTATGTTATAGCCTGATACCGTAGCCATCGTTATGTTATAGCCTGATACCGTAGCCATCGTTATGTTATAGCCTGATACCGTAGCCATCGTTATGTTATAGCCTATACCGTAGCCATCGTTATGTTATAGCCTGATACCGTAGCCATCGTTATGTTATAGCCTGATACCGTAGCCATCGTTATGTTATAGCCTGATACCGTAGCCATCGTTATGTTATAGCCTGATACCGTAGCCATCGTTATGTTATAGCCTGATACCGTAGCCATCGTTATGTTATAGCCTGATACCGTAACCATCGTTATGTTATAGCCTGATACCGTACCATCGTTATGTTATAGCCTGATACCGTAACCATCGTTATGTTATAGCCTGATACCGTAGCCATCGTTATGTTATAGCCTGATACCGTAAGCCATCGTTATGTTATAGCCTGATACCGTACCATCGTTATGTTATAGCCTGATACCGTAGCCATCGTTATGTTATAGCCTATCCGTAGCCATCGTATGTTATAGCCTATACCGTAGCCATCGTTATGTTATAGCCTGATACCGTAGCCATCGTTATGTTATAGCCTGATACCGTAGCCATCGTTATGTTATAGCCTGATACCGTAACCATCGTTATGTTATGCTACCGTACACTTATGTATAGCCTGATACCGTAACCATCGTTATGTTATAGCCTGATACCGTAGCCATCGTTATGTTATAGCCTGATACCGTAGCCATCGTTATGTTATAGCCTGATACCGTAGCCATCGTTATGTTATAGCCTGATACCGTAGCCATCGTTATGTTATAGCCTGATACCGTAGCCATCGTTATGTTATAGCCTGATACCGTAGCCATCGTTATGTTATAGCCTGATACCGTAGCCATCGTTATGTTATAGCCTGATACCGTAGCCATCGTTATGTTATAGCCTGATACCGTAGCCATCGTTATGTTATAGCCTGATACCGTAGCCATTGTTATGTTATAGCCTGATACCGTAGCCATCGTTATGTTATAGCCTAATACCGTAACCATCGTTATGTTATAGCCTGATACGTAACCATCGTTATGTTATAGCCTGATACCATAGCCATCGTTATGTTATAGCCTGATACCGTAACCATCGTTATGTTATAGCCTGATACCGTAGCCATCGTTATGTTATAGCCTGATACCGTAGCCATCATTATGTTATAGCCTGATACTGTAGCCATCGTTATGTTATAGCCTGATACCGTAGCCATCGTTATGTTATAGCCTGATACCGTAGCCATCGTTATGTTATAGCCTGATACTGAAATCCAAAAGGACTGACAGTTTGACGTCATTATTTGTTTTTTGCACCGCTTAGTGATTTGTCGTTAGTAGAGCTCATGGAAACAAGTTATTTCATTGGTTGAAATATTGAATACAACTCACGATTTGTTTTCTTTTGTGGCAAAAGACTGGCATTTTGACGACATTTTTTGGTCAGTATCAGGCTATAACTTTACGAAGGCCACGTTTAGACTTAGACCACCTTTCCTTTTGTTCCTTTTATCTGCAATGGTTCTAGTTCTAATCAGTTTCGTTTTTTTTCCGTCCCAAATGATGTACTTGTTCTGTTTTTATCCTGAGCAGGAGTTTATAACAATGAGCCCATGATGAAATGGAGTATCAGGCCTTCAAATAACAAGGTTTTACAACGGTTTTGAAAATATAGATATAATCTTACCATTTAGCTTTGCCTTGAAAATCAAAAAAGCTTGGTTTCGGGGTGTTACACTTGCCTTCTTTTGCCTGAAGATTTTAAAAAGTTTGTATTGATTTTAAATAACCACAACATAATAATAACATCTGATAATAATTATCATCCACAACCAAAATAATAAATAATATATAATAAATAGCCTGGCTTTTTTTCTTTTTTCTTTTTTTTTTTCTTAAAGAAAAAACATGAAAAGTAAAAAATAAAAAAAAACCCAGCTCCGCAACAAGGTTCATAATCGTGAAATAACAGTTCTTCTTAGAAATATAATCTTAGTCACAGTCGGTCTCAGCTAGTTTCACAGAATTCACAATTCTCATTCTTCAGCAGTTTTCAGTCAATCTTGAAGTCGCCACTCCGTTAATCGAAGATAATCGCGACTGTGAGTGTCACAGTGGTCAGGACAAATGGACATGCCTAGGCTTTTTAACATTTTTTTTTATTTCTTTGTTAAATAAATCCAATTTGGCCATTTATTGTTTTAATATTTTCCAGCAAAGAATTCCATAATCAGCTGGTGCTTGGAAAGAAAATGAGTTGAGATCAGCATTAATTAACTCGTGACTGTGGGACCTGGTATGAGTTGAGATCAGCATTAATTAACTCGTGACTGTGGGACCTGGTATGAGTTGAGATCAGCATTAATCAACTCGTGACTGTGGGACCTGGTATGAGTTGAGATCAGCATTAATTAACTCGTGACTGTGGGACCTGGTATGAGTTGAGATCAGCATTAATCAACTCGTGACTGTGCGACCTGGTATGAAATGAGTGCTGTTTTTTGGGGATAAGGCGATCAACTGGGAACGTTGTCAGTCCATGGCAAGCCTTAAACTTAAAGAGGAACACTTTGGGGCTTTGTGTTTTTGTTTAGGGCATCTTTCGTGTAAGTGAACACTCAGTGTAATGGCGACCAGATTAGGCTCTTGCGCATCTCACTAATGAATGCATTCAGTCCTCCTGTAACTTGTTAAAAACAAACCTACATGCTGTTTTTAATTTTCTCAGATCTGCCATCTGCTTTATTTTTACTCTTCACAGTCTTCGCTGTGATTATTACGATGACAGACACTGTCTGGCAAAAACTAAAACAAGACAAAAGGTCAGGCTTTTGATTATTGCCAGATAGTGTGTGATGTTCATTGGACCACGTTGTACTTGTCCTCTTAAGAATCCAAGAGTTGCATTTGTCTTTTTACAAACATTATCATTTTCCGATGTGGCTGTGGTGCCTGCTATTGACAATTGACTTGTACTTGATCGACAACTCAATCATACGAAGAATGGCGATAGATAATAATAGAATAAGAGTGTGAAATCTTAAATCAAGCCTTTCGGAGGCCATTCTCACCTGTTTGAACCGAGCATAGAAGTAAAGTAACTTTTCCGTCTCAAATTTTGCATTATTTCGTCGAACATAATCAGTTGCAGCTTGGAAGATATTCTCCAGATCCTCAAACTCGAACTCACCATCATCCGCCATATTGTAAACACATCAGAAGTGAGATTGTATGTCGTAAAACCGCTCCCACCCCACACCGGAGACACACCCATGATTAAAAGGTTTTGTCTCTTAATACTTTCGCAAAATAGTTTATATATTAAAAATTCATGTTCTTATTATACAATCATATCACCTGTAACTAATAAAACACGAGGTTTTTTTTTTCTCCCTAGGACAGCACTTGAAACACAATCCTGTCTTGCAAAGGATCTCTGATGAAATTGGAATGAAAAACAAGTCTTTAGCGCCGCATAAGGCTAATTGTTTTTAAGGGTTTGACGCATGGCCGACTGGAGTACTCCTATATCATCGTTTTACGGCGCTTACAACACATTTCGGTCATATCAGCGCCAGTAAAAAGGTAGAAAATTGGATAGTAAAAACATTCTAGATATACGATTAAAAGGACGAGGAAAAAGTAAGACAAATGGGAAATTGGTTAAAATAAGAAACAGATGTAGATTCCAAGAGCATACTATCAAAGTACTTAGTTTGAGATCTCCTAAAATCTCACCCAGACACCAGGACAAGATCCCACTAAGAGGAATACACTCAAATGTTTACAAATCATACGTTTAAAAAAAAGACAATTCATAACAGAGATGATTTACAACGAAAATAATATCATCTCCCAGAGCTATAACTATACATTCAACTGCTTCCCTCCCAGTCAAGAACTCCGGCCAGTGTGAGGACAAAACTAAGTAATCTCATTCCAAGTCCAAGACAAAGACAGAAATCAAGTTGGAAAACAGATACAAGGGATAGAAGACACAGTAAATGTCTCCCTCCCATGGGTCAGAACCACCCAGCATACAAAGGGGGTCTGGTACCCCACCAGCACACAATGGGGGTCTGAACCCCACCCAGCCACTCACAATGGGGGGTCTGGAACCCCACCCGCCACCCAGACATGGGGGTCTGGAACCCACCCAGCCACCCAGACAATGGGGTCTGGAACCCACCCACATCACAAGGGGGGTCCGGAACCCCACCCAGCCACCCACAATGGGGGGTCTGGAACCCCACCCAGCCACCCACAATGGGGGGTCTGGAACCCCACCCAGACAATAGGGGGTCTGGAACCCCACCCAGCCACCCACAATGGGGGGTCTGGAACCCCACCCAGCCACTCACAATGGGGGTCTGGAACCCACCAGCCACTCACAATGGGGGGTCTGGAACCCCACCCAGCCACTCACAATGGGGGTCTGGAACCCACCCAGCCACCCAGACAATGGGGTCTGGAACCCCACCACCACCCAGACAATGGGGTCTGAAGACCCCACCCAGCCATCACAATGGGGGTCTGAACCCCACCACACTCACAATGGGGTCTGGAACACACCACATCACAATGGGGGTCTGGAACCACCCAGCCATCACAATGGGGTCGGAACCACACCCAGCCACTCACAATAGGGGATCTGGAACCCCACCCAGACAATAGGGGATCTGGAACCCCACCCAGCATAAGGCTCACAAAGCCCGAGTTTACCCCAGTACCTAAGCATTAAACGGGACTATAAACATTGCCAGTTACCCTTTAGATCCATTGCTATTCAGCCATAGAGTACTTTAAACCAGATCTCACACAGCCTGGGTGGCCAGAGGACACTGTGTACAAAATGTCTGTCCTTAGGACACACATCGAAGATCAAGGTTTTTGTCTTGTTTGTTTTTGTTTTTGTTTTTAGGGGTTTTACGGCGCTTGCAACACATTTAGGTTATATCAGCGCCAGTAAAATGGAAGAAAATGGGATAGTAAAAAGTTCTAGAATTACAATTAAAGCACCCAAGAAAAAGTAAGACATAGGGGAACTGGGAACAAATAGGGATCAGATGTAGATTCCAAGAGCATACCACCAATGTACTTAGTTTGAGATCACCTATAAGTCTCATCCAGACACAAGCACAAAATCCAACAAAGAGGAATACACTAAAAGGCTTACATTATACATTGAAAATAACAAATATAATAATACAGAACAGAGAGGTGATTTACAAGGAAAAAAATATCATCTCCCAAAACAATAACTATGCATTTGACTGTTTCCCTCCCAGCTAGGACTCCGGCCAGGGCCAGGACAAAACCAACTAATCTCATTCCAAGACAAAGACAGAAAGCATGTTGGAAAACAGATATAGGGGGATAAAAGACACAGTATGTACCTCCCTGCCCACTATGGGAGGTTTTTGGCTTGAATCACCAAATCAAATTCTGGTAGTGTTGTGTGTTTAATGTTTTGTTTTTGTTTTTGAGGGTTTTACGGTGCTTGTAACACATAGTTAAGGCAAGGTCATATCAGCGCCAGTGAAAAGGAAGAAAATGGGATAGTAAAAAATTCTAGAATTATAATCAAACCACACAAGAAAAGGTGTAAGACAAAGGAGAACTGGTTCAAATAGGGAGTTGTGTGTGTGTGTAAGATCGTGCTGTATTGTCACACGTGACACACTCAAATACTTATAGAAGGTGATAAAAAATCCAACATGAAATATTGAGAAATGTTTTACAAATATTAAACCTCTCAAACGTAGATAAAGGTAGATCTGTTTGTTGTTGTTTTTAAGGGTTTTACGGCGCTTGCAATACATATCAGCGCCAGTAAAAAGGAAGAAAATGGGTTTAGTAAAAAGTTCTAGAATTACAATTAAAGCACCCAAGAAAAGTAAGACAAAATGGGAAATGGTTCATATAAGAAACAGATGTAGATTTGAGATCACCTAAATGTCTCATCAAGACACAAGCACAGGTCCCCACGAAGAGGAATACACAAAACATAATAGATGACATAATAGAGAGATGATTTACAATGCAAAAAATATCATCTCCCAAAACTAACTATACATTTGACTGTCTCCCTCCCGGCCAGGGCCAGGACAAAACCAAGTATTCTCATTCCAAGACAATGTTTTGTTTGTTTTGTTTTTTAAGAGTTTTACGGCGCTTGCAACACATTTAGGTTATATCAGCGCCAGTAAAAAGGAAGAAAATGGGATAGTAAAAAGTTCTAGAATTACAATTAAAGCACACAAGAAAAGGTAAGACACAGGGAACTGGGAACAAATAGGGATTAGATGTAGATTCCAAGAGCATACCATCAATGTACTTAGTTTGAGATCACCTATAAGTCTCATCCGGACACAAGCACAAAATCCAACAAAGAGGAATACACTCAAATGCTTACATTATACAACCAAAACATCAAATATAATAATACATAACAGAGAGATGATTTACAAGGAAAAAAAATATCATCTCCCAAAACAATAACTATGCATTTGACTGTTTCCCTCCCAGCTAGGACTCCGGCCAGGGTTGGGACAAAACCGAGCAATCTCACACCAAGACAAAGACAGAAAGCAAGTTGGAAAACAGATATAAGGGGATAGAAGACACGGTAAGTACCTCCCTGCCCACTGTGGAGGTGGGGAACCCCACCCAGTTCCAAGACAAAGACAGAAAGCAAGTTGGAAAACAGATATAGGGGGATAGAAGACACAGTAAGTTGTACGTGCCTCCCTGCCCAATACGGGAGGTCAGGAATCCCACCCAGTTCTTTTAGCTTAGAATTCAATTAAAATTTTTATAAAAAACAATAAAACACTTAAAATTTTCTTTTCTTTTTAATGAACCGTCGATACAAACAAGCCGTGTACAGCAGAAATTGAACAGTGACATCAATTCAATATGAACAATAAAAAATAAATAAAAACAAACCACAGATGAGCCAGACTCACACTCACACACGTATTGCACAGACGAGCCAGAGCCATGACTCAAACTGCACACGTCTTTGTACAGACAAACCACGACTCAAAACTGCACATGTCTTTGAACAGGCGAGCCACGACCCACACTGCACATGTCTTTGTTCAGATGAGCCACGACTCACACTGCACATGTCTTTGAACAGGCGAGCCACGACCCACACTGCACATGTCTTTTGTCCAGATGAGCCACGACTCACACTGCACAAGTCTTGCACAGACGAGCCACGACTCACACTGCACATGTCTTTTGTCCAGATGAGCCACGACCCACACTCCACATGTCTTTGTACAGACGAGCCACGACTCACACTGCACATGTCTTTGTACAGATGAGCCACGACTCACACTGCACATGTCTTTTGTTCAGACGAGCCACGACTCACACTCCACATGTCTTTGTACAGACGAGCCACGACTCACACTCCACATGTCTTTGTACAGATGAGCCACGACTCACACTGCACATGTCTTTTGTTCAGACGAGCCACGACTCACACTCTACATGTCTTTGTACAGATGAGCCATGACTGACACGCACACATCTTTGAACACACAGACACCATCCACCCACCCCCCAATGCTCTATTTGATGAGAATGAAATCCTGGCATGACACAACACGACCAAGTAAACTAGTGATGTGAGAATAAATTAATAATACAGTAAACCATCTAAAAGTCAAACAGATTCAATTGACATGTCAGTGTCAGTGTCAGTGACTTGGCTTTAAAACAAAATTCCCTTTATTCATCCCATGATAGAAATTAATCTCTTGGATCTACTCCAAGGGAAGAGACTGGAATAACCAGGCATTAACAGTAGCTCACTGTGCAGCGCTGCAGCAAATTGAGCTGGGGGCAATGCGACCTGCTCAAGGCCATACAGCGCAGCGGCGGATAATCGAACTCGGTACCTTTTGGGTAAGAAGCAAGGACCGTACTGCTGAGCCACGTTCGCCTCTTTACGCATTCTATACAAAATGGTCATCAAATTTCGCCAGGTTTATTTTTTTTTCTGTTTTAAGGGTTGGGAGGGAGGGGGGGGGGGGGGGGGGGGGGGGGGGGGGGGGGGGGGGAGCGTAAAAAACCACTTGCTCTCAGCATGGTCCAAAAATGCTCCAAAGTGCTGAATATGGTTCTAAGAAGCTCGACTTTCCTTCTCTACAAGATTTATTGAGTCAAAGAGACCTTGACCTTGACCTATGCAGCTCGGTAGCAGATTATTGGAGAGTTGACAACAAACTGAATTCCGTAAATATACGGAAAATTGGCAAACTTGCAGAATAGGGACATCAGGCCACGTAGAGGACCAAACAGGTATACGAGGACGGCAGAAACAGCAAATCTCAATCTCAAGGGCAGACAACCACTCAAGAATTTTTTTTTTTTTAATTCTTAATTCAAGCTGCTTAGAATTTTTTCTTTTTTTTCTTCAAAATACCTATTTGTTTTTACTTTTATTCGCATTCATTAAATGAGATCGTATTTAAATGATAAAAGAAGAAAAAAGGAATAATAGATAGTGTTTTTGTTTTTAAGGGTTTTACGCGCTTGCAACGCATTAAGGTTATATCAGCGCCAGTAAAAAGGAAGCTAATGGGATAGTAAAAAGTTGTAGAATTACAATTAAAGCACCCAAGAAAAAGTAAGACAGAGGGGAATTGGGAACAAATAGGAATCAGATGTAGATTCCAAGAGCATACCACCAATGTACTTAGTTTGAGACCACCTTTAAGTCTCATCCGGACACAAGCACAAAATCCAACGAAGAGGAATACACTCAAATGCTTACATTATAAATTCAAAATAACAAATATAATAATACAAAACAGAGAGATGATTTACAAGGAAAAAAATATCATCTCCCAAAACAATAACTATGCATTTGACTTTTTCCCTCACAGCTAGGACTCCGGCCAGGACAACAGTATTTCATCCAGACAAGAGAAGCATTTTTTTGTTCTTTAGGTCTTCCAACACAGAGTATAAGACGCTGAAACAAAACAAGATCTACAAAATATACAGTCATCAAATCATAACCTAAAGATATAGCTAATAAATAACAAGAACAACAGCAGAAGATTACGAAAAAATCCTGCAAATACATCACAACCAAGAAGCCGATATATAAGAGAAGAAGAAACGATCACTATCGGATCGTACCCCTGCGATCATCATAGTATGTCAGGGGCTCCCATCAACCACCCGCAAGCTGTTGGAAGCCGATATAGGATAACACCAGTATGTACCCCCGTCACTATAGGTCAGGACCCACAGAGATAATTGCTTTGTTACTTTAGGTTTTGCTAACATGGGTGCCAGCAGGAAGAAGTACTGAAACCTGAAACTAAAATCTCGACACTTTGCCAAACCTGAAAATGTTCCAACTGAAAATGCGGCCTAAACTTTACTCTTATTTCATCACCGTTTTTATACCATTATGAAATGATTACACAGCAAACATATTGACACAATGAGGAAATTAATTTGGTTTTAAAACCAACTTATAATACATAGTGAAATACTCACAGTGCAGTTGTCTCTCTTGAACAAAGAGGAGAAGAAGAGAGGAGAGAGAGAGAGAGAGAGAGAGAGAGAGAGAGAGAGAGAGAGACAGAGTACCAGAGGTACTCCCTCAACATTTTTTGAAAAATTTAGTATACCGGAGGTACTTGACTTCGAGACATCGCGAAACCGGAATTCCGGCATGTACCGGAAAACTGACACCCATGTTTGCTAATAAACTAAATGAATGCTAGATTTAACGTCAAACTTTCACGTCTGCCAAACAAAATGGCCGTTATTGATATGGATGAGCAGCCACGAAAATAGAATAACAAAAATTTCAAAATATCCAAGATAAGAATTAAATGCTTTTTCCTTGTGAAAATGATGGGGTTTTCAAAATTTATTTCCTAAACAATGATAAAAACAGAGCGAGGCATTCACTTTATTGACAAATTTCCCTTTTTAAAAAAAATGATAATGGAAATAGGATGTTTGTTTTTTAAACCATCAAATATTATAATACATGTCTTGAACAATGATGATGGTGGTTGATGATAATGAAAACAAAATTAATCATGATGATGACGATAATAATAATAATAATAATAATAATAATAATAGTAATAATAATAATAATAATAATAATAATAATAATAATAATAATAATAATAATAATTCAAATTTCCCCTCTCTCTCTCGCAATAACTTTTAAACTTTTTAAATTACAAATAGCTTTTAATGTCAGCAAATGTAAATATTACAGGTTGATCAATGACAGCACACACTCACACAGACAGACACACACATAGGTATATCTTACAATAACAACAGTAAATAAAGCGTGTCACTCTTTTGAGTCTTTGTCATATCAAAGAGGATACCCACTGTTCACCACCCAAACCAACACATCAATATTTATTCTTTTTCTTAAATCGGGAACACACAAAACATCATCATTATCCCATTGGTTAAAATGCCAGTGAGTACCCTCTTTACTCGTATCCCATCAATTTATCACTTCTTTCAACACACAAAACATCCTCATTATCACATTGGTTAAAATGCCAGTGAGTACCCTCTTTACTCGTATCCCATCAATTTATCACTTCTTTCAGTTTTTGTTTGCTTGTCTGTTTAACATCTAAGTTACATTCAGTTGTTGTTTATTTTATCTACGAGTTCATCGCTTGCTGTTTTCTCATCAACTGGTTAATTAGAATGACAGTAAGTAACCTCTATATTCTTATTCCCATCAATGTATCAATCCTTTCATCTGTTTTGTTTGTTTACCATCTAAGTTACATGTTGTTGTTGTTGTTGTTGCTGTTTATGAAATCTCTGAGTTCATCGCTTGCTGTTTGGATGCCCAGCTCCCCTGAGTGGCATCTTGAAGTTGGAGGCAGCTTGATACTGGAGTTGGTAGGCCAGCTGGTGGATCTTGAATCCGTACAGTCTGGAGAGGATGAAAAACAACAGATAGATATGGAAGAATGGCACCAGCGTGGCTCAGCGCTACGCTCTTTGCTTCCTACCCCTAACAGTACAGAGTTTGATCACCCTCAGCTGCAATGTGTTTGTTTTTATTTTTAAGGGTTTTACGGCGCTTGCAACACATTTAGGTCGTATCAGCGCCAGTAAAATGGAAGAAAATGGGATAGTAAAAAGTTCTAGAATTACAATTAAAGCACACAAGAGAAAGTAAGACAAAGGGGAACTGGGAACAAATAGGGATCAGACGTAGATTCCAAGAGCATACCATCAATGGACTTAGTTTGAGATCACCTATAAGTCTTATCCGGACACAAGCACAAATCCAACAAATAGGAATACATTCAAATGCTTACATCATACATTCAAAATAATAAATATAATAATACATAACAGAGAGATGATTTACAAGGAGAAAATATCATCTCTCAAAACAATAACTATACATTCAACTGTTTCCCTCCCAGCCAGGACTCTGGCCAGGGCCAGGACAAAACCAAGTAATCTCATTCTAAGACAAAGACAGAAAGCATGTTCGAAAACAGATATAAGGGGATCTGCAATGAGTGGCCTTGAGCAAGTCACCTCACCCTAGCTCATTTTGCAGCGCTGCATTGCGGCTGATGCCTGGGTTATTCCAGTCTTCCCTTGGAATAGAGGCAAATTTCCCCCTTTTCCCCTATGGGGTGAATAAAGGGAATTTTATTTTATTTATTTATCAGAAATCTATTTAGACCTCTGTGTCCATTTAATGAATATTGAATTTATATATAGCGCCTTAACATCCACATGAATTGTGCTTTGCAGCGCTTTACATAATAGAAACTGGGACATAAAAATCAATCACAACACAACATCATAAACATGAATTCAGGAACTTAATCTAAGCTACATCACTCTCATAAAAAATAAGCCTTATGGACCAACTCAGTCTTCAGACATTTCCTAAAAGACAATCAATATTCACAGGACTTTGTCCGAGGACTGACGGCCTTCCACAGGCATTGAGCAATGGAGGAAAAGACTTTTTTATTTGTTTTTGTTTTTTTTTACCAAAAGTGGATTTTGAGGTGGTGACCTCTAGAAGCTGGGACTGAGATGATCTTAAGTTTCAAGTA
>NC_088368.1:47766869-47804369 GCF_034508935.2 Berghia stephanieae
TTCTATCAATGACTCATCAATATAAAAGATATTTCACGATATCTTTTATACTCTGTACGTTTTCAGATTATTGTGGCTTTAGTCATGGAAATATTTCTTTTAAAAGTCCATTTTTTTTTCTTTATCCACCAGTGCATCATGAAATGTTAATTCCCAACTGTATAGTTTTACCTAAGATGTGAAAGTCATGAGAAAATTAACGCTTGTTTTTTTTGTTTTGTTTTTTTTTTATTTTTCCAACTACAACAATCTGTCAAAAACAAAATTAATGTTTTTCAGATCGCAATCACATCAAAACAAAACATTTTGAAATTTATAAATAAAAATCAAAATGAGTGAAAATCCCCTTTAAAACAACAGTTGGAATTCCTGTCTTACTCCTAAATCTATATAAACAATCAAATCATTCATTAGGAATTATGACAGACAACTGATGTACGAACCCTGATTATACAACAATAGAAAAGATTATAATATGTTGTAGATTAGGAATTATGACAGACAACTCCATCTTGCTTTTAAAGACTAAATTATAAAAAAAAGTATAAGGAAGGGTGGGGTGACGATAGTTCAGTTGGTAGAGCACTTGCTTCAAGTGCAAAGGGACCGATATTGATCAAGGGTAAGGTCAAGATTTTTTTCTCCAACCCCTTTGTCCATCCAGCAATGATTGGGTAGCTGGGTCTATTAGATCTGGTGGAAAGTATTTTGAAATAGACTAGTGTGCTATCCAAAGGATAGCAAGCAATCAATTGCTATTTTGTCCGTTTCAAGCTAGATAGAAACCGAGATAAACTCTTGACTCTTCGGGTCTTATGGCTCTAAAGGACCACTATTTTTTACGACTAAAAATATGAATGGAAGAAATGAAGTGAGCCGGAAAGTGCCAGAAAGCAATAGAGTGGTGGATAGCTCATACAGTAGAGCCACACTCTCTTCGGCCAGGCAGAGTTGTTTTACAACTAAGGTCGCAGGTTCGAGCCCCCATTGCCGCCACAAAACTTTTGTTCTCTGTTGTCTTCTGGCACTTTCCTACTCCATTTCTTGGAAAAGTTTTTTGAAACATTCTGTCTAAGACCGAAGAGAGCGTGGCTCTACTGTCTTTTTTTGGGTATCTTGGGTTTTTAAAACAATTTTTATAGCTACTCATTTTGATTCTTTACTTTTAACAGACTTTACTTTTACTTAGTGTGGTAATAAATATTGTAACAAATAATTTACAAAATAAACCTTTGAAGAATAATATTCTTTCAGAAGAGAGAAAAAAAAAACCAAACCAATATATAAATCAAAAACATCAAATTTAACTACCATCCACACTCCTACCCCTCCCTCTATCTCTCTCTCTTTCACAAATTCTTTTTTTTTAAAAACCCCCCAAAACCCATCAAATTTAACTACCATCCTGCCCCCCCCCCCCCCCTCTCTCTCTCTCTCTCTCTCTCCTTCACACACACATACACACACAAAAAATAAATAAATAAAAATAAAATACAAATAAAAAAGGAGACATGAGGTATCATTTGTAATGTACCTGGTTCTAAGTCTAATATCATATCCAGAGCCTGTCGGTAGTGGGGGACTTGTTCATTGAGGCCAGTCAGGTTGAATTTGTCTTGAATGTAATCCTCATCAACCTGAAACAGATAGGAAATATGTGACCCTTCGTCTCAAAACGCTATAATGTCGGAACAACTCAGATGCTTAAAAGCCGAATTAAATGTGAAATTGGTCAAAAATATAAATTGTTGGCATTAGCACCCTAAAATATGGTGTCCATTCTCCTCAATAAAACATACAAACTCAACACAAGTCTGATATTTCTGGCTATAAATTCAATTTTCCATATCTTAGCCATCCCGACTTAATACCGTTTTGAGACGAAGGATCACATATAATACATTGGTGTCACAATGCACAGTTGTCAATCCCAAAATAAAGGATATCGCTCAGTCTCTCCATACTTACTTATTTATCCGAACCAGCGACCAGCTGAGATCTAGCCCTTCGGTCTTGTGCCATGACGTAGAAGGTAGACGTCTTTTGTAGTTGTTCCATATGACTATACAATGTGTTACTGATGCTTGGATTTGGTGGGAATCAGTCTCTCCTTACAACAATCATTGTCCACTTTGCTTGGTCCCCTCGCCTCCTATCTAATGGTCACAGATCACCGCAAAACCCCTCCCTCTGTTGTCTCTAACAATTGAGCTTTTATAAGCGCAATATCCACTAAACATGCTCAAAGCGCTTTACAAACATGCTCTCTCTCTCTCTCTCTCTCATTTTTCCAGGTAATTCCTCAAATACAAATACTCAGAACTGATGCGACTTAGCAGAGTAACATTCAGATTCAGATTCAGAACTATCTGTGTGTGTGTGTGTGTGTCGCCTGGAGCTGGATTCCAACCAGGGGCCTGGCCAGCAACAGCTTTGATTCTATTAACCCTATCCTTACCAGCCATTTTCAGGATTTTCCCCAAAACTACACACACAACCAACACAAAAATGGATTTTTTATCACTCAAACACAATAGCAGTAAAGTTCTTGCCATACATAATTTCTTTAGCAAAATATGCTCTACAACACAGAGTGTTCATTTTCTTTAAATTTTATGATGTACAAAAGAAATTTGAATAAGAAAAATGTTGGTTGTATCTTAATGAATACATTCATGAAGGTACAACCAACATTTTTCTTATTCACATGTGACAATTTTCCTTTAATTGGTAAGGGTTAAAAAAATCAATTTACAGACATTACTCTTGTCCCAAGTGTCACTTACTCTCCCATATCGGCTTGGGAAATATTGTAAAGCGCATTGAACAAAAGCTCACGTCATGCAGTGTGAGAATTAAAAAAAAACAACTGAATTGTGAGCTATGAGCTATTTGTTAAAAGTGTTTCCACAATACGTTTTGAACCTAATAGATTAGGAGAAGATGGCAATGGTTGGGGCATGTCTGTCGCAGACCTGATGAAACACTGATAAGGAAGGCTCTGCGATGGACACTCCAAGAAAGAGGAAGCGAGGCCGTCCCAAAAAGACTCGGAGACGTACCGTAGAGAGAGGTCTGTCTGTCTGTCACTCAAGATGGCCCCAAGAATAGCTGATGACAGGACCAGGCGGAGTTCCCTTGCATCGCCCCAAGTGCCAGCAGGCCAGAGAGGAGCAAGTCATATAAAAACAAACGACACAGACTAAAATCAAAAGTAAACAAAACTCACCTCACAGAAAAATTCGTTTCCCCGTAGGCCACAAAACCAAGAGATCCATGATACTTCTTCTGAACTGCTCATACTGATGGTGATAATTGGTCAGATTGGCTATTTTTAAAAACCCAGTCTAGTAATCTGTGAATATAGAATAAAAAAAAAAAGTAACATTTCATTTTATTTAAACTAAAATTCAAGACGATTCACAACAATGACGAGAGGAGTTCTCGGTTCTCACTCTATTCTGAGTCTGAGCGGCTGGAATCAAAGTCAAAGTTAACTAACACCTGTAAAATGGCCAGTGACTTTTGATTGTGAAATTTGAAAGTATTGAAAGTTTGATTTCATATATCCTAGTGTTCAATTAAAGCTGTCGTTACTGACAGACATGTCTGTCAATAGCGATGGAGGATTATTCGCA
Organism: Berghia stephanieae; assembly: GCF_034508935.2. Lineage (NCBI taxonomy): Eukaryota > Metazoa > Mollusca > Gastropoda > Nudibranchia > Aeolidiidae > Berghia > Berghia stephanieae. Next base: position 47,770,508 of record NC_088368.1, read on the forward strand.
GACAGTGTGTGTCAATAAGAAAAGGCATCCGTAACTCATCAGCTACTGGAGGCTAGCTCAGCTAAGCTGACCAATTGGAGAAATAGAGTCTATGTTTAATCTACTGAGCCATTGGAGAAATAGAGTTTATGTTTAATCTACTGAGCCATTGGAGAAATAGAGTTTATGTTTAATCTACTGAGCCATTGGAGAAATAGAGTTTATGTTTAATCTACTGAGCCATTGGAGAAATAGAGTTTATGTTTAATCTACTGAGCCATTGGAGAAATAGAGTTTATGTTTAATCTACTGAGCCATTGGAGAAAATAGAGTTTATGTTTAATCTACTGAGCCATTGGAGAAATAGAGTTTATGTTTAATCTACTGAGCCATTGGAGAAATAGAGTTTATGTTTAATCTACTGAGCCATTGGAGAAATAGAGTTTATGTTTAATCTACTGAGCCATTGGAGAAATAGAGTTTGTTTAATCTACTGAGCCATTGGAGAAATAGAGTTTATGTTTAATCTACTGACCATTGGAGAAATAGAGTTTATGTTTAATCTACTGAGCCATTGGAGAAATAGAGTTTATGGTTAATCTACTGGGTGATTGGAGAAATAGAGTTTATGTTTAATCTACTGAGTGATTGGAGAAATGGAGTTTATGTTTAATCTACTGAGTGATTGGAGAAATAGAGTTTATGTTTAATCCACTGACCAATTGGAGAAATAGAGTTTATGTTTAATCTACTGAGCCATTGGAGAAATAGAGTTTATGGTTAATCTACTGGGTGATTGGAGAAATAGAGTTTATGTTTAATCTACTGAGTGATTGGAGAAATGGAGTTTATGTTTAATCTACTGAGTGATTGGAGAAATAGAGTTTATGTTTAATCCACTGACCAATTGGAGAAATAGAGTTTATGTTTAATCTACTGAGCCATTGGAGAAATAGAGTTTATGTTTAATCTACTGAGTGATTGGAGAAATGGAGTTTATGTTTAATCTACTGAGTGATTGGAGAAATAGAGTTTATGTTTAATCCACTGACCAATTGGAGAAATAGAGTTTATGTTTAATCTACTGAGCCATTGGAGAAATAGAGTTTATGGTTAATCTACTGGGTGATTGGAGAAATAGAGTTTATGTTTAATCTACTGAGTGATTGGAGAAATGGAGTTTATGTTTAATCTACTGAGTGATTGGAGAAATAGAGTTTATGTTTAATCCACTGACCAATTGGAGAAATAGAGTTTATGTTTAATCTACTGAGCCATTGGAGAAATAGAGTTTATGTTTAATCTACTGAGTGATTGGAGAAATGGAGTTTATGTTTAATCTACTGAGTGATTGGAGAAATAGAGTTTATGTTTAATCTACTGACCAATTGGAGAAATAGAGTTTATGTTTAATCTACTGAGCCATTGGAGAAATAGAGTTTATGTTTAATCTACTGAGCCATTGGAGAAATAGAGTTTATGTTTAATCTACTGACCATTGGAGAAATAGAGTTTATGTTTAATCTACTGAGATTGGAGAAATAGAGTTTATGTTTAATCTACTGAGCCATTGGAGAAATAGAGTTTATGTTTAATCTACTGAGCCATTGGAGAAATAGAGTTTATGTTTAATCTACTGAGATTGGAGAAATAGAGTTTATGTTTAATCTACTGAGCCATTGGAGAAATAGAGTTTATGTTTAATCTACTGATGCCATTGGAGAAATAGAGTTATGTTTAATCTACTGACCATTAAATTTTGGAGAGAAATAGAGTTTGTTTAATCTACTGAGCGATTGGAGAAATAGAGTTTATGTTTAATCTACTGAGCATTGGAGAAATAGAGTTTATGTTTAATCTACTGAGCATTGGAAAATAGAGTTTATGTTTAATCTACTGAGTATTGGAGAAATAGAGTTTATGTTTAATCTACTGAGCCATTGGAGAAATAGAGTTTATGTTTAATCTACTGAGTGATTGGAGAAATAGAGTTTATGTTTAATCTACTGAGCCATTGGAGAAATAGAGTTTATGTTTAATCTACTGATGATTGGAAAATAGAGTTTATGTTTAATCTACTGAGCCATTGGAGAAATAGAGTTTATGTTTAATCTACTGAGATTGGAGAAATAGAGTTTATGTTTAATCTACTGAGCATTTGAGAAATAGAGTTTATGTTTAATCTACTGAGATTGGAGAAATAGAGTTTTGTTTAATCTACTGAGCCATTGGAGAAATAGAGTTTATGTTTAATCTACTGAGATTGGAGAAATAGAGTTTATGTTTAATCTACTGAGTGATTGGAGAAATAGAGTTTATGTTTAATCTACTGAGCCATTGGAGAAATAGAGTTTATGTTTAATCTACTGAGTATTGGAGAAATAGAGTTTATGTTTAATCTACTGAGCCATTGGAGAAATAGAGTTTATGTTTAATCTACTGAGCCATTGGAGAAATAGAGTTTATGTTTAATCTACTGAGCCATTGGAGAAATAGAGCCGGTGCTTCTAAAAAGAAAGAGCTGGATTTGGCATTCAGAGTGTCTACGTACACGGTAACTTTAGGCAGTTTAGTGAGCAGCAGCAGTGGGAGTTAAATTGTGACCCAACTCGGCCATAAGAAAGTTATGACTGGAAATTGCCGTTCGCTTTTACTACTAAGTTTTAGGGGGGGGGGGGGGGGGGGGGGGGGGGGGGGGTTCAATTAAAGATGCATAACTTCATTATAAAGAGGAATATCGCAGATATTTTGGTATCATTATTTATCGTTACCAACCGGGCACCTAGCCTCAGGATCTACGTACACGGTAACAGTAACATACATGGTAACCTTGAATCTCGCCTTTAATGGGTTATATTGTATTGTTTGATTTAAAAAAATAACACACATACAGAGCGAGGTCCATCCATTGCTTGTATTGTAGCGCCAAACCAGTTACCGGAGCTACCTTGTACGTAGATCCTGAGGCTAGGTGCCCGGTTACGTGGTACGTAGACACTGCCTTTGGCATTTGAGCACTAATCACTTTCATCTTAATCAATCTTGTGTTAAATATCACTTGATATTAATATTAACTTATTAACTGATTTGGGACACATATTACCACTGGCATTTTTTCAGATTATTTGGTATTTTTCACGCTTAGTTTGGCTTCTTGCATAAAATATTTTTGCCAACGTGATTAAATGTGTCTGCCAATAATAACAAAAAAAAGGCCAGGCTTTTGGTTATTGCCAGACAGGTGTCTGTCAATTAAAAGTCCAGGTTTTTTAATTTTTGCCAGACAGCCCCATATTGTTATTGATTGACAACAGTAAACAGTAACAAACAGACACTGTGTGAACTGAACTGTCTGCGAAGAATCGTCCATATTGTTATTATTGTTATTGACAGAAACTATCTGCGAATATAATTTTCCATCGTTATTGATATACATGTTTACAAATAACCACAGCGTTCAATTAAAACACTATTGTTCCTCTTCACTATATGGACTAGGCGAAGTATGAAGAAGAATGAATGAATAAGTAAGAATAAGAAGACCCGAGTGCAAGTCTGGAACTGGAACTCGAGCAAAAGGAGGGGCCACGCATCGGGTTGGAGTGAACACTCCTCAGCCCACAGCCACATTGAAATAAAAGCCTGGTCCCATACTTACACCGATGTGTTTGAAGAAACAGATGAAAGACAGCAGAAAAATGTTCCGTAGTAACCTAAAATTTCTCTAACAACCAACGTCCACCATTTCCATTGTTGGGAACTGCTTTGAGACCGGAAGTAGCTTGGGATGGGATGATAGGTTGAGGAAGATATTTTAATTTAAATTTTTTTTTTCAATGACCGGCCTTATGGATTGTGGCTTTGAATTGATATTTGTATTATGAACATTAAAAACAATTCAAATTTATCACCAATTCATGCATGCGAGAGGTATAAGGAAATATATTATGTTCAATTCGTCGAAAGAAAATACACACGAAGCTACGAAGTGATATTCCAAGCATGTGGAGAGAGAGAGAGCCAGATGTTTTATAATTATTAAGAAAAGATTCTAGACAAGGCCGGCACATTATAAGTCAGAGAGAGAGAGAGAGAGAGAGAGAGAGAGAGAGAGAGAGAGAGAGAGAGAGAGAGAGAGAGAGAGAGAGAGAGAGAGTGAGTTGTGTGTGTGTGTGTGTGTGTGTGTGTCCAACCGAATTTAGATATAATTTTTATGACGACCTTTACCATCTCGGGGGTCCTAATAGCTCAGTTGGTGGATCACTCGCTTCATACGCAAAGGGACCAAGATCGACCCCGAGTGCAGTCGAAATATCTCTCCCCCCCCCCCCCGTTCAACCAGCAGTAAATTGGTAGCTTGGTCTGATAGTTCTGGCGGAAATTACTTTGCGATAGACTAACGTCCTATCCAAAGGGTACCAATCATGACGTAACTATAGTACTCTTTTAGTAGGCCATGGTAGCAATCAATTGCCATTGTCCGTTTTGACGCTATAGAAACCAAGATAGATTCCGGCTCCATGGGTCTTAAGGCTCGGAAGACATATCTACTTTTTCCAATCTAACTTTCCGGAACTTGTGAACCGTTGGGGACCAGTCAGGGAACTGCGTCACGGTGTGTTCAGGATGCTCTGCATGTGTAACAGTTTGAGCTTTTGTATAGCGCAATGTCCTATCTAAATATGCGCAAAACGCGTAGAACAAGACATACGCGTGTGAGCACTATTGCATTTTTTGTCATCAGAAGTAATGCTGTTGGGATTTTTTTTTTAAACAAAAAACAACAACAACAACGAAAACAACAACGCCCCCCCCCCCCCCCCCTAACACACACAAACCGGGCGTGCTCAAGGCGCTTTACAAAGAGCCCCTCATCAACAGCTACATGTAACATGTAGAACGAGACATAATATAATAACTAGCTTTTTTTTCTTGGGGGGGGGGGGGGGGGGGGGGGGGTAAAACTTTATTACATGGAGCAGCTGCTTTTTCTAATTTAGCTTAAAAAATGTCACACTGGCATTTCAGTCAAAGCCGGAAGCTATTTGTTATTACTTTGTTTCGGATGAGAAAGTAAACAAAGATGGATCACTGCGTTCCTTTTCACTTCCGAGGAGATTAGAAATGACTCTTTCTACGAATTTTGAACAATCGGTTGGACCCAATCAGCTGATTATTATATCTAGATAAATGAGATCATTTCCATCTGTTTTTATTTTAAGATGAAGATTTCATTTAAACTTGATTTGAAAGTGGAAAGTGTTGACAATATCAGCGTCGATGACAAATGCTACCCTCTGATTGGTGGCGTCCATCCGTATTCGAATTCTCCCCAGTCTCAGTCCCAAAAGACAGTAAACAATCCGTTGATTCATGAGTCACCTCTATGGTTCAAGACACTTGCTTTGGATACAATCTATGTGGATTGTGACAGAGGGTAAATTAAATTCCTTTTTTCCTTGACTTGAACTTGAACTTTTCCAACTCCATAATATAATAATATCATATATTCTTCACTTACACTGACCGCTGTGATTATTCTCAGCAGACATGGGTACTACCACAAACTCGGGGACCCAACTAATTTTGGGGGTTTGGGCCCCTCCCAAAACCCCAAAATTATTTGGGTCCCCGAGTTTGCGGTAGTACCCAGACATGTCGGAGAAAAAGAAAATTGATTATTGGCAGACATGACCAATAACGATGGACGGTTATACTTATACACAGACAATTTTTTGAAACTCCGCTCTTTTAAACATTTATCCACATGTCAGAATATGGAAAGTTTCTCGAAGTGCACATAGAAGTAAGTAAAGTTAATAATATATTATCAATAAAAACATAACATTAACCTGCATTAAATCAGTCGATGGATAGTTTAGTAGGTTACTAGGATACACAGTATGCATCGACATTCATGTGGGTGTCATGGCCGAATGGTTAAGGCGTCTGCTTTCTAAGGCCTGTTCGGAATTGACGATGTGTGTTTGAATCGTAATCCCACCACTTTTTTTATCATCTTCTTTCTACAGAGTGTTGCAAATGATTAATTTCCCATTTTCTCTCTTTAGCAAATTGTCATATTTGTCCCCACTCCGATCTGAAACAGTATATTCTAAAAAGAATGAATAATTAAAAAGCAAACAAACAATACTATTCAGAGTGACCAAATGGCCAGATAGTGTTAGAGAAAAGAAAATCAATGAAAATATTTTGTAAAATAAAAACTTCAAGACAATCATGCTCAGAAACGGAACAAGGCCAAACAAAAAAGGAGAAAAGAATAGACTCTCTCTCAAAAAGAGGGAGCGATCGGATTCGAAGCTGTGCAGCTGAAAGGAACAAAATGAAAGGAAGTCTAACCCACTGAGCTGTCTATCCACACCGATATCTGTGTAACTTTAAATTCATGTATGAGTATGAGTATGAGCTAGATAATTTTCCACCATCTTTGCTTCCTTGTTTTGATAGTTACTTTCATCCCTGATGTGAATAATATGTTGTTGGATCTACTTTTGTTGAAGTGTGATAATAAATTGTATTGTTTTGTATGAAGAAGACGGGAACAAAACAGATGTGGCCGGTTTTGGGGTGAACAACACCTAGGCAGGAATTCGTCCGCGCAATAAACAAATTCCCGGCCATCATCAATATCCCCAAAATTGTGGTCAAAATCAACAAATTATAGAAGCAAAGAAGATCAATAAAGTTAACAGTGAAAATTTTAATGGTTGGTAGACTATGAACCATTTTGATAATTGATGATTAACAAGTTTCTTGCTGGTTGAAAAAAGAAGGTGAATTTCCAGTTTGACGTTTCAGTTCAAAGTGACTAAAACTTACATTTCATTGATGCATTTGCTTTTTAAGAAAAGTTGGATTTGACATTTGAGCTCTATTTACTTTCATCTTGTGTTAAATATCACTTGATATCAACTGATTTGGGACACAAATAACCACTGGCATTTTTTCAGATTATTTGGCAGACTGTCACAGAACTTCTGGATTTGTCCCGGAAATTATAGAAAAATAATGGCTGTCCTGGAAAATACAGAAGTTTACTTTTTGTCTAGGAAATGAACAAAATCAACCAGTATATGACCACCTGGAATTAAGAAGTCTATGCAATCATGAACTAAGACTAATGTGACATTATCATTTTCATCATCATCATCATCATCATCATCATCATCATCATCATCATCATCATCATCATCCCTATCACTAATACTACAGCCACCACCATCACCACGTCATCATGATCCCAATCACTAAAACTACCATATCATCATCATCTATACCACCAGTACTACAACAACGACCACCACATCATCATCTCTACCACTACTACTACAACACCCACCACCAAACCATTATCTATACCACCAGTACAACAACAACCACCACTATTGCATCATCGTCTCTACCACCTACAACAACAAAAAACATCACCACATCATCATTCCTACCACTATGACTACAACAACCACCAACAAATCATCATTACATCTACTACCATTACAACAACAACCACCACCACATCATTATCTCTACTACCACTACTACAACAACCACCACCACATCATTATCTCTACTACCACTACTACAACAACCACCACCACAGCATCATCTCCACCTTCATTTCTACAACAACCACCAAAACATCATTATCTCTACTCACTACTACAACAACCACCAAAACATCATTATCTCTACTCACTACTACAACAACCACTAAAAACATCATCATCCCCACCACCACTACAACAACCACCACCGCATCATCATCATCTTTATTCACCACTACTACAACAACAACCGCCGCATCATCATCATCATCTCTATTCACCACTACTACAGCAACCACCACCACATCATCATTCCTGCCACCACTACTACAATTATCACCACCACTCTACCACCAGTAGTACACATCATCTCTACCACCAGTAGTACAAAACCACTACCACATAATCATTTCCACCACCACTACTACAACAACCACCACCACATCAACATCTTTACTACTACTACTGGGTCCTGGGTTTGAGCCTTGCTTGGCGCATAGTTGAGTCCTTGGAAAAGACTCTTTACTCACATTCTCTCACCGTAAAATGAGTACCTGGCCGTCAACACTATTGTCACCATTTATCACCTAACAGGCATCATGTCTCGTTCTACATGTTACGTGTTGCTGCTGGTCAGGGACCCTTTGTAAAGCGCTTTGAGCACATTTAGTGGATATTGCGCTATATAAATGCTCAATTTTATTTTCTTACATTCCTCACAGGATTATTTTTTGAACTTCCATCCAAACTGATTCCATGGTTGTGATATCACTTGTTTTTTTGTTGTTTTGTTTTCAACTCTTTACAGGTTAATTTTTTGGACTTCCATCCAAAATGACGTCGGACAGGAAGTACTTTTTCGAAAACAGATTTCAAAGTTATTGTCATCCAACAATGACTTTTTCCCAGCTGATGCCAAACCCCTTTATGAGGATTTTACTCTGTTTGACTTTGATGCCTCCCTGAAGGAAATGATGGGAAAATGTAAAGAAATTGCCGAGAAACTGAACAAAAAGTCACACTCAACTGCCTACATTAATTCTAAAATTGCCAACCTTCTCCACGTTTACATTCTGCCATCTGTAAATTTCACAACGGACGACATGTACGCATTGTCTCGTACTCGGTGTCTCGTGGAGGAAAGAGTCACAAGAGCTGATTCTGAAATTTCCACCAAAGCCTCGGCCAAGCGTCTTCTAGAAGTTTCTCTTGACAATCTCAAAGATAATCTCATTCAGACCTACAATTTTGAGAGTGAGACGTACATTCGGTCATGTGACCCAACCTTTTTGAAACTGTTCCTCAAGAAAATAGAAGAGGACAGCACCCTTTTGAATCTCAGCCTGGAAGCGGAGCAGAGTAAAGTGAACTGGGCCAAGGACCATCCGAATGAGTACTGCCTGGAGGATGTCCGAGACTTGCAGCAGAAGAGGAATGAGGTCCATGCAGAAGTTGAGAAACTCATCAGAGTTCGGGAGGCTTTAAGAAATGTTCTGACTCGTAAGGAAAAGCTCAAAAAGAAGAAGAGTAGTAAAAAGACACGTCCTCAAGAAATCGAAAGTTGCTACCAAAGTATATTTGTGGAGATCAATAGGAGATTGGACGTCGATGTGATGCTCATGGATCAGCTGATTGTAGATAAGGTGAATATCAGTGGTGCAAGGGAAGAAACTCTCTCAGCTATTTTAGAGTTGCAGTCGATGGAAGCTGCTAGGAATTCGGAGAGGTCCACACAATTTGTACCATTTAGCAACTGCCATTACGACAGCTATGGAAAAGGAGAGAAATCAAGTAACTGGTTGACTTTACAAGAACGTGTTTGTAATCTCTTGCAGGATGAGAATTCGGCGTCGCACAACGTTTATATCAACGGCTGTTCCCTCATTGCGTCAAAGATTGAAGTAGCTTTGAGTGAGTACCGTCTTTCCGACACGGACTATAAATCTGCTCAGTCTGTCAATAGCGATTCTGTCGCAGTCGATGGTCAGATGAATAATGACCATTCAGTTGTATTGAGGAGTCATTCCTCTCCGATTACTCAAGAACATCGCGATAGAAGAAGTGGTTTCGTTTTGAAACATGAAAATTGCAATTTGAGTAAACGCGTGAGACAGAAAAATCTTGTAGATAATATTAAAATGAAATCTGCCACCTTGCCAGGGAAAAGTCAAGCTCATGGAGACATTTTTTCAAAAAATGTATTATCTGATGACAACAGTGTGTCATTAGAAAATTTGACTGACAGCACGAAGAGCTCATTATCTGTTTCCCCCGACCATTTTTCCACGGTAAAAGAAAATAGGGACGATTTATCAAACTGTAGTTACAAGTCGATTCCGGATAGGTTCGGTGATAGCCAGGCGGAGACTGAGACTTCTTTCACTGGTGACTGGAGTAGTTCAAGATCCACAGTGAAACAGCTGGCGTTGAAACAGTTGACACATTCAATCGAAACTCTAAAAACGACAATCCAAGAACATTTCAGGGAAATGATCAACAGTCTCCAGACAGAATTAGATGACTTGGGTGAGGACGTCGTTGTGGTTGACATGTACATCGACAGGAATGAGTTGATATGGAAAGCGTATGAGAGATATTTCAGCGGGGTACGTTCAAAATTAGAATTTTTAAATATTGTTTTTAATTTTTTATTTTTTAAAAATGATTTTCTTTTAAAATTGAGTTTTTTTTAATTTTTAAAAAAGATTTATTTTTTTAAAATTGAGTTTTTCTAATTAAAAATGTGTTGGGTTTTTTTTTTTTTTTTTGGGGGGGGGGGGGGGGGGGTTAAAATTGAGTTTTTCTTTTTTTTTCAATGACAAAAAAGTAGTCTTTCAGAGTCATGAAGACAGAATTTATCCTGGTCTCCATAGCATGAGGCAGACAATAGCAGTTGCTTGCTACCCTTTAGATAGGATGCTAGTCTATCACGAAGTACCCCCTTTCTATTAAGTAATATACCACTAAATGTGCTCAAGCACCTTACAAGTGGTCCCGGAACAACAGCAACACTGAACACACAGACTATGGGATGATGAGGCATGATGTCTGTAAGGTGATATTACAATATTTTTCATCAAAGAAAACACTGGTACTGACCAGGTAATCATTTTCATCAGTGCTGCCCATAGACTATGGGATGATGAGGCATGAAGTCTGTAAGGTGATATTACAATTTTTTTCATCAAAGAAAACACTGGTACTGACCAGGTAATCATTTTCATCAGTGCTGCCCATAGACTATGGGATGATGAGGCATGATGTCTGTAAGGTGATATTACAATTTTTTTCATCAGAGACAACACTGGTACTGATCAGGTAATCATTTTCATCAGTGCTGCCAATCAGAAAATAAAAACGTTGCAGCGGCGATGGGGGCTCGAACCCGCGACCTTACTGGTACGACAACCCCGCCTGGCTGGCGAGATCATGACTCTTCCGTATGAGCGATCCACTAGGGGTCTCACTTCATTTCTTGTTATTATCAACATAAGTTCCTGCTCCACTCACTTGTCTGAACTAAAAGAGTGTATGATTGTTAAAAATGCTTAAATAGTTTTTAAATTTTTTAATAATCCGTACAATTCTCAACTAAATGCGGACATTGAGCAAAAATGCTCAAGAATATGAATTCTCCCCATCCAGGCGGGGTTGTCGTACCAGTAAGGTTGCGGGTTCGAGCCCCCATCGCCGCTGCAACGTTTTTATTTTCTGATTGGCAGCACTGATGAAAATGATTACTGGTCAGTACAGTGTTTTCTTTGATGAAAAATTGTAATATCACCTTACAGACTTCATGCCCATCATCCCATAGTCTATGGGCAGCACTGATGAAAATGATTACCTGGTCAGTACCAGTGTTTCTTTGATGAAAAAAATTGTAATATCACCTTACAGACTTCATGCCTCATCATCCCATAGTCTATGGGCAGCACTGATGAAAATGATTACCTGGTCAGTACCAGTGTTTTCTCTGATGAAAAATATTGTAATATCACCTTACAGACTTCATGCCTCATCATCCCATAGTCTATGGGCAGCACTGATGAAAATGATTACCTGGTCAGTACCAGTGTTTTCTTTGATGAAAAAAATTGTAATATCACCTTACAGACATCATGCCTCATCATCCCACAGTCTATGTGTTCAGTGTTGCTGTGTTGCATTTCACACCCTGGTACAATGAGAGGATGTGAGTGAAGAGTCAGTTCCAAACCATGTGTCTGAAGCATTGTCATATCACACAGTGATACCAGGCCGTTAGAAGCTGTGGACTGTAAAAAGTCATAAACAAAAATGGATATAACAGGTTAAAAAAAAAAAAACACCAAACACGGAACGTTTTGGGATCAAAACCCTTCTTCAGCCAACAACAAAAAACAATAAAGACATAAAGATGTCCAGATAGACGTCTATCTCGAATTTAGTAATGTATTCATGTCTTTATTGTTTTTTGTTGTTGGCTGAAGAAGGGTTTTGAGCCTGAAACATTCCGTGTTTGGTATTTTGTTCTTTTTATAAAAACCTGTTATATCCATTTTTGTCATCACAACAATACAAAATGCCACAGATAAAAAAAATTTCTAAACGTGCTCAAAGCGCTTTACAAGGGGTTCCTGGTCAACAGCAACATTTAACATGTAGGACAGGACATGATGTCTGTTGACGATATTACAATTTTTCGGACAGAGACAACACTGTTAATGGCCAGGTACTCATTTTACACCTGAATACAGTGAGAGAATTTGAGTAAAGAGCCTTTTCCAAGGACTCAACTGTATGCGCTGAGCGAGGCTCGACCCCAGGACCTTACAATCCTAAAGCGAGTGTCATACCACAAGACCACCTAGCTGCACATTGAGTCTAAGTTCAATGAGCTTTGATCCAGTTTTAATTTCTTTGCTTGCCTTGTAAGTATTGATGTAAAATCCGATATTTGAGTGGTGATTCATAACCAGGATATATTCAAGAACTCAACTAGTATTACTGGAATTTGAGGTTGCGAGTTCGAATCCCAGCTACGTTGTCTTGAGCAAGTCACCAGGCCCTGGCTCAGTTTTCGGCACTGCATTTCGGCTGATGCCTGATTCCCTTGGACTAGACCCTAAACCCAAAAGACAAATTTCCCCTATAGGATGAATAAAGGGATTTTATTTATTTCTTTTTATTTAATCCTAGTGAATACCATAGTCCTTCATAGCAGTGAGGCCCATGGGACTGGAATTTATTCTGGTTTCTATAGCGTGAAACAGCAATAGAAATTGTTTGTTTCCCTTTGGATAGGATGTTAGTCTATTTCAAAGTGCTTTCCACCAGATTCAACAGACCTTGCTACCCAATCACTGCTCAGTGGACAGAAAAAGATCTCTACATTCACCCAGGATCGATCATGGTCCCTTTGCCATGTAAAGCGAGTGCGTTACATACTGAGCTATCATGTATCATTTTATGTTTTCCTTCCTTGAAATTATAATTTTTAATTCCGGTTTCTTCAATTTGTACTTTGCAATCACCAACTGTCACTGTTTTATTTTTCCCTTTTGTTTTATTTCCTTTTTTACAGAAAATCTTATCTCCTCTAAAGTCACTTTATGAAACGTCTCGAATAGACAGTATTACTGCCACATACAACGAAGTCAGTCGAACATCAAAATACGAGCTTTTAGAAGGCGATAAGATTTTAACACTATTTTACGAAGACAAAGGTCGCGACGCCAATTCCTTAATTCGTTTGAAACGGAGAAGTGATGACAACAGGGACACCTATTCTATGGCTAGAACCGTGTCAGATTTTAGCCTCAATATTCTCGATTGTTCCATTAGGGACTTGTACGCTTTAACAAACGCCGACAGCGATGACGTATGCAAGAGATTTGATTTGAAGGGAGACCTGGAAGAGGCTGCATTGGTCTCGTCAATGTCTTCATCCACCGATTCAGGTGACAGCGTGAAAACCTCGGATTTATTCGGTGCTGATGATGGGATCTCAGAAAACTCCACAGATTCTGCGACTGCTGGCGCTACGGCCGCCAGTTCTTCAGAAAATCTGCATGCGACGGGGGGTGACAGCAAAGTCATGGCAAAATTTAGAAGTTCTAAGATCGACGATTTTAGTGAGTCCAATGATTTATATAACGATAAAAGTATTTCCGATGTCGATTCGAAATCCAGTTGTTCTGATATCACTACAACGTCAGAGAAGACAAAAACTGTAAGACCGAATTCGAATCAGGCTCCAGACCTTCTAGACAGAGTTTTGACTCCGTTCCAGACTCAGATGGAAAAGTGCATCAAGGGAAAGAGCGTTCTGGACAAGATCCGATATCTCTCCAAAGCAATAGAAGGTTTGAACAACGACATCTCAAAGCTTTACGGAGTCAACCATCAGTCGGCCTGCGATGACATCATCACCATGTTGATTTTTGCACTTTCCCACATGCCAAAGGATGTATTCATACTCCTTTACATCAACCTGAGCCTCATCATCGATATTCTTCCAAAATTTCTCAACGGCAGCTTGTGTGAGTTTAAAGTTGTATCTCTGGTGGCCTCGTACGACTATTTAAAAAATAGGAATGCATCAAAACAAATCATTCGTCGTGACAGTGTCGACTATGGAACCAAATGATCTAAAAATAGGAATGTGTTGAAACAAATCATCTGTCATGAGAGTGTTGAATATGGAACCAAATGATATTATATATTTGTCTGATTGTATTACTAGATATGAACACATTGAGTTTCTTTGATATTTGCCATTCCGTGCTTTCCGTTCATGATTAAGGAGGCTGTGCGAAGAGATCGTTTTTGTGACAGTCACCATAAGAATATTCCAATAATATATTAAATTATGCTCTTCCGCCACGACATCATAAGATCCCATTGCCTAGGAATTCCATGAAGGAATATAAATAATTCATCAAACAGGATGTCTGATGTCAACAGGAATCACCCATGTTGTCACAGTGAGCAAATAGGGGGTTAATAATCCATTCCAATAATAAATCATTTGGAAAAGCTAAGGAAAAAATTTGCATTCATCGTTTCTTTGGGTAGAATTATGAAAAATAAACAACAAAAAAACTGACAATCTAGCATAACAATTCCAGTCGGTATAAATTTATAGCTTTTTAAAGTGTCGGAAACAGTTTGGATATAGTTGATTCTGTCCAGACTTTTTGAAACCGTTGAGAAACTCTTTTTGCCATTCTATTAGAACACAGAAGTGTGGGGCCCAGGATGGTGGCTTTTTGTCATTCTATTAGAACACAGAAGTGTGGGGCCCAGGATGGTGGCTTTTTGTCGTTTATTTTACAATACATTCAACTGAAAGAAACCGATGAAACCAATTTTTTTTTTTCCCGGGGTTTTCTCCACATAGCTTCCTGTATTATTATTGGAGTATTTTTGTGGCTAATGTCGTGAAATGACCTTTTGACCCATCCTGTAATTCCACATATTTATTTGACCTGAAACTTGAAGTGCTTTCTCTAGATCGTTCTAAATCTATGTATTTATTTTTATGTTTTTTATTTGATTCTTAACATTTTTACTCTGTTAAAACAATTTATAGTTTTATACTAAATGGCCAAAGTACTGTTAAAACAATTTATAGTTTTATAATAAATGGCTAAAGTACTGTTAAAACAATTTATAGTTTTATACTAAATGGCTGAAGTACTGTTAAAACAATTTATAGTTTTATACTAAATGGCTAAAGTACTGTTAAAACAATTTATAGTTTTATACTAAATGGCTAAAGTACTGTTAAAACAATTTATAGTTTTATACTAAATGGCCAAAGTACTGTTAAAACAATTTATAGTTTTATACTAAATGGCCAAAGTACTGTTAAAACAATGTATAGTTTTATAATATATGACCAAAGTACTGTTAAAACAATTTATAGTTTTATAATAAGTGGCCAAAGTATTGATGACGCATGTTGATAGTTTATTTGTTTTGTAAATAATTTCAATTCTAAATGATACGTTATTAATTTTTTTTTTAATTCTTTCCAAACTCCCTACATTTATCCCTTTAAATACTTTTATTGTTATATAAAGTTTCTGGAGTTATAATAGTTATAGTTCTATAGTTGTAATGATAATGCCAGTATGTGTATATCACACAATACAGACCTTCCAACTATCACAAAAAATGGAGTTATAATAGTTATAGTTCTATAGTTGTAATGATAATGCCAGTATGTGTATATCACACAATACAGACGTGCCAACCATGTTTTGCAACACATTGTCATCTATTCTATTGAGATGTTGGTGTGTTATGACGTATTCATGGTCGAGTTGTTGCTGTGTTACGACACATTCATGGTCGAGTTGTTGGTGTGTTATGACGACACATTCATGGCCGAGTTGTTGGTGTGTTACGACACATTCATGGTCGAGTTGTTGGTGTGTTAGACACATTCATGGTCGAGTTGTTGGTGTGTTATGACGTATTCATGGTCGAGTTGTTGGTGTGTTACGACGACACATTCATGGTCGAGTTGTTGGTGTGTTACGACACATTCATGGTCGAGTTGTTGGTGTGTTACGACGACACATTCATGGTCGAGTTGTTGGTGTGTTATGACGTATTCATGGTCGAGTTGTTGGTGTGTTACGACGACACATTCATGGTCGAGTTGTTGGTGTGTTACGACGACACATTCATGGTCGAGTTGTTGGTGTGTTACGACACATTCATGGTCGAGTTGTTGTGTGTGTTGTTACGACGACACATTCATGGTCGAGTTGTTGTGTGTGTTACGAGACACATTCATGGTCGAGTTGTTGGTGTGTTTACGACGACACATTCATGGTCGAGTTGTTGGTGTGTTACGACGACACATTCATGGTCGAGTTGTTGGTGTGTTACGATGACACATTCATGGTCGAGTTGTTGGTGTGTTACGACGACACATTCATGGTCGAGTTGTTGGTGTGTTACGACGACACATTCATGGTCGAGTTGTTGGTGTGTTACGACGACACATTCATGGTCGAGTTGTTGGTGTGTTACGACGACACATTCATCGTCGAGTTGTTGGTGTGTTACGACGACACATTCATCGTCGAGTTGTTGGTGTGTTACGACGACACATTCATGGTCGAGTTGTTGGTGTGTTACGACGACACATTCATGTCGAGTTGTTGGTGTGTTACGACACATTCATCGTCGAGTTGTTGGTGTGTTACGACGACACATTCATGGTCGAGTTGTTGGTGTGTTACGACGACACATTCATCGTCGAGTTGTTGGTGTGTTACGACACATTCATCGTCGAATTGTTGGTGTGTTACGACGACACATTCATGGTCGAGTTTGGAGTTTAAGATTATTTATTATTTTGGATGTTTATTTTGCCAGTGATTTGTTCTGATTTTGATGTTACACTGGGGCAGCTTGTGTTACCACATTGGCCTTTACAGGGTTTGTATTGATCCACTTGGTAATATCAATAATAATAACAATAATAATACATGAGATTGTAAGCAGCAAAAATGCAGATTGATTTTTTTGTAATTTTGGAAGTTTTCATTTAACACTATTTGCCTGCCCCCCCTCCCACTCTTTTTTCTTCTTTTCGTGTTTTTCAATCTGCTGATGTTATACACATTCATTATAGGGCAACATTCCACATAGTTTTGGGAGATGATATTTTTTTCCTTGTAAATCATCTCTCTGTATATCCTGTTATTTTTTCATTTTTAACATATGATTAATTGTAAACATTTGAGTGTATTCCTCTTAGTGGGAACTTGTGCTGGTGTCTGGGTGAGACGTAGATGATCTCAAACTAAGTACACTGATAGTGTGCTCTTGGAATCTACATCTGTTCCCTATTTGAACCAATTCCCCTTTGTCTTACTTTTTCCTCAAGTCCCTGGGTGGGGTTCCTGACCTCCCATAGTGGGCAGGGAGGTACTTACTGTGTCATCTACCCACCTCTATCTGTTTTCCAACATACTTTCTATCTTTGTCTTGGAATGAGATTACAGTACTTGGTTTTTTTTTTCCAGGCCCTGGCTGGGAGGAAAACAGTCAAATGTTTAGTTAGATTTTTGGGAGATGATATTTGTAAATCATCTCTCTGTTATGCAATGTATTATGCTTTCTTTATATTATATATGATTTGTAAAACATTTGAGTGTATTCCTTTTAGCGGGGACCTGTGCTTGTGTCTGGAAGAGACTTTTGGTGATCTCAAACTAAGTACTTTGATGGTGTGCTCTTGGAATCTACATCTGTTTCTTATTTGAACCAATTCCCCTTTGTCTTCCCTTTTCTTGGGTGCTTTATTGTAATTCTAGAACTTTTTACTATCCCATTTTCTTCCTTTTTACTGGCGCTGATATGACCTAAATGTGTTGCAAGCGCCGTAAAACCCTTAAAAACAAAACAAACAAGTTAAATTGTTTATTTTTAAAGTTTGCTATTTCGAATACAAATTTTATCTACTAAGAATTACGAATTTATTCAAGTTGGCAGGTCGGAATTTTATTTGGTGTAACTTAATGTCTGGTAATGAATTATCCATGTGGATCTAGGAGGTGAAAGGGTTAATGTTGATGTTTAGATCATGTCATGTCATGTCATGCATTTTCAATTTTTAGTTTTATTTTCCTCTTTTGGAAATCCATTATGAAGTTATTAGTTGTGAGTCGTGCCAGTTGTCAATGGAGGAATTCATGTACAATGGGAGTTAGGAGGAATTCATGTACAATGGGAGTTAGGAGGAATTCATGTACAATGGGAGTTGGGAGGAATTCGTGTACAATGGGAGTTAGGAGGAATTCATGTACAATGGGAGTTGGGAGGAATTCATGTACAATGGGAGTTTGGAGGAATTCATGTACAATGGGAGTTTGGAGGAATTCATGTACAATGGGAGTTAGGAGGAATTCATGTACAATGGGAGCTAGGAGGAAACCATGTCTCTGAGAATTAGAGTTAGAGCAAATGACAATATCTGCTTGTAAATTATTAAAATTCTTGTGTCGTTTTATCAGAATGACAAAGTCTGCTGCCACTGCCACAGTAGGAAGGTAGAAAAGATTTGCCGATGTATTGTAAGGGTACCTGAGAAAATACACGTATGAGGAATGGGACATTGAATGTTGTTTATTTAGTGTTTCATTCATGGCATTTTGTTGACAAAAACGTCTGCATTGTCGGTACAGTCTTGATCAATTAGAAGAAAGCTTTTATTCCATTTTATATCTGTGATTATGCTTGCCAATGTCACCAGTGCTATATATATATATATATATATATCATGTATACCGTAACAATTTAAATTAGTAGGTCCGCCCTTTACAGAGGGGAACTTTTAGGTGGTCTTAAGTGAAAACACAATCTGACCTTAGACCTTTTATTCTCAAACTATATTCTAATAAATGTCCTTTGTTTTACCTTGTCTTTGATATCCTCTATTTACAGTCAAGACCGATCTACGGTTATTTGGTCATTCAATCATGTATACTTTTTATAACTAACATTGGAATGGCTGATATATATATATATATATATATATATATATATATATATATATATATATATATATATATATATATATATATATATTTTTTTTTTTTTTTTTTTTTTTTTTTTTTTTTTTTTAAAGATGCGAACAAAGTAAAACATTTCATTGTTTTGGGTTCGGGGTTCAATTCTCTTTTCCAAAAGTTGTCCTTTTTTAATTTTTTTAGAATCTAGTTTTCTTTGCTTGTTTATTATATACAAAGATCCACGATTATTTGACTACCCAAGCTTTTAAAAAATATTTTAAAAACTATTATTTAAATTAAGTCCAAGCTGTTGGACTGGAACCAACCGTTAAATCTCTTTAGAGAAACAAACAACTTGAACAAGTTTTTTGCTTCCAGGCCAAATTTTGTATTCAAACAATTGTCCTTTTTTATAATCGCGGTTGCCAATTTTCCGTATAGGGAATGAGATTAGCGGATGAGTGGCGTCCCTTGATTGGACGTCACCTTACAGAGAGAACGTCAATTTGGTTTTGAAGTGTCTCAAGCCGCTTTCACCGGAAGCGAGGACGAGAGACGCATGCGCACAACCAACATGACGTTCTCTCTCTAATAACTTTTCCGCCGGTGACGTCATAGACTATGGGTGACGTCAAATCAAGGGACGCTACTCTTCCGCTAATCTCATTCCCTATATTTACGGAAATCATTATGTTTTCCAATCACGTGACTGCTAAACGGGGAAATGGAAGTACATCATGTTTTATTTATTGGAGTTTATTACTCAGAAAAAAGGGGGTCTGTATATTTTATTATGTGTTGCCTAGCCTAAAACGTTCATTAAATTTATGCCTCTTTAATTTAATAGGCAGCTCTGTACAATCTTCTTATTTCTTCTTTGTTTTCATATTTTAAATCCCATAGTGGGGAGGGAAGCACTTACTGTGTCTTCTATCCCTCTATATATGTTTTCCAACATGCTTTCGGTCTTTGTCTTGGAATGAGAATACTTGGTTTTGTCCAGGCCCTGGCCGGATACCCTGGTTGAGAGGGAAACAGTCAAATGTATAGCTAGTTTTGGGAGATGATATTTCTTTACTTGTAAATAATACCTCTGTTATGCACTGTATTATGTTTTGTTTACATGTTATATATGATTTGTAAACATTTGAGTGTGTTCCTCTTAGTGGGGGACCTGTGCTTGTCTGGATGAGATTTTATTACACATTGACTGACACAGTTCTGGGTGGGGTTCCTGACCTCCCATATTGGGCAGGGAGGCACTTACTGTGTCATCTATCCCCCTATATCTCTGGGTGGGGTTCCTGACCTCCCATATTGGGCAGGGAGGCACTTACTGTGTCATCTATCCCCCTATATCTCTGGGTGGGGTTCCTGACCTCCCGTAGTGGGCAGGGAGGTACATACTATGTCTTCTATCCCCTTATGTCTGTTTTCCAACATGCTTTCTGTCTTTGTCTTGGAATGAGATTACTTGGTTTGTCCTGACCCTGGCCGGAGTCCTAGCTGGGAGGGAAACAGTCAAATCAGTGACATCTATATATGAAGTCCTAGAGTCAAATGCATAGTTATTGTTTTGAGAGATGATATTTTTTTCCTTGTAAATCATCTCTCTGTTATGTATTATTATATTTGTTATTTTCAATGTATAATGTAAGCCTTTGAGTGTGTTCCTCTTTGTTGGATTTTGTGCTTGTGTCCGGATGAGACTTATACTTATAGATGATCTCAAACTAAGTACATTGGTGGTGTGCTCTTGGAATCTACATATGATCCCTATTTGTTCCCAGTTCCCCTTTGTCTTCCGTTCTCTTGGGTGCTTTAATTGTAATTCTTTAACTTTTTACTATCCCATTTTCTTCCTTTTTACTGGCGCTGATATGACCTAAATGTGTTGCAAGCGCCGTAAAACCCTTAAAAACAAAAACAGACACAGTTCTGAGAGCTCAACTCCAGTAAAAACACATCATTTTCTTACTTCTTTTTTTCCGTTTAGCAGTCACGTGACTGGAAAATATACTGACGGTTTATAACATAATGAACTCCGTAAATATACGGAAAATATACGGAAATTGGTAACCTTGTTTTTACTAATAGTGAAATGAGCTAAGAATGTTGGAAGCTGTGTTAACTCACTCAACCCTAACACCGACTATATCCGTAGTATACCCGGGTTACTTTTACGTGAGTAAATAGTAAATATAGTAAGTACGTTAGTAAATAATGAATTTATATAGCGCCTAAACATCCACGTTAATCGTGCTCTGCGGCGCTTTACATAATAAAAATAAAAATGTTTAAAAAACAAAATTAAAAATCACGAGACTACATGATACATTACCCCGTGCCTTTTTATTACATTTTTCTGAGACAAATTATAGGCGTAGTATCAAAGCTAATGTTTTATAGTTTTTACATGTTAATGATAGTTGAATAAAACTGTCTATGCACATGCTCATTTTTAATATATTTGTTTCCATTTTTGAAAAGCAGCAAAAATCTCTAGGATTGAGTGAATTAACTATTTTTAATTGAAACAAACAAAATATACATTTATGATGTCTTGCCCGTTTGGATCATATATACATATATATATAGCGGTCTCTCATATAACCTCAATTGTGTTGGAAGAGACCTAAAGCAACAAACAAAAAATATATATGTATGATTTCCCGCCCAACAGACCAAATTCTTGCTGTAATTATTGACACATTATTTCACATTTTGAATCTCTTTTTATTAAATTTATATTTATGACCTTGATGTGCCAATTATGATCATATAAGCATGTAATATATGATATATTATAATGTAATATCAACACAAGTCAATATTAGAATATATTACTAGTGCCAGATAGAAATACACGTTTACAGTGAATGACGTCATCAGTCGGATGGTGAAAAGGTTTGAACTGAGATATTGCCAAGTTTATTTAGAAGGTCAATTTTTTAAAATCCAAAATGTGTTTTTGTCATAAATGATTAAATCAACCCTTTTTCACATCTTTGGAAATATCAAAGCTTAATTTCACTTCTAAATATTTTTTACAGCCAGACATGTTAAAAAGGATGAAGTTTGAGAAAAGTTACTGGATACCTTTCCCATACATCTGACCATAACTTCATGAAAAATCACCCGATTTACTTCAAATAAAGACTAAAATGCTCTGGGGAGCAAATTCTTTCAGAAAATGAAAAAAAAAAAAAGAATAAAATGCAAATCCAAAATGCTCACCTTCCGACTGATTACGTCATGCATAGATATAAATACATGTATAGACATGTCTCCAGAATGGACCTGCATTCGTTGATGTCTGAATCCAGTCATTTGAAATCTCCAAGTAGTTTATCCCGGTTTCTATGGCGTGAAATGGACAAAGGCAATTTTCTTGATTGCTTTCTGTCTTTGTCTTGGAATGAGATTACTTGGTTATTTTTAGCCACGGATGGGGTTCATGACCTCCCATAGTGGGCAGGGAGGTACTTACGGTGTCTTTTATTCCCCTTATATCTGTTTTACAACATGCTTTCTTTCTTCGACTTCGAATGAGATTAATTGGTTTTGTCCTGGCCCTGGCCGGACACCCTAGCTGGGAGGGAAACAGTCAAATGTATAGTTAGGGTTTTGGGAGATGATATTTTTTGTCTCTCTGTTATGCACTGTATTGTTTGTTTTACATCTATATATAGATTTGTAAACATTTGAGTGTATCCCTCATAGTGTGGACCTGTGCTTGTGTCTGAATGAGACTTTTAGGTAATCTCAAACAAAGTACTTTGATAGTGTGCTCTTGGAATCTACATCTCTTTCCTATAGGGAATGAGATTAGCGGAAGAGTAGCGTCCCTTGATTGGATGTCACCTTACAGAGAGAACGTCAATTTGGTTTTGAAGTGTCTCATGCCGCTTTCACCGGAAGCGAGGACGAGAGACGCATGCGCACAACCAACATGACGTTCTCTCTCTAATAACTTTTCCGCCGGTGACGTCACAGACTATGGGTGACGTCCAATCAAGGGACGCTACTCTTCCGCTAATCTCAATCCCTATTTGAACCAAGTGCCCTTTATCTTACTTTTTCTTGGATGCTTTAATTCTTTACTTGTACATCTAGAATGTTTTTACTAGGTATCCCATGTTCTTCCTTTATACTGGCGATGACTGATGTGACCTAATTTTGTTGCAGGCGCCGTAAAAACCTTAAAAACAAAACAAAAACATTTGATTTTTTGTTTTTTTTTGTTTGTATTTGTTTGTTCATTGATTAATTCAAATTGATTACTTATATATATATATATATATATATATATATATATATATATAATATATATATATATATATATATATATATATATATATATATATATATATATAATTTACTAGTTTTAAAAAAATCTTCTTTCATCTGATACAAACGTACTTAACTTAATGACGTGACCATGACCATTTAACTATGAGAAATGTTTTGCTTGATTCACGTTCCTTCTTTCATGGTTTGAATTATCTTCGTGGAACAGCACCAAGTATTTACAATGTCAAGGTCAAGTAGGCAGGTCTCTCTATTATTGTTTGGGCGGCTATGTGGTCTAGTGGTATTATGACACTCGCTTTCGGATCGGAAAGTCCTGGGTTCGAGCCTCGTTCGGCGCATAGTTGAGTCCTTGGAAACGGCTCTTTACTCACATTCTCTCACCGTACAGAGGTGTAAAATGAGTACCTGGACGTTAACAGCGTTGTCTCTGTTCTATAAAAGTGTAATATCTCCTAACAGGCGTTATGTCCCGTCCTACATGGTAGGTGAGTGTTGCTGTTGGCCAGGGACCCCTTGTAAAGCGATTTGAGCACATTTAGTGGATATTGCGCTATATATAAGCTCGATTTAATTATCGTTGTCACCTTCAGCCTTCACCCACGCACAACATCGATTAGTCAGTACTTATACGTATATTGTATTCACAACATCGATTAGTCAGTACTTATACGTATATTGTATTCACAGCATCGATTAGTCAGTACTTATACGTATATTGTATTCACAACATCGATTAGTCAGTACTTATACGTATATTGTATTCACAACATCGATTAGTCAGTACTTATACGTATATTGTATTCACAACATCGATTAGTCAGTACTTATATTGTATTCATAAAATCCCTCTGAAAACTGAATAAAATTATGCACTGCTGAAACTGTCGATATCTTCGTGTTGGGATTTTGTTAAGTCTATGATGTTCCTTGTTCGGCGTTTGTTCATTGTTATTGTTATTGTTATTGTTATTGTTATGGGGGGGGGGGGGCAGTGCGGCTCAACGGTACGGTCTTTGCTTCGTACCCGAGAGGTACCGACTGGGTCGGGTTCCTGACTTTCCATAGTGGGCCGGGAGGTACATACCTTGTCTTCTATCCCCCTATAATATCTGTATTCCAACTTGCATTCTATCTTTGTTTTGGAATGAGATTACTTGGTTTTGTCCTGGCCCTGGCCGGAGTCCTGGGTGGGGATCCTGACCCCCCATAGCGGGCAGGGAGGTACATACTGTGTCTTCTATCCCCTTATATCTGTTTTCCAACATGCTCTCTGTCTTTGTCTTCGAATGAGATTACTTGGTTTTTTTCCTGGCCCTCGTCGGAGTCATGGCTGAGAGGGAAACAGTCAAATGCATAGTAATTGTTTTGGGAGATGCTATTTTTTTCCTTGTAAATCATCTCTCTGTTATGTATTATTATATTTGTTATTTTTAATGTAAAATGTAAGCATTTGAGTGTGTTCCTCTTTGTTGGATTTTGTGCTTGTGTCCGGATGAGACATGTGATCTCAAACTAAGTACATTGGTGGTATGCTCTTGGAATCTAAATCTGATCCCTATTTGTTCCCAGTTCCCCTATGTCTTACTTTCTCTTGAGTGCTTTAATTGTAATTCTAGAACTTTTTACTATCCCATTTTCTTCCTTTTTACTGGCACTGATATGACCTAAACGTGTAGCAAGTCCCGCAAAACCCTTAAAAACAAAAACAAAACGAACTTCCCCTATGGGATGAATAAAGGGAATTTTATTTGTATTTATTTATTTTATAATAATTCATATGAAGAGTCAGAGTAATGCAAATCGATGATCGGCGGATCAAACCTCTGAGGTCTCGATTTTCACGATCGACGGATCTAACCTCTGAGGTCTCCATTTTCACGATCGGCGGATCAAACCTCTGAAGTCTCGATTTTCACGATCGGCGGATCAAACCTCTGAGGTCTCGATTTTCACGATCGGCGGATCAAACCTCTGAGGTCTCGATTTCATGATCGGCGGATCAAACCTCTGAGGTCTCGATTTTCACGATCGCGGATCAAACCTCTGAGGTCTCGATTTTCATGATCGGCGGATCAAACCTCTGAAGTCTCGATTTCACGATCGCGGATCAAACCTCTGAAGTCTCGATTTTCACGATCGGCGGATCAAACCTCTGAGGTCTCGATTTTCACGATCGGCGGATCAACCTCTGAAGTCTCGATTTTCACGATCGGCAGATCAAACTCTGAGGTCTCGATTTTCATGATCGGCGGATCAAACCTCTGAGGTCTCGATTTTCACGTTCGGCAGATCAAACCTCTGAGGTCTCGATTTTCACGATCGGCGGATCAAACCTCTGAGGTCTCGATTTTCACGATCGGCGGATCAAACCTCTGAAGTCTCGATTTTCACGATCGGCGGATCAAACCTCTGAGGTCTCGATTTTCACGATCGGCGGATCAAACCTCTGAAGTCTCGATTTTCACGATCGGCAGATCAAACCTCTGAGGTCTCGATTTTCACGATCGGCAGATCAAACCTCTGAGGTCTCGATTTTCATGATCGGCGGATCAAACCTCTGAGGTCTCGATTTTCACGATCGGCAGATCAAACCTCTGAGGTCTCGATTTCACGATCGGCGGATCAAACCTCTGAGGTCTCGATTTTCACGATCGGCGGATCAAATCTCTGAAGTCTCGATTTTCACGATCGGCGGATCAAACCTCTGAGTCTCGATTTCACGATCGGCGGATCAAACCTCTGAAGTCTCGATTTTCACGATCGGCAGATCAAACCTCTGAGGTCTCGATTTTCATGATCGGCGGATCAAACCTCTGAGGTCTCCATTTTCACGATCGACGGATCAAACCTCTGAGGTCTCGATTTTCACGATCGGCGGATCAAACCTCTGAAGTCTACATACGAGCTTTGCGCAGTCATCAGAGGTCTGGTTCTGATCCGCCCAAAATTAAATGAATCATGGTGCGCCATGTAGATTTCAGAGGTTTGATTTTGATCCGCCGATCGTGAAAATCAAGTTGCTTATTGGTCCACACTCTCTTGCTCAGTTGTGCCATGACAGCGGCAGCTTTTGCGATGCGTTTCTCTAATTCTGCATCACGTGAGAGGTTGCTGGTGATGGTTGTGCCCAGGTATGTGAAGTGATCAGTGACTTCTAGCTCCTCGTTGTCAATGTAAATTGCTGGTATAGAGGGGACATCCTGACACATTACATTTGTTTTCTTGATGCTGATCGTCAGCCCAAATTCCCTGCATGCGTAGGAAAACCTGTCCATCAGCCGCTGGAGGTCTTCCTCGGTATGCGAGCACAGAGCTGCATAATCTACAAATAGCATTTCCCATAATATGAGGACTGTGCGGACCTTGGTCTTTGCTCTCAGCCGTGCCAGATTGAACAGCTTTCCATCACTTCTGGTGTGTAAGTGGACTCCTTCTGGCGCTGTTCGAATGCAAACTTCAGCAGTAGGGAGAAAAATGTACCAAACAAAGTCGGTGCAAGGACACAGCCTTGGTTCTTACCGCTGTTCATTGGGAAGGGTTCTGAGGCTCCACCGTCGAGGCTATATATATATATATATAAAAACACAAAACTTATGTATAAGTGTGTACTTGCATCTCCTCAGTTTGAGTGTAAAACAATCAAGTTTGCCTGAAAAAGGTCCGTAAGGAGAGAGGTCATGACAAGTTTGGGTAATTTTTACTAGTAGTTCTAGTGTCTGATGTGTTGAAACCTCTGAAAACTATGCGTTTTTGTTGTTGTTGTTTTCTTTTTCCAAGTCCAGACAGGCAGGCGGGTCGCAGACAAGGCCCATCCCGACGTGCACATATTTGCAGATCTGATAACCGAACACATTTTATAACGGGTGTGATTTAAAAGGTTTGTCATGGACAACGTCATTTCGTACTATTGGTTTGAGAGCTCAAAACAATGTGGGTTGTCAGACCTGCAAATTAAAACACGTCGGCCCAAACACTTACAATATAAAAAGACACATAAAACCAGTGTACCCCTTGTAAACGAGAATCTGACGTATAGAAGGAACGAAATTGACGTCACTCAGCTTTTTGTTTTTTTTTTTTTGTTCTCACTAAATTCTAGCAGACTAGAAACGCTCAAGGTAGTTACATATAGTTTTGTGTGTTGGTACCGACGTGTTTGTGTGTGTGTGTGTGTGTGTGTGTGTGTGTGTGTGTATGGATCAAGGAATTTACCCAATGGAAACCGTACGGTGCTCTTATTGGTTAACCAACCAGCGGCCTCGATGAGAAAAATATCCGCCATTTTGATGTTGGCTGGGAATCGCGTTACTATAGTAAACAAGCGCTGATCGGCCGTTCATGAAAACAAGTTGATGCTCTCTCGTTTAACTCAAAATTATTCAAAACGATCTCTCTAAAATGATATAAATGTGACTTCTTAAGGTTTTCTTCACGGTCAAAACCACACAACATTCTATTAATGATTACGTCCGAGGCAAAAAGGAATATTGACAGGTCGACCGAGAGTTGAAGTGTAGCGAGAGTCAAGCTATTGTTTGTCTTGTCCTATTCTATATAGAGAAAAGGATAAATAGTATAGCCTCGTGTGTGAGTGGTTGCGTGTCATAGTCTTGTTTTTAAATTGTTTCTGTTGTTTATGTGTGTAGTGATGACTCTCTCACACTCAATTTCAATGCCGAAAGAGGAATTCCCGCACACAAGAAAGGGGAATTGGGGTGGTATTTGGCATACATATTGTATAGTATCTAGTTCTAAATAGATAACTGATTAGAATTATATTATGATATATAAACACAATGCCAAATACAATTCCGAAGTTTCCTTATTTCGAATGAAGTAAAGCTCCAAAACCTAATGGTAGTGATTGTAGTACTGAGTGTTAGTGAGGTGATGTGGTGTTGGTGGTGGTTGTAGTTGTAGTTGTAGTAGTAATAGTGATGATGATGTGGTGGTGGTGATGATTGTAGTTGTAGTAGTAGTGGTAGTGATGATGATGTGGTGGTGGTTGTAGTAGTAGTGGTAATGGTAATGATATGGTGGTGGTGGTGGTTGTAGTAGTAGTGGTCGTGATGATGATGTGGTGGTGGTGTTTGTAGTAGTAGTGGTAATGATGCGGCTATGTGGTCTAGTAGTATGACACTCGCTTCCGGCGCATAGTCGAGTCCTTGGAAAAGGCTATTTACTCACATTCTCTAACCGTACTCAGGTGTAAAATGAGTTCCTGGCCGTTAACAGAGTTGTCTTTGTCCGAAAAATTGTAATATCGCCTAACAGGCGTCATGTCCCGTCCTACATGTTAAATGTTGACCAGGGACCCCTTGTAAAGCGCTTTGAGCACATTTAGTAGATATTGCACTATATAAAGCTCAATTTAAAAAAAAAATATTTCAATGATGATGATATGGGGTGGTGTGTTGCAGTAGTAGTAGTGGTGATAATGTGGTGGTGGTTGTAGTTGTAGTAGTAGTGATAGTGATGATGATGTGGTGGTGGTTGTAGTAGTAGTGGTAGTGATGATGATGTGGTTGTGGTGGTTGTAGTAGTAGTTGTAATGGTGATGATATGGTGGTAGTGGTGGTTGCAGTAGTAGTGGTAGTGATGACGATGTGGTTGTGGTGGTTGTAGTAGTAGTGGTAATGGTAATGATATGGTGGTAGTGGTGGTTGTAGTAGTAGTGGTAATGGTAATGATATGGTGGTGGTTGTAGTAGTAGTGGTCGTGATGACGATGTGGTTGTGGTGGTTGTAGTAGTAGTGGTAGTGATGCTATTGTGGTGGTGGTTGTAGTAGTTGAGGTAGTGATGTGGTGGTGGTTGTAGTAGTAGTGGTGGTGGTGGTTGTGGTAGTAGTGGTAATGATGATGATATGGTGGTGGTGTTTGCAGTAGTATGGTAGTGATGACGATGTGGTTGTGGTGATTGTAGTAGTGGTAGTGATGATGATGTGCTGGTGGTGGTGTAGTAGTAGTGGTAGTGATAATGATGTGGGGCTGGTGGTTGTAGTAGTAGTGTTAGTGATGATATTGTGGTGGTGGTTGTAGTGGTAGATGATGTGGTGGTTGGAAAACACATCCAGGTTATTATAATACATGATTACACACATTCTCTAACTTCATTTTTTGACAGCTTCGTTGTGCCATAAATATACGCAACAGTTCTGAAACATTTTATTGTGGATTTTGATATTGTTTGCTGTTTTTCTTGTGTCGTTATGTTGACATAGATACCGAATGAATGGTAATTACTACATTCTCAGCCAACAACAAAATGGCGCTGAATGCTTTCATTTTCATTCTATTCACTTCTATTCACTTCATATCTTGTTGTTCTATTCACTTCATATCTTGTTGTTATCTTGTTGTTTCATTGGTGGACACTTTTTAGGCTTCGTACGTATTCTCATTCGTTTAATTCTATGGTATGGATAAAAAAATAAAAATAAAATAAAAACCCCGAAGAAGGGAAGAAGGAGAAGAAGAGGCGAAATTATAATTACAAGAAGTAGGCTAACTTAAATCCAAATTACTCAAAGTATTACAGTCCTACCGACTGCTGATAAAGTTCCCAAACACTGACTGTTATCTCGAGAAGAATAACTTTATTGAAACAGGCTGGCGTTCAAAATGAATTAATTTACCAAAGAAATGTTTGCTTACATGAATATTACAAGTCATTCATCGCCATTTGCCATTTAGGATTTTGTCGCAAAGTAAGGACTGAAGTTGTAGTTTATCAAACTCACTCGCATGTCAGATTCAGATCATCATGTCACTGTCACATGGCCACGGCCATGCCATTTGGTACTTTGGTAAAAAAAATTCAAATTGGATTGAGCTCAATGAAACCTATATCATTTTAAAGCGCTTTTCAACACAATTCTAATGATACCAAAATTGTGAAAATCAGATAAACAGAAAAAAAGTTATGTTAGTATAAAGGCTGAAAAATGGTCTTCTATTTTCCTTTGTACTGACGGACTTTGTTGTGACCTGAAAATTGTTGCATTTCCGGTAGTAACCACCATTTGGATTTCAAAACTGGTCTAAAATGGCCGCTAAGATTTGAGTAAGGATTTTACTGGAACGAATTTCATGGATGCGGTATACAACTTTGCCCTGAATTTAATTTTATAAAAAAGTTAAGATGTTAAATAAACGTGCCATCATGAAATTTTGATTTACCAAGTTCTAATCTTTTAATTATCCAAAGCTAAATTATACCCTATTTTATCCATAATCAAAAGTTATACTAAATTGTCATTGATTTTAAAATAAACTACACCAAACGATAGAGTAATTTCTCCTGAAGAAAATAAGACATAAATCATTAAAATCCATCGATAAACAAAAAATCTATGGAACTTTTTCTGAGACCCATCACTCAAAAGTCCAAAAAATCGGGTCACAGCCACTAGGCCATTTATCGGCTCCCTGCTGGAGGGCCAAATGGACGTTTACCAAAGTACGTCGTCATGTTCTCACCACACACTCACACAGTCATAGTCACAGTTCTCATCGTGCTGTGTGGTGATAGTTTTGTGGCTTTGCCTCTCTGCAAAAAAAATTTTTTTTTTCTTCTCAAGCTACTCAACACCGACGAATTTTGATTTAAGTACGATTTAAGATAAATTACGCTCCACTCCTCTTGCATTTCGAATAGATTTGTGGCGTGGATGAGAAAAATGTTTCATTCATTCAAATTCCAAGTCGAAATCAAGTCAAGACATCACCAGCAGACGCAAAGTCAATGACTGACTGGTGAGAATAACCAGAGAGGTCCGAACCTGGTCCATTTGACAAAATTCGTTCGCCTGATTGTGCTAGATCTAAGTATTATATTGTGTTTAGTTTAGATGCAAAACACACCCACACCCTGACTTAGACACTTCTCTACACACTGCAACCCCCCCTTCCCCCCACTCCCCAACCCGACACAAACACACTCTTACACACACACACACACACTTGATTGACACACCCGCACAAATCTCTCTCTCTCTCTCTTTCTCTCTCTCTCTCTCTCTCTCTCTCTCTCTCTTTCTCTCTCTCTCTCTCACTCTCTCTTTCTCTCTCTCTCTCTCTTTCTCTCTCTCTCTCTCTTTCTCTCTCTCTCTCTCTCTCTGCTGTCAATATCCCCAGACA
This sequence comes from Berghia stephanieae, assembly GCF_034508935.2. Taxonomy (NCBI): domain Eukaryota; kingdom Metazoa; phylum Mollusca; class Gastropoda; order Nudibranchia; family Aeolidiidae; genus Berghia; species Berghia stephanieae. The sequence continues at coordinate 47,802,024 of NC_088368.1, forward strand.
CCTGTCTGGGGATAATGAAAATTTGTTATCCCCAGACAGATATTTGAAACTCCGCCCTTTTAAACAATTATCCACATTCCAGAATATGGAAGATTTCCAAAATGCACATAGAAATAAAGAAAGTTAATAAAATATCTATAAAAACATAAAATTAACCAACATTAAATCAGTTGTTACTACATATACACAATATGCGTCGACCTCGAAGTGGGTGTCATGGCCGAATGGTTTAGTTGTCTGCCCTGGAAGTTTTACCAGAATCGAGGTTGCGGGTTCAAATCCTGGTTCCGCCACTTTTTTTTTTCTTTATTTTTTTTTACATTCCGTCTTCTTTTTACAGAACGGTGCAAGGGATAAATGTCCCATCCATCCTCCCCCCCCCCCACCTCTTTTTTTTATTTAACTCTCTCTCTCTCTCTCTCTCTCTCTCTCTCTCTCTCTCTCTCTCTCTCTCTCTCTCTCTCTCTCTCTCTCTCTCTCTCTCTCTATCTATCTATCTATCTATCTATCTATCTATCTCTCTGTCTCTTGTCTTTCACACTACACACACACATTTCTTCAAAGTTGACTCTTTCCCCTCCCAAAACCTTTTTTTCCCCAGACTCCCATCACACAGGATACAGTGATGGAGAAATCGAATGTACCGAGCGTCCGGTGGTCGATGGCTTTCGTCATCCCCAAGGAAGGCGTTGACCTGTTGAAGAAAAACACGAATCGGGTGAAGAAGCTTTTCAATGTTGACATCAACTTGAGCACTTACTTCACACAGGGAGATGCCGTCTTGCAATGGGTCAGCTTTATAAGTGGGGATGCCAGCAGTCAGGAAATGAGAAATGCCAAGGTATGAACTTTATAGTAATAACAATGATGCTAATAATAACGGGGTAATAATAGGGGTAATAACAATAATAAAAATAATAATAATAATAATGTAATAATAATGATAATAACAATAATAATAAAAATAATAATAATAATAATAATAATAATAATAATAATAATAATAATAATAATAATAATAATAATAATAATAATAATAATAATAAAAATAATAATGATAATAACAACGTAATAATAATGATAATAACAATAATAATAAAAATAATAATAATAATAATAAATAATAATAATAATAATAATAAATAATAATAATAATAATAATAATAATAATAATAATAAAAATAATAATAATAATAATAATAATAATAATAATAATAATAATAATAATAAAATAATTATAGTAATAATAATAAAAATAATAATGATAATGTATAGTACTTGTATAGCGCATGCTCTATATGCTTCTCCATTACAAGAATGGCAATCTAAAATATCACTAACACACACACACACACACACACACACAAACAAATAGACACACTTTCAGATATTACAAAAAAAACAAAAAAAAAACCCATCTATATCATATAGAAGTGAAAATTTGATAGAGACTTAAAAATATGATTTGTAAAAAAAGTAATGAATGTTTAAGCTTTGATTTAAAAACATTGACACTTGATTATTCTCAAAATAAACCAAATGAAATAGTAAATCAGATTTATTGGACATAATTATGCAGAGCTGTTGGTCTTCTCGGATCTGCGGAAATCCGTGATTTGGAGTGAGATGATGGATTTTATTCTTGTATAAAATGACTTTTTTCCTCATCAGATGTAAAAAGAAAGAAAAAATAATTGAGCTTTTATATAGTGCAATATCCACTTAATGTGCTCAAAGTGCTTTACAAGAGGTCCTTGGCCAACAGTAACACTTAACATGTGGGACATGAAGCCCGTTAGGCGATATTATAATTTTTTCGGACAGACACAACACTGTTAATGACCAGGTACTCCTTTTACATCTGAGTACGGCGAGAAAATGTGAGTAAAGAACCTTTCAAGGACTCAACTATGCGTTGAGCGAGGCTCGAACTCAGGATCTTATGGTCCGAAAGCGAGTGTCATACCACTAGACCACATAGCCACACATTAAATGTACTGGCAGTAAGAGACTTGATGTGTACTGGAGCGAAAATGTGCGGTTTTCCCACTTTCTAGAAGTTAGCTTGAGTATCAATGATGGGTTATCATCTCAATCGCTTTCAAAGTGGAGTTAGTGCCGTAAAAATAGCACTTTAATTTTAACCCTCTCCGTACCAACTACAGGAAAATCGTCACATTCGTTACGATACAACCAATATTTTTCTTATTCAAATTTCTGTTGTACATCATAAAATCTAAAGAAAATTAACAGTGTGTTGTAGAGCAGGTTTTGCTAAAGAAATTATGTATGGCAAGAATTTTACGTCTATATGCCTCAGTGATAAAAAAAATCTCTTTTTCTGTT
>NC_088368.1:47809369-47814369 GCF_034508935.2 Berghia stephanieae
GCTGGGTCAGAAGGCTGTCTTTTGGTGGCAAAGTCGGTGGTCATTTCGGTGCACAATGGGGGTACCGATAGCTCAGTTGGTAGAGCACTCGCTTCACATGCAAAGGGACTGAGATCAATCCCGGTGCAGTCGAGATTTTTTTCGGACCCACCCCCTGTCCACCCAGGAGTGAATGGGTAGCTGAGTCTGTTAGATTTGGTGGAAAGTACTTTGCAATAGACTGGCGTCCTATCCAAAGGATAGCAAGCAATTGCTATTGTCCGTTTCACGCTACAGTAACCAGGATAAACTCCGGCTCCACGGGCCGATTGACTCTGAAGGACGACTGTTTTAAAATACAGAATTATCCAGTCATAAGGAATTCCTATATTTTGTCTCATGGCCTTGACAAAGTCACCTCGCCCTAGCTCAGTTTGCGGTGCTGCACTGCGGCTGACGCCTGGCTTATTCTAGTCTTCTCTTGAAGTTATACACTAGAGAAAAATTTTCCCTACGGTATAAATGAAGGGAATTTTATTTTTTTTTTTTATTTATTTTACTCCAGGAACTGAAACGTCGACGAAAAACCAAAGTGTACGAGTTGCAAATCAAGATGAGGAAAATGTCTCATGTAGGATGAATCCTGTTGGAAGAGGAGCTGGAAGTAAAGACAAAGAGAGATGGGAGGAAGATGATGCAGTAGGGGATGGAAAAGAGGAGTTTACTGGAGTGGAGGAGAGGAAAGGTAAAGACAGAGATAAGAGAGGGGATGGAAGGAATGATGACGATGATGATGATGATGATGATGACAGCGACGGTGATGATGAAGGCATCGGTGGAGTGGAAGGAGAAACAGGACCACTAAAGGGTTGTAAAAAAACAACCAAAGCCTTGAAGAAACTGAAGAAGCTGATACCTCGTGTTCGGTTCAAGGTCATCAGTAAATCAGGGCCTTCGGAGGAATCGAACTGTGTCCTGTCGGTTCAGGTAAGTCACAGCATGCATGGCTTCTTGTGAGTTTCGCTTTTGTGTTAAATAGTTCTAGCGTTCTATCCAAAGAGTAGCAAGTAATTGCTATTGTCTGTTTCATGTTGCAGAAACTGAGAGAGATTCAAGCTTCATGGATCTTATTGCTTTAAAAAAATTAAAGAAAGCAAATGATCCCGTTTGACCATCATTGTGATGACTGTATTGATTGCTTGTGTGATGACTCCATAACACAAAATGTCTATTTATAACATTTATCTATGTACATCATGCATGATAAATTGAACATTAACTCACTCAATCCTAGAGATTTTTGCTACTTTTCAAAATAGGAAAAAATGTATTAAAAATGAACACGTTATAGATATGTTACTTCAACTACCGTTAACGTGTAAAAACTTAAAACATTAGCTTTGATACTACGCCTATAATTTGTCTCAGAAAAAAATGTAATAAATAGGCATGGGGTAAAAGTATCCCAGGGTATACTAAGGATATAGTCGCTGTTAGGGTTGAGTGAGTTAACTACGGATATAGTCGGTGTTAGGGTTGAGTGAGTTAACTACGGATATAGTCGGTGTTAGGGTTGAGTGAGTTAACTACGGATATAGTCGGTGTTAGGGTTGAGTGAGTTAACTACGGATTTAGTCGGTGTTAGGGTTGAGTGAGTTAACTACGGATATAGTCGGTGTTAGGGTTGAGTGAGTTCAGCAAATTAAATTGTTTGTTGGTCCCAATTGCCCAGTTGGTAGAGCACTTACTTCACAATCAAAGGGGTCAAGGTCGATCCAATCTACATTTATTTTCTGACTTACCTGTCTGTCCAGCAGTCAATGGGTAGCTGGGTCTGTTACATCCTGGTGGAAAATACTTTGCGATAAACTAGTGTCTTATCCAAAGGATAGCAAGCAATAGCTATCGTCCGTTTCACACAATAGAAACTGGAATACCCTCTGGCTGCATGGGCCCCAATAGCTGTTAAGGACTTCTTACAGATTAAATTTGTATTTCCATATCATGGGCCTGTCTGGTCCTGTCGTAGGACACTTGCCTTTGGATCAAGAGGTCCTGGTTTTGCCCGGGAATTGGAAAATATAAGCGCCTAGATAAGAGAGACACAGAGAGAGTGGGGACGTGTGTGTGTGTGTTGTGCATGTGGTTTTATTTTCGTTTGGGGCTTTTTATTTTTTGATAAAAAGAGCTAGCTATAACCTGACAATGATTGCCTCCTGGAACAAAACAGATTATTTTTATTATTATTATTATTATTATTATTATTATTATTATTATTATTATTATTATTATTATTATTATTATTATTATTATTATTATTATTATTATTATTATTATCATTATTATTATTATTATTATTATTATTATTATTATTATTATTATTATTATTATTGTTATTATTATTATCATTATTATTATCATTATTATTATTATTATTATTATTATTGAACGAATTGTTCTATCCATTCCACTTCCAGGTGGGCACCAAGACATTCCAAGGATCGGGGAGACTCAAAAAGCACGCCAGGAAAGATGCAGCCAAAAAAGTCCTGAAAGCCATTTTTGGTAAAATGATAAGTAATGAATTCATTTTTTGTGTAAAATAACCAAGCAGGCTCTCGAATGGAACCCACAGGGCCAGAGGAAACAGGGTTGTCCAAAACAGACTTGGAGGAGAAGCCTTCACCAAGATGTGTGTGCATCTCCAATCTTACCTGGAGTGAGGCAAAGGTCTGTTCCAAGGACAGAAGATCATGGAAGAGTTCTGTTGAGGCTCTATGCTTGGCCAGGAGTCAAGAGGCATTCGTGAAGTCAAGTCAAATTTAAGTGCAAAAAAAATGTTGGAGACCTGAAACTAGAAATCACTCATAACAATGTCTCAGTTATATAATTCAGAAAAAGTGAGTGGAGCAGGCACTTATGTTGATAACAACAAGAGATGAAGTGAGTAGGAAAGTGCCAGAAGACAAAAGAGAATAAAAATTTCACGGCGCTGATGGGGGTTTGAACCCGCGACCTTACTGGTACGACAACTCCGCCTGGCCGGGAAGAGCGTGACTCTACCGTATGAGGTCAGCGCTGCGAAATTTTTATTCTCTATTGTCTTCTGGCACTTTCCTACTCACTTTCGGTTATATAGCACACCTTGGTGTTGAGTCTTTTCAACCAATGTGTAATTATTGTAAAGGATAAATTTACACACTAAATTGTTTAAGACCGTCTAACAACTTTTGGATTGAAATGAAATAATGCAGTCCAAGCCAGTTTAGTGGGACAACTCGGCAGCCATGAAATTGGAGCAAATTTTCAGATTGCCCAAAGTCCACTCTGCCTTTTCCAGACTTGTGACAGGCAATACAACTTATAATCAAAGATGGATCGGTTCTACTTTTTAAAAAATAAAATGTCTTTGGTTTTTGTTTTTATTTATTTAATATTTTTATATTTTCTGTCCTCCACAGACAATGAGTTAGGCAGTGAGTGGCTGGAACGGCTTCAAGCAATTCTTCCGTTATTTGAGAAAAGACCAAAAAACACCCACCTTGTGTACCCTGGCCTGGCAGGCTTGCTCAAACATTCTACCCAGCCAGGACCAGCTCAAGGTGAAGTCGTCAATGGTACTGAAGGAGTGAAGGAAAAAACCTCCCAAAGCGTGAATCCTGGCCTGGCAGGCTTGCATCAACATTCCAGCCAGTCAAGACCAGCTCAAGGTGAAGTCATCAAGGAAGCTGAAGGAATGGAGAAAAAGAAGTTTGATCGAAAAATGTTGAGATTTCCAATAAAGTCTCTTCATGAACAGAAAATCTCTTTCCGTGTGATAAAAGTGGATAAATCGGAGCCTCCAAATTGTGTCATGGCTATTGAGGTGAGTGCTACTGATACGGCTTTGTGGTCCAGTGGTATGACACTCGCCTTTGAATCTGGAGGTCCTGGGTTTGAGTCCCATTATGAGTGGCACAAATTTTTCATAGTACTATACAGATGTGTACATCATGCCAGTTCTTTGGAATATTTTTGATTCCTGTTTTGTTTTGTTTTTTCCTGCATGGGGTTCCTGACCTCCCATAGTGGGCAGGAGGTACATACTGTATCTTCTATCCCCCTGCATCTGTTTTCCAATTTTTCCTTCTGTCTTTGTCTTGGAATGAGATTACTTTGTTTTGTCCTGGCCCTGGCCGGAGTCCTTGGCTGGGAGGGAAACAGTCAAATGTATAGTTATTTTTTTGGGAGATATTTTTTTCCTTGTAATTCATCTCTTTGTTATCTTATATTTGTTGTTTTGAATTTATATTGTATTTGAGTGTATTCCTCTTCGTGGGGACCTGTGCTTGTGTGTGCATGGGACTTTTAGGTTATCTCAAACTATGTACACTGATAGTGTGCTCTTGGAATCTACATCTGTTTCCTATTTGAACCAATTCCCCTTTGTTTTACTTTTTCCTCAAGTCCTTTTAATTGTACATCTAGAATGTTTTTACTATCCAATTTTCTTCCTTTTTACTGGCGCTGACATGACCTAAATGTGTTGCAAACGCCGCAACACCTTAAAAATAAACCATTTGTTTTTTCAGTCCTCAGAATTTGACCCTTCGTGTTATTCCACGATTACCTGCCCCTATTAAAAGCCCCACTTATGTTGACAGCTTCTTAATTCTTAGTTTAATGGCATTTGCTCCTCATTTATAGGGTCCTGTTAGCTCAGTTGATAGAGCACTCTCTTCACAAACAAAGGGATCGAGATAGATAACAGGTGAATCCTATTTTTTTTTTCAGATCCTCCTGTCCATCCAGCAGTGATTAGGTAGCTGGGTCTGTTATATCTGGCAGAAAGTACATCGTTATAGACTAACATCCTATCCAAAGGGTATAAGGCAAGTGACATTTTCAATTTTACACTTTACACTCAAGGAGCCAGAGTTTACCCCATTTTCTAAAGTGTAAAATTGAAAATGTCACTTGCCTGTTACCCTTTGGATAGGATGTTAGTCTATTACGATGTACTTTCTGCCAGATATAACAGA
>NC_088368.1:47819369-47894369 GCF_034508935.2 Berghia stephanieae
GATGTGTCAACTTCAACAAAGGGAAACTCGCAGATTTCATCCCATCCATGTCCTGATGCCTCGAGCTTATCGAGTAACTCCACCCAGTCACTGCCTGGTGGGACTCAAGAAGAAGAAATGTTGTCAGTCGGCCTTGAAGAGAGCTCTACTGCACCCAGTGTTCCATCAATACACGCCCAGTATAGGTCATTGCCGAATGCCGGGCCACCCGGCCATCATTGGCCAGTGTCAGGACAAGATGAAGAGACGGTCACTCTTCCTTCCCACCCGTCTTGTAATGAAGACAAGAAAGAAGAGTTGAGGCACATCGTGATAGATGGCAACAACGTGGCTATGACGTAAGGAATGAGCTCTTTGGTATAGTGCATTATCCACTAAACGTGGTCAAAGCGCTTTACAAAGGGTCCAAAGGGTCCAACAGCAACATTTAACATTTAGGTCAAGGTCTAGATTTAGATATCGCCTGTTAGGCGATATAATTTTTTCGGACAGAGACAACGCTATTAACGGCCAGGTACTCATTTTACACCTGGGTTTGGTGAGACAATGTGAATAAATAGCCTTTTCCAAGGACTCATGCGCCGAGTGAGGCTCGAACCCAGGACCTTCTGAAAGCGAGTGTCATACCACAAGACCACATAGTCGCACAAGTGATGCAAACGTTGCTGTTTGAAGCTCGAAGATTTAAATAACAATAATGAAATGGAATGGACGCTTTCATTTAATGAATGAAGACAGATAATGTGGACGTTTCGGGTTTCCCCTTTGTCAACGAACATGATGAATTAAAGGTTAAAGAAGAATAAACAACGATGAAAGAAACACTCAAGATGAATAAACGATGAATGAAACACTCAAGATGAATAAACAACAATGAATGAAACACTCAACATGAATGAAACACTCAAGATGAATAAACAATGATGAATGAAACACTCAACATGAATGAAACACTCAAGATGAATAAACAACAATGAATGAAACACTCAAGATGAATAAACAACAATGAATGAAACACTCAACATGAATAAACAACGATGAATGAAACACTCAACATGAATAAACAATGATGAATGAAACACTCAACAATGAATGAAACACTCAACATGAATAAACAACAATGAATGAAACACTCAACATGAATAAACAACGATGAATGAAACACTCAACATGAATAAACAACAATGAATGAAACACTCAACATGAATAAACAACAATGAATGAAACACTCAACATGAATGAAACACTCAAGATGAATTTGTCTTTTGTGTTTCATTCATCTTGTTTTCTTGACAAAGGGGAAACGGATTGCGTGCGGCTATGCGGTCTTGGTGATGTGACACTCGGCTTTCGACCAGAAGTGCAGAGTTCAGTCCTTGGAATATACTCTTTACTCACATTCTCACTCTGGTGTAAAATGAGTACCTGGCAGATAACAGCATTGTCTCTGTCGGAAAAAGTGTAATATCTCCTAACAGGCATCATGACTCGTCCTACATGTTAAGTGTTGTTGTTGGCTGGAGACCCCATGATTTTACAATACGCTTCAATAGCCGTGACGTCACTTCCCTCGTAATGACGCATGGTAACTTAGTAACTAGTTCTAAACTATCGGAACAATGGCGGACGCCATGATGAAAAACTTCTCCGACCAGCATAAAAGTGTATATAGAGGAGAAAAACGTTAATCTGATCATGTTTTTGACTTTTATACATTCTGCTCAATTGACATGTGAAAAAGTTCTAGCCAGCATGAAGAAAAAAAGTACAGATTTTCTTTGTTTAGAACCAAGCTGCTGGTTGCTGGGCGGACGTGACGTCAGACTATTGAATCCAATTAGTGAATATAGCTTTATATGGAAATGCTCAAGTACTTTTTTTTTTTTATTTTTCTGTAGACCCAATCTACTGTAGATGGTGGTAGTTTTAAGTATTTTATACAGGAAATTTGTTTTGTTTCTCTCGGAAAATCTTATCTCCCCTTGAGAAGTTCCTGGATTATTTTCTTGTCACAAGTGAATTCGAACCCTGTAAAGCCAATAAGACCATGGAGCTGATATAATCCTGGCAAAATGGATAATAGCAATTGGTTGCTACCCTTTGGATAGGACGCTAACCTATCGCAAATTACTTTCCACACCAGATCTATCAGACCCAGCTTCCCTGTCATTCATTGCTTGGACGACAAAAAAAAAAAAAAGGGGGGGGGGAAGAGGGTCGGGAACAAATATTGACTTCACCCAGGGTTGATCTTGGTCCCTCTGCATGTGAAGTGAGTGCTCTACCAACTGAGCTATCATCATGACCAAAATTCCTATTTTTTAAAGTTTATTTTTCTCTTGGTTTTTATTTTTAATTAATCAAACATTAAAAATTTTTTTTTTTTTTTTTAACCCAGGCACGGCAACTCCAAGAGTTACTCCCTAAAGGGCATCAAGATTTGCATCGATTACTTCCTGTCCAGGGGTCACAAGGTCACGGCATTCATCTCGGGAACCCTGGGACATCTGCTTGGGAAGGGCATGCCGATGAGTGATATTCCTATCTTGGAGCAGTTGAAAGCAGACGGTTATCTGAAAGTCACGCCCAGCAGACGACTGGAAACAGGGAAAGTAATCTGCTGTTATGACGACAGGTATTATCTGATTGTGTGGCTATGTGGCCTGGTGGTAATGACACTCGCCTTTGGATTGGAAGGTCCTGGGTTCGAGTCCTGAGTAGTAGCGCATAGTTGATTCCTTGTAAAATGCTCTTTACTCACATTCTCTCACTGTACTCAGGTGTAGAATTGAGTGTTCCTAGCATTGTCTCTGTCCGGAAAATAAATCATAATATCGCCTAACAGGTGTCGTGTCTCGTCCTACAGGGGGAAAATTTCGAAAGTCCAAAATTCAATTTCTTTATCATTTTTAAACTGGAAAAATGATCAAACTCGACTATTTCATGCTGGAGTAACTCTTTCAAGTGTTGCTGTTGGCTGGAGACTTTTTGTAAAGTGCTTTGAGCATGTTTAGTGGATATTGCGTTATATAAATGCTTGATATGTTTGTTTTTTTTGGTACCGTCGTATGACTCGCCATTGGATTGGTCAGTCCTTATATGGAGTTCCATTTTGGGTGGCGCAAAGTTGAGTCTCTCACTGCATTCAGGCGTAAAATGAGTACCTGGCCTGTTTAAGCATTTTCTCCTGTTGTTTTGGTCTCAATACCCTTCCTCAGCTGATAACACAAAGGACAAACATGTGAATACATCATATGATGCAGACAAACTGATGTATGGATTTGTAATGATGTACTAATTGTATGTTAAATGAGAATGATCATGTGATAGATGTATGATATGTAAATGAGAGTGAACATGTGATAGATGTATGATACGTATATGAGAATGATCATGTGATAGATGTATGATATGTAAATGAGAATGAACATGTGATAGATGTATGATACGTATGTAAATGAGAATGATCATGTGATAGATGTATGATATGTAAATGAGAATGATCATGTGATAGATGTATGATACGTATGTAAATGAGAATGATCATGTGATAGATGTATGATATGTAAATGAGAATGATCATGTGATAGATGTATGATATATAAATGAGAATGATCATGTGATAGATGTAGGATACGTAAATGAGAATGATCATGTGATAGATGTAGGATACGTATATGAGAATGATCATGTGATAGATGTATGATATGTAAATGAGAATGATCATGTGATAGATGTATGATATATAAATGAGAATGATCATGTGATAGATGTAGGATACGTAAATGAGAATGATCATGTGATAGATGTAGGATACGTATATGAGAATGATCATGTGATAGATGTAGGATACGTACGTATGATCTTCTAAAACCTCTCTCTCCATTGAGTCATAGAACAGGTTGGGTTTTTTTAATTAAAAAAATAAATCAGTCTCTTTTTATTTTTATTTCCTGATTTTAAAAGTCAGCCATTTATTTTAATTTGACAATGCGTGTAATAATCTGTTTGTTTTTTTTTTAATTTAGAGACATGCTCCATGTCAAGCCATGAGTTCTAAGTTTCTTTTTGTTACACCTTTACCCTATAGATTTATACTCAACTTGGCTGACGTACACAAAGGCATTGTGGTGTCCTATGACCAGTTTAGACAAGACATGCTCCATGTCAAGCCATGAGTTCTAAGTTTCTTTTTGTTACACCTTTACCCTATAGATTTATACTCAACTTGGCTGACGTACAGAAAGGCATTGTGGTGTCCAATGACCAGTTCAGAGACATGCTCCATGTCAAGCCCTGTTATAAAGAATTGATTGAGACCAGGTGAGCAGATTCATGACTTTTCTATAATATTTATTAATTAAGTACTTGAAATAGTCAATTAAAAACGAGTCCACTGATTTACAAATATGGCAGTGCTAGATTTAAATAAAATAATTTTTTTAAAATTGATAAATAAAAATAATAAAATTCCCTTTATTCATCCCATAGGAGAAATTCGTCTCTAGAATCTATTCCAAGGGAAGACTGGAATAACCCAGACGTCAGCCACATGGCAGCGCCGCAATTTGAGCTAGAGCGAGATGACTTGCTCAAGGCCACGTAGCCAGCGGCGGGTGATCGAACTCGGTACCTTTCGGGTACGAAGCAAAGACCGTACCACTGAGCCACATTGCTCCTGGCTTTCCGGCTTCGTCTGGCTTTCCGGCTTCGTCTGGCTTTCCGGCTTCGTCTGGCTTTCCGGCTTCGTCTGGCTTTCCGGCTTTTTGGAAGGAATGTATTTTAATTTCTTTGTCACCTGTAACCAATTCTAGATCTTATGTTAGGTCTGAAAAAAAAAAAAAAAAAAAAAAAGATAAAGCAACAAATAAAAAATAATATAGAAAATTAAAAAAAAAAAAAAAACAAACAAAAAGCCAACCAAAAAAAAAGGAACCTTTAAAATGATGGAAGAATTGGATTTGGCTTTGAAGAATTGGATTTGGCTTTGAAGAATTGGATTTGGCCTCAAAGAATTGGATTTGACCTCAAAGAATTGGATTTGGCCTCGAAGAATTGGATTTGGCCTCGAAGAATTGGATTTGGCCTCGAAGAATTGGATTTGGCCTCGAAGAATTGGATTTGGCTTTGAAGAATTGGATTTGGCCTCAAAGAATTGGGTTTCGCCTCGAAGAATTGGATTTGGCCTCGAAGAATTGGATTTGGCTTTGAAGAATTGGATTTGGCCTCAAAGAATTGGGTTTGGCCTCGAAGAATTGGATTTGGCTTTGAAGAATTGGATTTGGCCTCAAAGAATTGGATTTGGCCTCGAAGAATTGGATTTGGCCTCGAAGAATTGGATTTGGCCTCGAAGAATTGGATTTGGCCTCGAAGAATTGGATTTGGCCTCAAAGAATTGGATTTGGTCTCAAAGAATTGGACTTGGCTTTGAAGAATTGGATTTGGCCTCGAAGAATTGGATTTGGCCTCAAAGAATTGGATTTGGCCTTACACATGGTAACCTTTATCCGAGAGATTTCATTTAACAATATCAGGCTGGGCCATGAGATCAAGAAAAAAAAAGAGCAGTCATTCAGAGCTATTAGGCTCATGGAGCCAGAGTTTATCTGCCAGATCAAACAGACCCAGCTGCCCAATCACTTCTTGGTGGACAGGGGGTCGGATAAGAATCTCGACTGCACCTGGGATTGATGTTAAATTATTTAAGTGTGATGTGCCTTTTATTGTACAGACTTCTGCCTTCTAGTCATACGATTGGGCCACCTCGCCTGACCCTTTCTTTCCTATTTGTGTGAGATGCCTCCACCTTTACCAGTCTTCTGCCTTAGATTCTAGAAACAGAAGGTTTTCCCTTGAATCTGTTATTTAAAACTCAACTCTAATTTAAAACAGAAACATAGACTGATAGATGGATTTATCTCCCCTTGTATGCGGACACTAATAGATGGATTTATCTCCCCTTGTTTACAGATACTAATAGATGGATTTATCTCCCCTTGTCTACAGACACTAATCGATGGGTTTATCTCCCTTTGTCTACAGACACTAATACTAATAGATGGATTTAGGATCCATGGGTTTATCTCCCCTTGTCAACATCATTAATAGATGGAATTTATCTCCCCCTTACTTTCAGACTTCTGCCTTATATTTTTGTCGGGGACATTTTCATGCCTCCCGATGATCCCCTGGGACAAGACGGACCCACTTTGGACGAGTTCCTGGCTGGCAAGACGACCAAAACTGTTGATGTCACCCAAGTCGCTCTGAACTGGTAGGGGTCAAGATAGGTTGAGAACAATGTTCACTATTTTGTAGGTCTGATTACCAAAATTGTCGTGGGCTCTTTGTCGAGAATAAGTGGAAAGTTTTAAAAAAATAAAAAATGTTTAAAAAGCTAGAGCTTTTATATAGCGCAATATCCACTAAATGTGCTCAAAAGCGCTTTACAAAGGGTTCCTGTCCAACAGCAACACGTTACATGTAGAACGAGACATGACGAAGACCTGTCAACCTGTACGATTTCGCGCATTTAAGTAGGATTTTTGGACCCAAATACATGGATATGATCCCAAAAGATTAGTACGGTTTTTGGACCCAAATACATGGATATGATCCCAAAGGATTAGTACGATTTTTGGACCCAAATACATCGATATGATCCCAAAGGATTAGTACGATTTTTGGACCCAAATACATCGATATGATCCCAAAGGATTAGTACGATTTTTGGACCCAAATACATGGATATGATCCCAAAGGATTAGTACGATTTTTGGACCCAAATACATCGATATGATCCCAAAGGATTAGTACGATTTTTGGACCCAAATACATCGATATGATCCCAAAGGATTAGTACGATTTTTGGACCCAAATACATCGATATGATCCCAAAGGATTAGTACGATTTTTGGACCCAAATACATCGATATGATCCCAAAGGATTAGTACGATTTTTGGACCCAAATACATCGATATGATCCCAAAGGATTAGTACGATTTAAACAAATATTTGATGTGCGGCTATGTGGTCTAGTGGTATGACACTCCCTTTCGGATCGGAAGGTCCTGGGTTCGAACCTCGCACTCAGCGCATAGTTGAGTCCTTGGAAAAGGCTCTTTACTCACATTCTCTCACTGTACTCAGGTGTAAAATGAGTACCTGGCCGTTAACAGCGTTGTCTTTGTCCGAAAAATTGTAATATTGTCCCGTCCTACATGTTAAATGTTGCTGGTGACCAGGGACCCCTTGTAAAGCGCTTTGAGCACGTTTAGTGGATATTGCCCTATATAAAGCTCAATGTAATTTAATGATGTTGATGTTGATACATTTGATGCAACGATACACACAACTGTGTCGTCCGTGTTTCTGAATGAATGATGCATCTCATTTAGTACTATTGTTATCATTTCAGTTAGTTATATGATGCCGGTTTTCACCAATATTTTCCTCATACCTTTTTGAGGATTTGCATAGGATTATGCAAATAAGCTTATTTTATACTTTAAATAGTCTCAGACAACATTTAAGCTTTTGCCACTTATTAAATAGAAAATTTAAAGTGAAAATTAAATTGAACATACGTCTTTGACTATGAAGCCTTCAATTAAAAACTGTATTGCTAATAAGCTTAAATGTAAGTTATTTCCCTTTATAATAACTAAAATTACTCTATTTTGATTTATAAAATTTATAATGATCTTTTTTTTCCTTTATTATTTGATACGAGTCTTGATTTTTTTTTTTTTTAAATTACAAAGTGGGCAGCTTTAGGAACGGTATTTGGTTCAAACCATTTTAGAAGTATTTAACTTGTCTTTGAATCTTGCATACTTGTGAATTTCCCATCATTTGACCAAAAGTAATAGTATTAGTAGTATGTAGTAGTAGTGGTACTAGTAATAGTTGTTGTACTGGTTGTAGTAGTTGTAGTAGTAGTAGTAGTAGTAGTAGTAGTAGTAGTAGTGGTAGTAGTAATAGTTGTACTGGTTGTAGTAGTTGTAGTAGTAGTAGTAGTAGTAGTAGTGGTAGTACTAATAGTTGTACTGGTTGTAGTAGTTGTAGTAGTAGTAGTAGTAGTAGTAGTGGTAGTAGTAATAGTTGTACTGGTTGTAGTAGTTGTAGTAGTAGTAGTGGTAGTAGTAATAGTTGTAATGGTTGTAGTAGTTGTAGTAATAGTAGTGGTAGTAGTAATAGTTGTAGTACTGGTTGTAGTAGTTGTAGTAGTAGTAGTAGTAGTGGTAGTAGTAATAGTTGTACTGGTTGTAGTAGTTGTAGTAGTAGTAGTGGTAGTAGTAATAGTTGTACTGGTTGTAGTAGTTGTAGTAGTAGTAGTGGTAGTAGTAATAGTTGTAGTACTGGTTGTAGTAGTTGTAGTAGTAGTAGTAGTTGTGGTAGTAGTAATAGTTGTACTGGTTGTAGTAGTTGTAGTAGTAGTAGTGGTAGTAGTAATAGTTGTACTGGTTGTAGTAGTTGTAGTAGTAGTAGTGGTAGTAGTAAGAGTTGTAGTAATGGTTGTAGTAGTTGTAGTAGTAGTAGTGGTAGTAGTAATAGTTGTAGTAATGGTTGTAGTAGTTGTAGTAGTAGTAGTGGTAGTAGTAATAGTTGTAGTACTGGTTGTAGTAGTTGTAGTAGTAGTAGGAGGAGGAGTAGTGAATGCTCAACACCCCCCCCCTCTCCCCCCCCCCCCAAAAAAAAAAAAAAAGAGAGAGAGATGGATCATTCGATAACCTATACCACTGTTGCAAAATGTAAACCATTGAATTGAAGACCGCGCTCCCAAATATTTTGTCTCATAACTGATTTACTGTGCCTGCAGATGTATATCACCATCACATCTTCATTTCGTACATCAACAAAATCATCCCCACATCAGCATCCCTTACCTCACCATCATGGCATCATCACTTCTACAACTGCCATCACAACATTGTCACTGTCACAACCACCACCACGTCACTTCTACCACCACCACTACCACAGCTTCATTATCATCACCACCACCACTAGAGCACCATTGCTACAACAACCACCACTTCTTCCACTGACACTAGCATCAATACTACCAACATGTTTGGGGTCTTTTGGTCATTTTTGTGAGTGTTTCGAAATAATTTCTGAGCCTTATAGGCCTACTAATTTAAAATGGTCATTAAGTATTAGTTTCTCGATAAACTGATAATAGAGATTGCTGCAAATGAGTGTTTGAATGATGAAAATCAGAGTTTATTTTGATTTGGGTTTGGTGTTTGCTTTTATATAATTTTTTTTCGTAGTGCACACTTTTTTCCATGCATGCGAACAAAATACACTTTTCATTCTTGGAAGGTTGACAGGTTTGCCTGTCATCTGTTAGGCAATATTACCATTTTTTTTTTTGACAGAGACAACGTTGTTAACACCAGGTACTCATTTTACACCTGAGTGTGATGAGAGAATGTGAGTAAGGAGCCTTTTCCAAGGACTCAACTATGCACCGAGCAGGGCTCGAACCCAGGACCTTCCGATGTGAAAGCGAGTGTCACACTACTAGACCACATAGCCGCACAGTTCTTAGTTCTTTTGCCATAAGGATTAAGTAGACCTAGTATTTATACAGACTTGATTTGATATGAGGCTGTGTTAAAATTGTCGCTTTCCAAGAGCTGCCAACCGAAGGTTTCAAAAATTTGAAAAAAATTCCCAAGGGAAAAGAGAAAAAGTCACTTTAAATAGCTTAGAAATAAATAATTACTCTTCAGCATGATCTATAATGCTTCAAAGTCCTGAATATAGGATCTAAGGAATTTAATGTCATATTCAACGAGATTTATTGAGCCAAAGAGGCTTATGTAGCCGGGGCCTAAAAGTTTGTTTTTCTCCCTTTCTTAGTCTTAGTTATTTTGTCTGTTTCAGTCACAGACTACCCACCTCCCATGTTAACCAAGAACCACCTGCCAAATATAGAAAGATTTATTTCGATCGCCAAAACGTACACACGACCCAACCATCTGTACACACGACCCAACCATCTGTACACACGACCCAACCATCTGTACACACGACCCAACCATCTGTACACACGACCCAACCATCTGCAACCCGTAAGTCAAAAAAGCTGTTTTAACAGTCGTCTATTTCCATAGCTATATAATTCTGGTATAGTTTATTATACGATTCTTTTATTTCTTTGTATTTATTTAACAAATTAGTTTTATCCTGCCAAATAACACTATGAGCTTGTGAGTATGTGTTATTGCACGATAAAAATATTACGTGTTTAGTAAATAAATAGAAATGAAAGAATATGTTTATTCATATTCCACCCCTTCACATAAGATTCTTAGATATTTCGTGACCTATTGTAAGGTTGAAGTGCTTTGATTCGCCATAATTTGTGTTTTTCTCCTTCTGCTTGAATGACAATTTGACCCAAAAAATAAAACTGTTGGATTTCGAATCATACGCACCAAAAGATTATTTTTAGTTTCCAACCAGCTGTCTTTTTCATCTTATTTTACACCTTATTTTCAACCAATGAAAAAATTCTGCAGTCGTTGAATAAAGCTTTTTATTCAACACCTTCAAAGCATTATTTAACAATTTTGTATTTACTAAGAAGTGATAGGGTTTTCCAATACGAGGGGTGGAAGGAAATACTTTATGCCAGATCTAAGAGATACAGCTGCCAAAAGTTTTTCTTCGTGGTCAGAGGATTTGAAAATATCTTTGTAGAATTGGCGGAAGAGAATACAAAGTAGGTGGAGAAGAAGATGGAGAGGAAGTGAACTGTATATGAAGTATGAGGAGAAGAAGATGGAGAAGGGAGTGAACTGTATATGAAGTATGAGGAGAAGAAGAAGGAGAGGGAGTGAACTGTCTATGAAGTATGAGGAGAAGAAGATGGAGAAGGGAGTGAACTGTATATGAAGTATGAGGAGAAGAAGAAGGAGAGGGAGTGAACTGTCTATGAAGTATGAGGAGAAGAAGATGGAGAAGGGAGTGAACTGTATATGAAGTATGAGGAGAAGAAGAAGGAGAGGGAGTGAACTGTCTATGAAGTATGAGGAGAAGGAGTGGGAAAGGAGAGGGAGTGAACTGTATATGAAGTATGAGGAGAAGAAGGAGTGGTGGGAAAGGAGGGTGACAATCATCCTATTATATTTGTATCTTTTCAGATGTCTCAAACACATTTCACCCATCAGCTCACCCACACAAGACTTCTTCACAGGCGTCCAGACCCAACCAGCCACCCTCCAATTCAGGAGTTTTTGACCAAAAGCCCAATTTAAAACAGCTCGGCGTTGATAATAACTTTGACATAGAAATCGTTGAAGAAGCGTTAACGCATTTCGACAACATGGCCGACAGTGTGGAACCCGAATATTTCTTGGACTTTCTCCAATTTTTAAAGTCCAGGGAAGATTTGAGTGAAAGTTAATTGATGTAAATGGAAATAATAATACTGATAATGTGTAATTTCTATAGGGCCCCTCTCCACCAAACGTGCTCGGAAACGCTTATACATATTGATAGAATGAATTTGGCATCACTCAGATCTTTGTTATTGTTTTTTGCCATCCGCGTTTATGAGTAATTCTCACTAAAATGTATTAACCAGACTATAAACGTTCACAGTTACACACAGTTTTGTGTGTTTTTGCCTTGTACTTCCGGATGGCAATGTTGTGAGCTTCTAAGCCAAGCGCATACTATCTATATGTACATGCGATCATATAAATCATTCAATAAAATCACTCACAGAAAACTGAAATGAAGTTCTCTGTCTTCAAAGAGACTTGAAAGGAGGACAGAGAATTACTGTGTCTGATGTCGGCTGAAAGAACATTCTACATTGAGGGAGCAGAATGTGCAAAAGCACGTCATGAAAAATCTGACTCGGGAATCAAACAGTTCAAGTACAGAGAAGTAGATGAGTGGAGAGAGCGATTCGGATTGCAGATAGAAAGAAGAGTAGCTGGGAGCATTGCTTTGGTTGCTCTTAACTCACTCAACCCTAACACCGACTATACCTGTAGTTAACTCACCCAACCCTAACACCGACTATATCCGTAGTTTACACGGGTTACTTTTACCCCATGCCTATTTATTACATTTTTCTGAGGCAAATTATAGACGTAGTATCAAAGCTAATGTTCTGGGTGGGGTTCCTGACCTCCCATTGTGGGCAGGGAGACTTTTACTATGTCTTCTATCCCCCTATATCTCTGGGTGGGGTTCCTGACCTCCCATAGTGGACAGGGAGGTACTGTGTCTTCTATTCCCCTATATCTGTTTTCAAACTTGCTTTCTGTCTTTGCCTTGGAATGGGATTAGGGTACTTGGTTTTGTCCTGTCCTGGGAGGGAAACAGTCAAATGTATAATTAGTTTTGGGAGATGATATTTTTTTCATTATAAATCATCTCTCTGTTATGTCCTGTATTATATTTTCTTTATATTAACTAAGTACTTTGATAGTATGCTCTTGGAATCTACATCTGTTCCTTATTTGAACCAATTCCCCTTTGTCTTACCTTTTCTTGGGTGCTTTAATTGTAATTCTAGAACTTTTTACTATCCCATTTTCTTCCTTTTTACTGGCGCTGATATGACCTACATGCGTTGAAGGCGCCGTAAAACCCTTTAAAACAGTCAAAACAAAGCTAATGTTCTTAATTTTTACATGTTAATGGTAGTTGAATAAAACTATCTATGTATATGCTCATTTTCAATAGGTACATTTTTTTTCCAATTTTGAAAAGTGGCGAAAATCTCTAGGATTGAGTGAGTTAAAACAGTTACAGTCCAGGCAAGTTTGGAAGCTAATCGCAGTCCAGGCAAGTTTGGAAGCTAATCGCAGTCCAGGCAAGTTTGGAAGCCAATCGGCTTCTTCATGGGAAGCCAACGCAACCTCTGCAAGACTGGAGTCATGTGACCTGGCTTTTTTTGTTTCGTAAAATGACAAGCAGCTTTATTTTGAAGTAGCTGCAGTCTTGTAATATATTATTATTGGCGACCGGACCCGTAGAGGAGTGAGTTGCAATAGTCCAGTCTTGTAATCGAGTTTATTATTATTGGCGACCCGACCCGTAGAGGAGTGAGTTGCAATAGTCCAGTCTAGAGTCTAGAGGCAGTCAGTGAGTGAAATAGCATTTTGCCAGGGATGCTAGACTAGGCTGCTACAAGCAATGGACACTGAAAAGTAATCAACAAAAATGAATGCATGATTAACTTTTAAAAAATGGACAATTTATTACCAAACACGGAACATTTCGGGCTCAAAACCCTTCTTCAATCTACAACCTAAAACACTAAGAATAAGAAGATAAATACATGACATAAAAACCCGATACACAACGGATATCGATCTGTGCTTTAAGTGATTTAGGCCGATTTATGGTTTCATTATTTAGTATTTGTTGTTTGCTGAAGAAGGGTTTTCAATACGAAACATTCCTTGTTCGGTATTTGTTCTTTTTTTTATGCTGTTTTCATCATTTTTGCATATTACAATTGACAGTGTTGAACCCGAGACTTCCTTGGATTTTCTCCAATTTTAGTCAAGGGAAGGGAAGGCCTGGGTCAAAGTCAGTAAATGTAAATTTATTGGGCTCTATAGTGTGAAATGGACAATAGCAATTGCTTGCTATCCTTTGGATAGGATGCTAGTCTATCGCAAAGTACTTTCCACCATCTGACAGACCCAGCTATCCAATCACGGCTGGGTTAGCATTAAGTCAGAAAAAATCTGGACTGCACCCGGAATTGCTCTCACCCCCCTTTGTGTGTGAAGCGAATGCTTTACCAACTGAACTACCGGACCCCCAAATTCAGTCATAAATCAGTGCTGATGGTTTTCCTCGGATCCGCGGAAATCCGCGATTTTTGTGTCAGATGAAGAATTTCCTCCATTTAAAAAAATGACATTTTCCTCAATCAAATTTTCTGGATTTGAGAGATTTGATGTGTGGTGGAACAAACTGGCGCAGTTTCCCCACTATCCAGAAGATAGCTAGAGTAGTTTATCATCTCAATGTCTCTAAAAGTGGGGGTTGGTGAAGTAAACATGTGACGTAAAGAAAATTATTCATAATTTTTTCTCCTCCTTTTTGCCTTTTTATCACCATCAGCACTGATAAATCGTCCATCAAAGACTCACAGCACTGGATTAAATTTTGGTTTCTGTAGCAATATACACATTGCTAAAATTGCCTTCTACCCTTTAGATTGGATGCTAGTCTGTCACAAAATACTTTGCACCAAATGCAAGCTAAAAACAGCGAAATTTGCAAAAAAATTTCAATTAATTTTCCTAAAAACCAATAATTCGTTCATGAAAGAGAAAGGTATTCGTTTGTTTTTAAGGGTTTCACGGCGCTTGCAACAAATGTAAGGTCATATCAGCGCCAGTAAAAAAAAGAAGAAAATGAGAGTAAGAATGAAACTACTCTTGATTAATTATCATTCACATTCTTCATGAGCTATCAAATTAAAAGAGAAAAAAAAAACTCGTCTTTTTTTATTATTAATGTTTGTTTTTTTTTCCCCAATATTATTATCATTTTTTTTTCTTTGAAAAATCTCGAAAATTTGCAAATAATTGCAGATTTTGCGGCCTCAATGCAAATCATAATCAGTGATATTTTGCAAGCGATGCAAAAAACCGCCATGTCATAAATGCATGTAGATTGTTTTACAATAAACAGCCTTATCAATCACTGACTCATTGTTCCTATTACAGTGCACTCTGGATATGTCGACGCTGCCGAAGTCGATTTTTACCCAAGTCGATTTTTTTTCTTGGTTCCTCCCTCTTCTTCCTATATAACATTGTTAAAAAAACCCCAAAAAACTTCACATAAGTCGATGTCGCTGGGGGGGGGGGGGGGGGGGGGGAGGGGGGGAGGGGGAAGAGGGTCCTGACAAGGTTAAATCCATCCATTCAATGCTTTGCTCTGAGACTGCTGGGACCTGTGTGGAGGGAGGGGGAAGAGGGTCCTGACAAGGTTAAATCCATCCATTCAATGCTTTGCTCTGAGACTGCTGGGACCTGTGTGTCCTCTATTATTATTTGACCCCCTTTTTAGTCTTTACACAACCTGCACATTTTTACACATATTGTATTTTATCATTTGAGTACTTTTGGGTTGTCTGTTACATTTTCTGTTGCAAAGCATGTCATAGTCAATGGCAGTAAGTTGATTCCGCTTTTTGATCTCAAATTCCGATTTTTATGTATTCTGATTCCTCTTTGGGGCTATTGGGGATAAGAAAGAACCTCTGAAGACTGCTACCGGGACCTCTACTTCTCTTGTCAATTCAACGTGACCAAGCAACGTCAGTGAAAAACGCGACATGAAGGGTCATACTTATTCTAGATTGGCTTGCTTTGTTCACATGCATTTTTTTCTCATTTTGGTTAAACTCCAGTTCAGTTGATTTTCGGTTAAGTCGATTTTCCCCCCTGTTCCCATGGGCATCGTCTTATCCGGAGTCTGCTGTATTTGTTTGTCTGAGAGGGAGGCAGTCAAATGTAGGTATCAGCTACAGTTTTAGAAGATAGATTGTATTTGTTTGTCTGAGACGGAGACGGAGGCAGTCAAATGTAGGTATCAGCTACAGTTTTAGAAGATAGATTGTATTTGTTTGTCTGAGACGGAGACGGAGGCAGTCAAATGTAGGTATCAGCTACAGTTTTAGAAGATAGATTGTATTTGTTTGTCTGAGACGGAGACGGAGGCAGTCAAATGTAGGTATCAGCTACAGTTTTAGAAGATAGATTGTATTTGTTTGTCTGAGACGAAGACGGAGGCAGTCAAATGTAGGTATCAGCTACAGTTTTAGAAGATAGATTGTATTTGTTTGTCTGAGACGGAGACGGAGGCAGTCAAATGTAGGTATCAGCTACAGTTTTAGAAGATAGATTGTATTTGTTTGTCTGAGACGGAGACGGAGGCAGTCAAATGTAGGTATCAGCTACAGTTTTAGAAGATAGATTGTATTTGTTTGTCTGAGACGGAGACGGAGGCAGTCAAATGTAGGTATCAGCTACAGTTTTAGAAGATAGATTGTATTTGTTTGTCTGAGACGGAGACGGAGGCAGTCAAATGTAGGTATCAGCTACAGTTTTAGAAGATAGATTGTATTTGTTTGTCTGAGACGGAGACGGAGGCAGTCAAATGTATCAGCTACAGTTTTAGAAGATAGATTGTATTTGTTTGTCTGAGACTGAGACGGAGGCAGTCAAATGTATCAGCTACAGTTTTAGAAGATAGATTGTATTTGTTTGTCTGAGACTGAGACGGAGGCAGTCAAATGTATCAGCTACAGTTTTAGAAGATAGATTGTATTTGTTTGTCTGAGACTGAGACGGAGGCAGTCAAATGTATCAGCTACAGTTTTAGAAGATAGATTGTATTTGTTTGTCTGAGACGGAGACGGAGGCAGTCAAATGTAGGTATCAGCTACAGTTTTAGAAGATAGATTGTATTTGTTTGTCTGAGACGGAGACGGAGGCAGTCAAATGTATCAGCTACAGGTTTAGAAGATAGATTGTATTTGTTTGTCTGAGACTGAGACGGAGGCAGTCAAATGTATCAGCTACAGTTTTAGAAGATAGATTGTATTTGTTTGTCTGAGACGGAGACGGAGGCAGTCAAATGTAGGTATCAGCTACAGTTTTAGAAGATAGATTGTATTTGTTTGTCTGAGACGGAGACGGAGGCAGTCAAATGTAGGTATCAGCTACAGTTTTAGAAGATAGATTGTATTTGTTTGTCTGAGACTGAGACGGAGGCAGTCAAATGTATATCAGCTACAGTTTTAGAAGATAGATTGTATTTGTTTGTCTGAGACTGAGACGGAGGCAGTCAAATGTATCAGCTACAGTTTTAGAAGATAGATTGTATTTGTTTGTCTGAGACGGAGACGGAGGCAGTCAAATGTAGGATCAGCTACAGTTTTAGAAGATAGATTGTATTTGTTTGTCTGAGACGGAGACGGAGGCAGTCAAATGTATCAGCTACAGTTTTAGAAGATAGATTGTATTTGTTTGTCTGAGACTGAGACGGAGGCAGTCAAATGTATCAGCTACAGTTTAGAAGATAGATTGTATTTGTTTGTCTGAGACGGGAGACGGAGGCAGTCAAATTAGGTATCAGCTACAGTTTTAGAAGATAGATTGTATTTGTTTGTCTGAGACGAGACGGAGGCAGTCAAATGTATCAGCTACAGTTTTAGAAGATAGATTGTATTTGTTTGTCTGAGACGGAGAGGGAGGCAGTCAAATGTATCAGCTACAGTTTTAGAAGATAGATTGTATTTGTTTGTCTGAGACGGAGAGGGAGGCAGTCAAATGTATCAGCTACAGTTTTAGAAGATAGATTGTATTTGTTTGTCTGAGACGTGAGACGGAGGCAGTCAAATGTATCAGCTACAGTTTTAGAAGATAGATTGTATTTGTTTGTCTGAGACTGAGACGGAGGCAGTCAAATGTATCAGCTACAGTTTTAGAAGATAGATTGTATTTGTTTGTCTGAGACTGATGACGGAGGCAGTCAAATGTATCAGCTACAGTTTTAGAAGATAGATTGTATTTGTTTGTCTGAGACTGGAGAGGGAGGCAGTCAAATGTATCAGCTACAGTTTTAAGAAGATAGCATTGTATTTGTTTTGTCTGAGACTGGAGAGGAGGCAGTCAAATGTATCAGCTACAGTTTTAGAAGATAGATTGTATTTGTTTGTCTAGACGAGACGAGAGGGAGGCAGTCAAATGTATCAGCTACAGTTTTAGAAGATAGATTGTATTTGTTTGTCTGAGACTGAGACGGAGGCAGTCAAATGTATCAGCTACAGTTTTAGAAGATAGATTGTATTTGTTTGTCTGAGACGGAGACGGAGGCAGTCAAATGTATCAGCTACAGTTTTAGAAGATAGATTGTATTTGTTTGTCTGAGACGAGAGGGAGGCAGTCAAATGTATCAGCTACAGTTTTAGAAGATAGATTGTATTTGTTTGTCTGAGACTGTGACGGAGCAGTCAAATGTATCAGCTACAGTTTTAGAAGATAGATTGTATTTGTTTGTCTTGAGACGGAGAGGGAGGCAGTCAAATGTATCAGCTACAGTTTTAGAAGATAGATTGTATTTGTTTGTCTGAGACGGAGAGGGAGGCAGTCAAATGTATCAGCTACAGTTTTAGAAGATAGATTGTATTTGTTTGTCTGAGACGAGAGGAGGCAGTCAAATGTATCAGCTACAGTTTTAGAAGATAGATTGTATTTGTTTGTCTGAGACTGGAGGAGGCAGTCAAATGTATCAGCTACAGTTTTAGAAGATAGATTGTATTTGTTTGTCTGAGACTGGACGGAGGCAGTCAAATGTATCAGCTACAGTTTTAGAAGATAGATTGTATTTGTTTGTCTGAGACTGAGACGGAGGCAGTCAAATGTATCAGCTACAGTTTAGAAGATAGATTGTATTTGTTGTCTGAGACGGAGAGGAGGCAGTCAAATGTATCAGCTACATTAGAGATGTATTGTGTCTGACGAGAGAGCAGTCAATACACACAGTTAGAAGATAGATTTTGTACGGGAGCAGTCAAATTATCACTACGTTTAGAAAAATTGATTGTTGTCTGAGACGAGAGAATCAAATGTATCCTACTTTTAGAAGATAGATTGTATTTTCGACGAGGCATCAATGACAGCTACATTTAGAGAAGATTGTATTGTTTGTCTGACGGAGAGCAGCAAATGTATCAGCTACATTTAGAAGATAATTGTATTGTTTGTCTGAGACGAGAGAGGCAGTCAAATGTATCAGCTACAGTTTTAGAAGATAGATTGTATTTGTTGTCTGAGACTGAGAGGAGGCAGTCAAATGTACAGCAGTACAGTTTTAAAGATAGATTGTATTTGTTTGTCTGAGACTGAGACGGAGGCAGTCAAATGTATCAGCTACAGTTTTAGAAGATAGATTGTATTTGTTTGTCTGAGACGGAGAGGGAGGCAGTCAAATGTATCAGCTACAGTTTTAGAAGATAGATTGTATTTGTTTGTCTGAGACGAGACGGAGCAGTCAAATGTATCAGCTACAGTTTAGAAGATAGATTGTATTTGTTTGTCTGAGACGGAGAGGGAGGCAGTCAAATGTATCAGCTACAGTTTTAGAAGATAGATTGTATTTTGTTTGTCTGAGACGGAGAGGAGCAGTAAAAAAAAAAAGGGGATAGATTGTATTTGTTTGTCTGAGACTGAGACGGAGGCAGTCAAATGTATCAGCTACAGTTTTAGAAGATAGATTGTATTTGTTTGTCTGAGACTGAGGGAGGCAGTCAAATGTATCAGCTACAGTTTTAGAAGATAGATTGTATTTGTTTGTCTGAGACGAGAGGAGGCAGTCAAATGTATCAGCTACAGTTTTAGAAGATAGATTGTATTTGTTTGTCTGAGACTGAGAGGAGGCAGTCAAATGTATCAGCTACAGTTTTAGAAGATAGATTGTATTTGTTTGTCTGAGACGAGACGGGAGGCAGTCAAATGTATCAGCTACAGTTTAGAAGATAGATTGTATTTGTTTGTCTGAGACGAGAGGGAGGCAGTCAAATGTATCAGCTACAGTTTTAGAAGATAGATTGTATTTGTTTGTCTGAGACGAGAGGGGGCAGTCAAATGTATCAGCTACAGTTTTAGAAGATAGATTGTATTTGTTTGTCTGAGACGGACGGAGGCAGTCAAATGTATCAGCTACAGTTTTAGAAGATAGATTGTATTTGTTTGTCTGAGACGAGAGGGAGGCAGTCAATGTATCAGCTACAGTTTTAGAAGATAGATTGTATTTGTTTTTGTCTGAGACGAGAGGGAGGCAGTCAAATGTATCAGCTAACAGTTTTAGAAGATAGATTGTATTGTTTGTCTGAGACGAGAGGAGGCAGTCAAATGTATCAGCTACAGTTTTAGAAGATAGATTGTATTTGTTTGTCTGAGACGAGACGGAGGCAGTCAAATGTATCAGCTACAGTTTTAGAAGATAGATTGTATTTGTTTGTCTGAGACTGGACGGAGGCAGTCAAATGTATCAGCTACAGTTTTAGAAGATAGATTGTATTTGTTTGTCTGAGACTGGACGGAGGAGCAGTCAAATGTATCAGCTACAGTTTTAGAAGATAGATTGTATTTGTTTGTCTGAGACGGAGAGGGAGGCAGTCAAATGTATCAGCTACAGTTTTA
The DNA here is from genome assembly GCF_034508935.2 of Berghia stephanieae. Classification (NCBI taxonomy): domain Eukaryota; kingdom Metazoa; phylum Mollusca; class Gastropoda; order Nudibranchia; family Aeolidiidae; genus Berghia; species Berghia stephanieae. Next base: position 47,839,581 of record NC_088368.1, read on the forward strand.
GAAGATAGATTGTATTTGTTTGTCTGAGACTGAGACGGAGGCAGTCAAATGTATCAGCTACAGTTTTAGAAGATAGATTGTATTTGTTTGTCTGAGACGAGACGGAGGCAGTCAAATGTATCAGCTACAGTTTTAGAAGATAGATTGTATTTGTTTGTCTGAGACTGAGAGGGAGGCAGTCAAATGTATCAGCTACAGTTTTAGAAGATAGATTGTATTTGTTTGTCTGAGACTGGAGACGGAGGCAGTCAAATGTATCAGCTACAGTTTTAGAAGATAGATTGTTTTTTGTCTGAGACGGAGGAGGCATCAAATGTATCAGCACAGTTTAGAAATAGATTGTATTTGTTTGTCTAACTAACGGAGCAGTCAAATTATCAGCTACATTTTAGAAGATAGATGTATTTGTTTGTCTGAGACGAGGAGGCAGTCAAATGTATCAGCTACAGTTTAGAAGATAATTGTATTTTTTGTCTAGACGAGAGGAGCAGTCAAATGTATCAGCTACAGTTTTAGAAGATAGATGTTTGTTGTTGAACTAGAGAGCAGTCAAATGTACCTACGTTTTAGAGATAATTGTATTTGTTTTTGAGACGAGAGAGGCATCAAATGTATCAGCTACATTTAGAAGAAGATTGTATTTGTTTGTCTGAACGAGAGGAGCATCAAATGTATCAGCTACGTTAGAAGATAGATTGTATTTGTTTGTCTGAGACGGAGAGCAGTCAAATGTATCAGCTACAGTTTTAGAGATAGATTGTATTTTTTGTCTAGACGAGGAGCAGTCAAATGTATCAGCTACATTTAGAAGAGATTGTATTTTTTGCTAACGGAGAGGCAGTCAAATGTATCAGCTACATTTAGAAGATAGATTGTATTGTTTGTCTAGACGACGGAGGCAGTCAAATGTATCAGCTACAGTTTTAGAAGATAGATTGTATTTGTTTGTCTGTCTGAGACGGAGAGGAGGCAGTCAAATGTATCAGCTACAGTTTTAGAAGATAGATTGTATTTGTTTGTCTGAGACTGAGAGGAGGCAGTCAAATGTATCAGCTACATTTTTTAGAAGATAGATTGTATTTGTTTGTCTGAGACGAGACGGAGGCAGTCAAATGTATCAGCTACAGTTTTAGAAGATAGATTGTATTTGTTTGTCTGAGACTGAGACGGAGGCAGTCAAATGTATCAGCTACAGTTTTAGAAGATAGATTGTATTTGTTTGTCTGAGACTGATGACGGAGGCAGTCAAATGTATCAGCTACAGTTTTAGAAGATAGATTGTATTTGTTTGTCTGAGACGGAGAGGAGGCAGTCAAATGTATCAGCTACAGTTTTAGAAGATAGATTGTATTTGTTTGTCTGAGACTGAGACGGAGGCAGTCAAATGTATCAGCTACAGTTTTAGAAGATAGATTGTATTTGTTTGTCTGAGACGGAGACGGAGACAGTCAAATGTATCAGCTACAGTTTTAGAAGATAGATTGTATTTGTTTGTCTGAGACTGAGAGGGAGGCAGTCAAATGTATCAGCTACAGTTTTAGAAGATAGATTGTATTTGTTTGTCTGAAACTGTGACGGAGGCAGTCAAATGTATCAGCTACAGTTTTAGAAGATAGATTGTATTTGTTTGTCTGTCTGAGACGGAGAGGGAGGCAGTCAAATGTATCAGCTACAGTTTTAGAAGATAGATTGTATTTGTTTGTCTGTCTGAGACGGAGAGGGAGGCAGTCAAATGTATCAGCTACAGTTTTAGAAGATAGATTGTATTTGTTTGTCTGTCTGAGACGGAGAGGGAGGCAGTCAAATGAATCAGCTACAGTTTTAGAAGATAGATTGTATTTGTTTGTCTGAGACTGTGACGGAGGCAGTCAAATGTATCAGCTACAGTTTTAGAAGATAGATTGTATTTGTTTGTCTGAGACTGTGACGGAGGCAGTCAAATGTATCAGCTACAGTTTTAGAAGATAGATTGTATTTGTTTGTTTGAGACTGTGACGGAGGCAGTCAAATGTATCAGCTACAGTTTTAGAAGATAGATTGTATTTGTTTGTCTGTCTGAGACGGAGAGGGAGGCAGTCAAATGTATCAGCTACAGTTTTAGAAGATAGATTGTATTTGTTTGTCTGAGACTGAGAGGGAGGCAGTCAAATGTATCAGCTACAGTTTTAGAAGATAGATTGTATTTGTTTGTCTGAGACGGAGAGGGAGGCAGTCAAATGTATCAGCTACAGTTTTAGAAGATAGATTGTATTTGTTTGTCTGAGACTGAGACGAGGCAGTCAAATGTATCAGCTACAGTTTTAGAAGATAGATTGTATTTGTTTGTCTGAGACTGAGAGGGAGGCAGTCAAATGTATCAGCTACAGTTTTAGAAGATAGATTGTATTTGTTTGTCTGAGACGGAGAGGGAGGCAGTCAAATGTATCAGCTACAGTTTTAGAAGATAGATTGTATTTGTTTGTCTGAGACTGAGACGGAGGCAGTCAAATGTATCAGCTACAGTTTTAGAAGATAGATTGTATTTGTTTGTCTGAGACGGAGAGGGAGGCAGTCAAATGTATCAGCTACAGTTTTAGAAGATAGATTGTATTTGTTTGTCTGAGACTGAGACGGAAGCAGTCAAATGTATCAGCTACAGTTTTAGAAGATAGATTGTATTTGTTTGTCTGAGACGGAGAGGGAGGCAGTCAAATGTATCAGCTACAGTTTTAGAAGATAGATTGTATTTGTTTGTCTGAGACGGAGAGGGAGGCAGTCAAATGTATCAGCTACAGTTTTAGAAGATAGATTGTATTTGTTTGTCTGAGACTGAGACGGAGGCAGTCAAATGTATCAGCTACAGTTTTAGAAGATAGATTGTATTTGTTTGTCTGAGACTGAGAGGGAGGCAGTCAAATGTATCAGCTACAGTTTTAGAAGATAGATTGTTTTTGTTTGTCTGAGACGGAGAGGGAGGCAGTCAAATGTATCAGCTACAGTTTTAGAAGATAGATTGTATTTGTTTGTCTGAGACTGAGACGGAGGCAGTCAAATGTATCAGCTACAGTTTTAGAAGATAGATTGTATTTGTTTGTCTGAGACGGAGAGGGAGGCAGTCAAATGTATCAGCTACAGTTTTAGAAGATAGATTGTATTTGTTTGTCTGAGACTGAGACGGAGGCAGTCAAATGTATCAGCTACAGTTTTAGAAGATAGATTGTATTTGTTTGTCTGAGACGGAGAGGGAGGCAGTCAAATGTATCAGCTACAGTTTTAGAAGATAGATTGTATTTGTTTGTCTGAGACTGAGACGGAAGCAGTCAAATGTATCAGCTACAGTTTTAGAAGATAGATTGTATTTGTTTGTCTGAGACGGAGAGGGAGGCAGTCAAATGTATCAGCTACAGTTTTAGAAGATAGATTGTATTTGTTTGTCTGAGACGGAGAGGGAGGCAGTCAAATGTATCAGCTACAGTTTTAGAAGATAGATTGTATTTGTTTGTCTGAGACTGAGACGGAAGCAGTCAAATGTATCAGCTACAGTTTTAGAAGATAGATTGTATTTGTTTGTCTGAGACTGAGAGGGAGGCAGTCAAATGTATCCGCTACAGTTTTAGAAGATAGATTAAAATTATTTTATTTCCTTTTCAATCATCTGTTTTGTACTGTTTTTATTTTGAGTATGTTTTGTAAACATTTGAGTGCATTCAGCTTAGTATTAGTAGGATCCTGTGCTTATGTCAGGGTGATACTTTTTGACGATCTCACACTACCTACAATGATAGTAATAGTGTGCTCTTGGAATCTCACACTTAAGTACAATGATAGTAATAGTGTGCTCTTGGAATCTCACACTAAGTACAATGATAGTACCTAATATTGTGCTCTTGGAATCTCACACTAAGTACAATGATAGTAATAGTGTGCTCTTGGAATCTCACACTAAGTACAATGATAGTAATAGTGTGCTCTTGGAATCTCACACTAAGTACAATGATAGGAATAGTGTGCTCTTGGAATCTCACACTAAGTACAATGATAGGAATAGTGTGCTCTTGGAATCTCACACTAAGTACAATGATAGGAATAGTGTGCTCTTGGAATCTCACACTAAGTACAATGATAGGAATAGTGTGCTCTTGGAATCTCACACTAAGTACAATGATAGGAATAGTGTGCTCTTGGAATCTCACACTAAGTACAATGATAGGAATAGTGTGCTCTTGAAATCTCACACTAAGTACAATGATAGGAATAGTGTGCTCTTGTAATCTACTTTTGTTTCCTATTTGAACGAGTCCCATTTACTCCTTACACTCTGAAACCGAAAGGGACTGGACCACACCCAAGGTCATTGCTCCTAGGTGCCTTTCAACTTAAAAAAAAAATTAAGTGCCGGAACAGAGGGCTTGAACCCATGACCTTCGAATCTAGATCAATATCTGGTGTGTTTTGTGTGTGTTCTCATCCACTTCATCTTCGTTGCTGGTGCCTCCTATGGTCTCGAAATGGTAAGACATGTCACAGTTGTTTACATGATAAAAATCAAATTTATAGATGGTATGCGCTTGGCTAATAAGTTCACAACATTGCCATCCGGAAGTATAACGGACCAACACACAAAACTAGGTGTAACCATGAACGTTTATAGTCTGGTTAATACAGTTTAGTGAGAATCGTGGATGGCAAAAAACGATAACAAAGACCTGAGTGACGTCAACTTCGATCTATCTATAGTGGAATCTGGATTTAACAGGCGCCTGGATATAACATACCTGCCAACCCTTCCAGTTTTGGCGGAATCATTTCCTATTTTCACTTTTCTTTTTCCACTCTATTCCGCCATTGTCTTTTAATTTTAATTTTAAATTCCGATTTTCAAAAATGATGAGAATGGTAAGAAAAAAAAATGGGGGATTAAAAAGGTGAATTTTTCTTTAACGATTGCCAAAAGGAAGTTAGGTCGGAAAATTAATTGTACTACCTCCCTCCCCCCCCCCCCCCCCCCCCCCCCCCCCCCCTTCCCCACCCCATTCCATTACCTTATACATGTGATATGTAGTTTTGCTAGTTGTGCCTGAATAGTCTATTGTGTATTTGGTGGCAAAGTTATTGGTCATTTTGATACAGAATTATCCTTTTATTTTTTTTATTTTTTTTTTTTTTTTTTGGGGGGGGGGGGGGGGGGGGGGGGGGGGGGGTTCCACTTTTGGATTATGAAGGGTTGGCAAGTCTGGTTATAGGGAATGAGATTAGCGGATGAGTAGCGTGCCTTGATTGGACGTCACCTTACAGAGAGAACGTCAATTTGGTTTTGAAGTGTCTCAAGCCGCTTTCACGGGAAGCGAGGACGAGAGACGCATGCGCAAAACCAACATGACGTTCTCTCTCTAATAACTTTTCCGCCGGTGACGTCACAGACTATGGATGACGTCCAATCAAGGGACGCTACTCTTCCGCTAATCTCATTCCCTATAGATAGTATGCGGTTAAACAGCTGATCGGAGTGGAAGTTTACTTCCGGGTGGCAGAAAGCAATGGAAGACAATGGCGTAGAATAGTAAAATATTAGTTTCTGTCGATAATCTTCCGTATTTTTCTGGTTCTAGACATAAATTTATTTTTTTAAAATTTCCCGTTAATGATGTAGACCCCTATGCCATTTGTGAACACGACTGGTGCCATAATCTTTAGGAACTACAGCCAGTCTCATCGTTTGATGTAGCGAACTACCTCGTCACGACCACAAGTTTCTGTCTACACGGTCTACACATTTCACGGTAAGTCTGTATTATTTAATCGTTTCCCTATGCTATACCTATACTATGTTACACCATCTACGGCTAATTGTAAGATTTATTCTTAAAAATCACAGAAGACAGATATGTCGAACCTGACACGGAAATATTAATATGATATGACCTGCTTCACGAGTCGTGATCATCTTAGTGTCTTAGTCTTCGAGTCTTAGTAAGTTTAGTCTAAGTCAGTCTAAGTAGTGGATCAATGAGTCTGTGTGGTTACATTCAAATTTCAACTATTTTGCCTTTAAGGTGATGAATTCCTCCGAATTCACCAAAGATTATAAATAATAATTTAAATTAAAAACACCAGGGCAGGCAATGACTATGAAATTAATGTGATCCCGAGTCCAAATCTAAACTGATATAATACAGTAACAAAACACCATGCCCATAAGACTGTTTTAAAAGCCCCACACTGATATAATACAGTAACAAAACACCATGCCCATAAGACTGTTTTAAAAGCCCCACCCCATTCCAAGGGACTGAGCTTGATCCCGAGTGAATTTATTTTTCTCATCCCACTCCCCTTATCAATCCAGCAGTGATTGGGTAGCTGAGTCTGTTAGATCTAGCGGAAAGTACTTTGACATAGACTAGAGTCCTATCTAAAGGCTAACAATTGCTATGGTCCGTTTCGCGCTTTTCAAACCAGGTTAAACTTCGGCTCCATTGAATGACTACTTTTTTATTCGATATTTTACTCAATCCCCAAACTATATAATTTTTAGCCCCACGGCTGATGTTGAGGTATGGAATTGTGTCTCTCTGAATAATTCTAATAACCTTTCAGATGAGTACTCCACATTTCACAGCAAATTTAATTCACTGTTGTTAACTAAATGTGATAACAACAGTTTTTATCCTCGAGTTTCAATTAATAATATTACCACCATTGCCACATTTTTTTTCAGGCTTACAGGGGACTGACTACTTAAAATCAGGCCTACAATGGATGGGTGACGGATGTAAAATGGGTTAAGCCTCCTAGCTGTGGGAAAGTGGTACTAGTTGCTAAGGTAACCCCCCCCCCCCCCCCCCCCCCCCCCCCCCCCCGTTTTCATCTCACTTCTATGATTATTATTACTGTTATTACATATTATTATTTTGATTTCTACATTTATTTATATTACTCCATGCAGGATTGATAATAAGATATAGAGGTTTTTAACATATGGCTATATTCATTACAATGAATTTTCTTGAACTAGAATATGAATAACTTAAAAAAAAAAAAGAAATAAGAAACTTCTTTAATAGGTTCAAGTTCTACTATGGGAGACTCAGTCGAGTCCTTGGAAAAGCCTCTTTACTCACATTTGCTCAGTCAGTGTGTTCGGACATAAACGTTTAAATGGTTATGCGACTCATGGCAGTCCCGTTAACTCAGTTGGTAGAGCACCCATTTCACAATCATAGAGACCGAGATATATCCTAGATGAAGTTAAGACCCCACCCCCTCCCTTTCTTTTTTTTTGTACACCCAGCAGTAATTTGGCAATAGAAAAGCGCCCTATTCGAAGGGTAACAAGTTATTATTTTCACACTATAGAAACTGGGATGAAATCTGGCTCTATAGACCTAATGGTTCTGATGGACTACTTTCGGTGCTTGCGACAATATTAGGTCATTTTCAGCACAATTAAAAGCTGTTGCGAAATACGTAGTAAGAAAAATGGGCTTGGATCAAATACGGAGCAGAAGTAGATCAAAATTATTAATGTGCTTAGTTTTGAGATCGCCTAACAGTTCAATCCAGAGACGGAATACACTCAAATGTTTATGTTTGATTTAAGGGTTTTACTGCACTTGCGACGCATTTCAGCACCAGTAAAAAGGAATAAAATGGGATTGTAAAAATTTCCAGATTTACAATTAAAAGCACACAAGAAAAGTAAGACAAAGAGGAACAAATGTAGATTCCAAGAGAATGCTATCAGTGTACTAAGTCTGATAACACCCAAAAGTCTCATCCTGACACAAGCACAGGTCCCCCCTAAGAGGAATACACTCAAACGTTCGCGTATTATTTTTTTATTATATTATATTAAGTTACGTTATGCCTTTTGCGCCGCGATATCATAAGATATCGTCGCCAAGGCATTCCACGAAGGAATATAGATAACTCATCAACAAGATGTCTGATGTCAACGGGAATCACCCATGTTGTCCAAGTGAGCAAATTGGGGGTTAATAATCTTGCTCAAGGAAAAAAAAACGAAAGTGCCTGAAGCGGGGCTCGAACCTGGGTTATCCGGATCACAGTGCAATGCCTTAACCACTCGGCCACTTCGCCCCCCATATTATATATACACACATATATATAATATAATTAAAAAATTTACGCGAACTGATTTACAAGACAAAAAAAAATTTTTTCCCAAAACCAACAATATTCATTTGACTGTTTCCCTCTCAGCCAATGACTCCGGCAGTCGAAAGGACAAAACCAAGTAATCTCATTCCAAGACAAGGACATAAAGAAACTTGGAAAACAATATAAGGGATAGAGGACATAGCATGACCTCTTGCCACCATGGGAAGTCAAAGACCCCACCCAGTCTATTGTTTATAAAATGTTAATTATAAATTTACAAAATAAATTTACATCCATTTGTCACCCTCTCATCTAAGGACAGGGGAAAAAAGCATGTAATCTTATTCCAAAACAAAGATAGAAAGCTACCTGAAAAAGGAATACAGACATAGGGGGTGAAGAAAGCAATAATGACCTTGCCCACAATGGAAGGTCAATGACCCCACACCCAGGGTAGAAAAATGAGAACTCAGTCAAGCATTCACCATCAAATTGCAAAAGCAACGGATAAAACAAATTTTTAAAAAAGTCATTACAGTACTTTATTTTCTTTATTGTGCTCCAACTTCATAAATATACAATGGATTTCTATTTATTTGCCAATTCAAAAATATTATTAGGTTTTGAATATTATTGCAGAACATATAATAATGGTAACAGAAGTAATACTACTACTAGTAGTAGTTATACTCCAACTAGTACAATTTTTTCACAAACATTTTGGGCAAAAGTAAAAATTTAACAGATGTATTAGTCTAATGAAAAGAATGAAAAGGATTACAAAGGTATATAAAATCAAGCATTATTGGAAAAGAATGAATAAAAAGTCTGACTGCTTTCTTTTCGTTTCAGGTTCGCCATTCCCAAAAATTGGGTTATAGTGGACTCTGTGTGTCGACAAGTGCTTTCTGCTCAGCATCAAGATGGGAACCTGAAATGTCTGTCTTCACAATCCTGTAAAAGAAATACCAAGATTAAGTTAATATATAGAGCAAATAGTACATTATTGAACTACCACCTCTGGCGTCTATCGTGTCACTGGGAATTTTAATTTTAATATGTTTGAAAACAAAGAAAACTTAAGCCCCATTTCCTCAAATACGCAAGTCATTCATTTTACAGGTCAAAATAATTTTTTAAAAAGTTTTTCTTTGACTTCAATTTCAAATGCCAATAGTGCCTGAACCTTATGATGAGTTCCAAAATGGTTTGGCATATTTATGTGGAAATCTATTCTTTTAAAAAAATAGAGTTGTGGATCACCATTGCTCCGTACAGCAAATGTTAAATATTTATCATCGAGCACAAAATTACTGGCAAACCTAAAAATTCTAAAACTATTTATTTACAAACTCTACAAGTAACACGCAAATATTTTAAAAACTAAATGTAATTCTATCACCTGTGGAATCAAACTATGTATGCTCAGAAAATCTGCTGTACTGTAATGTTCGGGCAATTATTGGCCTTCGCCAAAAAAAGAAACAAAAATAAGAACTGTATTTCCTACACCAGTATACAAAAAACACACATATGTTTTCTCTACACGGGAAATTCCATTGAGTGTTACAAGCGCTGCACCTAACCATCAACTTCTTGTAGATACTGCTAGCTATAACCAATAAAAATGGACAAACTTAGCTCATAATATTTTACATTTCTGGGAATGTTTGTTTTTTCTTTTATGCCATATAATTTATTATTTTTTAAATTTAATTTGTTGCCAGCGTGTGTATTTTGTACATACATAGGGAATACATGCTTCTGTAAAAAAACGTTTGATTGGTCATTCTGCTGATTTGTGCAGATTGCCTTTTACCACAATGAAATGACAATTGGCTTGTAAAAATAACATGTAGACTATAATATTAATATATTCGTTTAGCTTAAGCGGCATAATTTAAATTTAAGGTTAATAAAACATTTCCTCCCAGATCTTAATAATTGAGGAATAAATCAATATGGGTGAACTCATTTAATTCTATCTATCTCATCATAAGAACACTTTGTTACTACGTTGTGTGGCCTTGAGCAAGTCACCTCAGCCCTAGCTCAGTTTGTGGCGCTGTGTTGCGGCAATGCCTGGGTTATTTCAGTCTCCCTTTAGAATAGACTCCAAAGACAAATTTTCCCTAGAGGTGAATAAAGAGAATCTATATTTTTAAAATTTGTTACACTATAGTCAAAGACAAAAAACCTTCAGAATTTTCTAATTGTGTATGAACTATCCTAAAAGGCAACCTATCCATAGCATAGAAGGACATGATCACAATAGTATTAATTTCATTGTCCTCAAATTTAATGGATCTTCCTCTTTTATTAATTGTCATTGCCCATTCATTCAATAAAACAAAATTAATCAACATAATAAAGACAAAGCTTTTGATTCAAATGAAGTGATGGTTTTTGTTCAGTTATTTATTATCTCTGAAGTTAAAAGTCTTAAAACTCAACCATGTAAGCTTTTGTACAGTCTGGTTATTTGAAAAAAAACTTCTCTTGATGTCAGTTCTTGCACCAACAATTTGGACAAACTTTGACTTCATTACTGGCTCACGGACAGGCATTCCTTACATACCTTATGAGCAAATGAAGTCACTTTATATGTGCTCTATTCCCCTTTGTCTTATTACTTTCCTCATAGTCATAGATTTGTGTCTTAACTTTGCAATATGAAATATGATTTTGTGTCCTTTGTCTATTGTTATGTGCATAGATCTACAATCTTTTCACTCTCTATTCAACTTCCTTTCAACTGGCAATGCAATGACCTTAAAGTGTAATGAACGGCACAAACGTTGCTAACCTCACTTTTTACCCCCCCCCCCCAAAAATTGCTTGATTTGGACCTATTAAATTTTCTGAGAGCGAGATCTGCTTTTATATAGCGCATGCAATATCCACCCAAAGCACTCTACAAGATGTCCCAAGCCAACAGAAACATTAACATTAACATGTAGGAAGAGATATCATGCCTACATAAATATTATTTTAAACGGATACAATCAATACACTTACATTTACATGGTCAATGATTGAGCTAGTTTCTCCAATTGTTGATTGTTCAACTAGAGCCGTTGCTGCCTGCAGTCATTGCGTTTGTTCCTATCTTTAAGACATGAGTAATGGTCTGTTTTTTTCTCTGCCCCATGTCCAAGCTTTAACGTTGGAACCCAATCAGGATCAGTTTCATCCAGCAGTGATGCTGGCCTTCCTGTAAAGGCAAAAAATTGATTGTTGAAATATATCACGTCATTTCTTGCCTATTACAATCTGGTCCTGGTCCTTGTGTGGCTATGTGGTCTAGTGGTATGACACTCGATTTTGGATCGGAAGGTCAAGGGTTCGAGCCTCGCGCTCGGCGCATAGTTGAGTCCTTGGAAAAGGCTCTTTATTCACATGCTCTCACCGTACTCAGGTGTAAAATGAATACCTGGTCGTTTACAGCGTTTTCTTTGTCCGAAAAATTGTAGCGTCCCCTAACAGGCGTCATGTCCTGTTCTACATGTTAAATGTTGCTGTTGACCAGGGACCCCTTGTAAAGCGCTTTGAGCACATTTAGTGGATATTGCGCTATAATATAAAGCTCAATTTTTTAATTATTTTTTTTTTACAATCCTTAAGCTTTCCGTTAAATTTACATCAAGCTTTGTCAAATTAGAACAAGGGTAGAACAATTATATAGTGCAATTTCCATTAAATGAAAATTTGTTCAAAGCGCTTTGCAATGGGTTTATAGCCAACAGCAAGACTTTACATGCAGGTCGAGACATGACGCTTGTTAGGCGATATTACATTTTTTCCGGAAAGAGACAATGCTGTTTAACAGGCCTGCATCTGCCCCCTGAAAAACTTGCCTGAAAATCCTCGAGCCGAAGCTTTTTCAATAACATGAGCAAAAATTCCCATTTCCCAGAATATTTTCTTAGAATTTTACCAATTCAATAGGCTGTTAAACAAAATGAAAAAGGATTTTAATTAATTTTTTGTTCCGGCAGAGCGAAATTGCCAGAAATGCCGGCAAATTTACAGGCCTATGTTAAAAGCCAGTTACCCAATTTATGCCTGAGTATGGTGAGAGAATGTGAATAAAGTTCCTTTCCCAATGACTCAACTGCTCAGAACGGGTCTGGAACCCTAATCCTTCCAAAATGACGGTGATAACTATACCACATAGCTGCAATGAAAGTATCGGGATCCCAAAGGACAATTTTTTTAAATTGAAATTATTTTATTATTATTATTGTCATATTTGGGGAAAATTACATATGAAGGCCCTAATTCAATGACTATACGAAACATTATAACTAATAATCCTCACCTTGAGTTAAAATTAATTTCTAACTATTAAAATTATGAAAAGTTATTTTAGTGGATTGATAGAGGTCAATTGTTTCTTTCTTTGGATTAAAATTTAAAAATAATAATAATAATAATAATATTTATTTTTGTCAGTAAAAAAATAACCATTACTATCATTATAAACTGACACTGGCAATCACTAAGCAGCGTGTTAAACTTCTGTCAAAAACTAGCATTTACATGTCCAACAGCGGTGTAGAAAATCAGTTTGTTCGTGTTACTTTACAATATACCACCGACGGAGGAACGGAAAAAAAAAAAACTTAAGAAAAACGCAACCTTACTTTTAATATTTCTTCAAATGGAGAACATGTTTTAAAAATGCACAATAAAATAATCTTGACAAAGCATAAGTTATAAACTGGAACATTATAATTCTAAAATGAATGACCAGAACAACAGTGAAAGACTTCCTCATCTCATAAAAGCCAAAGCTTGAAAACGAAAGTAGCCCTATCACTATCGGTAATGAGGCATTTGGTTTTGATTTTGATTTAGAGTAAGTTGCACGAGAAATGCATGAAATATTCATGGTCCTATCTGATAACTAAACACAACAAATAAAAGATCATCCATCCGGACCGTGTATGGACCAAAAAAATTAAAATGATTCCTTCTAGACCGCCTACAGACTACAGATTACATCTGAGTCTGAGATGAGTCAGATGATTTCTCCAAGGCTGTCATTATTCCCAGACGCCTGTCTGGGGATAATAAAAATTCGTTATCCCCAGACAGGTGTCTGGGGATAACCAATTTTTGTTATCCCCAGACACCTGTCTGAGGATACTATCCCCAGACGCATGTAGCAAGTGGGCAGAAAGATTTTATGCAAAATGCCAAACTAGGCGTGAAAAATACCAAATATTCTGGAAAAAATACTAGTGGTTGTGTCCCAAAACAGTTAATATATCAAGTGATATTTAACACAAGATAAAAGTAAATAGTGATCAAATGTCAAATCCAGTTCTTTTAAAAAAAAATATTTTAAAGCAAATGGATCAATGAAATTTCTTTTGTTACTTTGATCTTAAAACGTCAAACTGGCAATTCGACTTTTTATTTTCAACCAGGAAGAAAGTTGTTAATCATCAAATCTGTTCATAGTCCACCAACCATTTAAATTTTCATTACCAACCTACCTGTTAACTTTATTGATCATCTCTTGTTTCAATTTGCTCATTCTGGCCACAATTTTGGGGACGACCGGGAATAATTTTTACGTCCACAAAACTAGATCCAACAACATATTTTTATTCGAATCAGAGATGAAAATAACTACCAAAACAAGGAAGCAAAAATGGTGGAAATATGTTGAGCTCATATATGAATTTAAAATATTCCGATAGAGGTGTGGATAGGCAGCTCAGTGGGTAAGGCCACCTTTCATTTTACTCCTTTTAGCTGCACAGATTCGATCCAGTCGCGACCGCCCCCCCCCCCCCCCCCCCCCCTCATTTTTTTTTTTTTTTACTTTTCTTTCTTTCTTCCCAATTGATTTTCATTGTTTTCACTTTTGTTCCGAGTTCCGAGCAAGAATATTTGAATTTTTTATTTCTCCGATAATATTATTTCATTATTTAATTTGCTCTCGATCTATTATTGTTTTTTTTTTGTTTTGGTCAATGATAATAATAATAATAATAATAATAATAATAATAATAATAATAAATAATAATAATAATAATAATAATAATAATAATAATAATAATAATAATAATAATTGTAATATTTGTTATTATTATTACTATTACCATCATAATCATTATTATATTATTATCAATAATAGTATCATTTTTATTATTAATACTCTTATTATCATACTATTACTATTATTATTATTTTTTATTATTATTATTATTATTATTATTATTATTATTATTATTATTATTATTATTATTATAATTGTTATTATTATTATTATTGTTATTATTATTATTATTATTATTATTATTATTATTATTATTATTGTTAACACTTTCTCTGCTCCGAGGGAAATCTCTCTTTTTCTGTTTTTTTTTATATTTTGACCTAAACCTTAGAGTTTTTTGTTTGCTAAACCTTTATGTAAATGTTCCGTTTCTGAGCATGAATTTCTTAAATTGTTTTTATTTTTAAAACAATTATTGTTTTTAATTTTAAAACAATTATTGTTTTTTTTTCTCCTCTATCTGACCATTTGGTCGCTCTCTGAATATTTCTGTTTGTTTGCTTTTTAATTATTTATTCTTTTTAGACACTATTTGAGATCGGAGTGGGGACGAATATATTTGCTAGAAACTAGAAAAAAAAAAAAAACAAGAGAGAGAGAGTTTAATAATTAAAAAAAGAGGCGGGGGGAGGATGGATGGGACATTTATCCCTCTCAACGTTCTGTAAAAAGAAGACGGAATTAAAAAAAAAAAAAAAAAAAAAAAAAAAGTGACGTTACCAGGATTCGAACCCACAACGTCGATTATGGTCAAACTTCCAGGGCAGACGACTAAACCATTCGGCCATGACACCCACTTCGAAGTCGACGCATATTGTGTATATGTAGAGTAACAACTGATTTCAAAGTTGGTTAATTTTATGTTTTTATAGATATTTTATTAACTTTCCTTATTTCTATGTGCATCTGGAAACATTCCATATTCTGGAATGTGGATAATTGTTTAAAAGAGCGGAGTTTCAAATATGCGTCTGGGGATAACAAATTTTTATTATCCCCAGACAGGTGTCTGGGGATAATCACAGCGTCTCCAACTTCGGAGTTTCGCATAGAAAAGTCACATCGGTGAAAAATCTCTCCGTAGATTTTGTTAGACCACCGAGTTTGAAATTTTTGATTTGATTTCTCTTCCATGAAAAAGAAAAAAAATACATATTTACTAAATCATAAACTTGCAACGTCAGAAATTAAGGCAAGGACCTTGGTCGGTTGCCGCCAACTCCGTGACATGCTATGGCCCACAATGGCTATATGATGATGTTGGAGCGAAGTAAACTTGCTTTGTTCACAATAATTAAAATTAATTCATATCGTATATATAATATTTAAGATTTTAATTTATCCATCAATTCTTACCTTTAACAAAATGATCATTGCAAACTCGGTGGCTGCAAGTTAGATTTGAGTTTGAGCCATCGCCAAATCCCTTTCTTCTGATCGCTGCCATAACCGCTGTACTGTCTCCGCTGGGTTAAATTTATTATTTTTGGGTCCTTCGTCTTCCTAATGGATGGGAACCTGAACATTTTGACTCCATCTCGACCCTGTCTTCTAGTGCATCCGATGATTATGCAGTTATTTGGCATTTTTTCACGTTTAAAAAATTGGACAAGAGCTTGTTTCACATCAATGTTTACAAGCCAGCCAAGTTCTTTTGCCATCCGGAACTAAAGTAGGTCATTGCGTGACGTCATCAGCATTCTATCTGGGGTCTTTAAAATGCCCCGTTATTCTCTCCCTTTTTGCCTGATGTAAAAATGTACCCGCTAGATGTGGCTATGTGGTCGAGTGGTATGACACTCGCTTTCGGATCGGAAGCTCCTGGGGGGTCGAGCCTCGCTCGGCGCATAGTTGAGTCCTTGGAAAAGGCTCTTTACTCATATTCTCTCACCGTACTCGGGTGTAAAATGAGTACATGGCCGTTAACAGCGTTGTCTCTGTCCCGGAAAAAAAAGAGTAATATCACATAACAGTTAACAGGCGTCATGTCCCGTCTTACATGTCAAATGTTGCTGTTGGCCTGGGGCCCTTTGTAAAGCACTTTGAGCACGTTAAGTGGATATTGCGTGATTTAAAAGCTCAATTTTTAATTATTTTTTTTTTTTTAGATCAGGGATTTTTAGAGCCAAGTGGGATCTAACAATAAGAATAACAGGGTTGTGGAAACCTACTCACTATCTCCAAATAATCGGATTTAGCCCACGTTATATTCGGGCATTCATCTATACCTATAGCTAGAGGCAACAGAGAACTAAGCTAGGACTAGTTCGTGAATGCTCTCTGTGTTAAAGCAATTTATTTATTTAGTAATTTATTTATTTATTGATTAATTATTTAATTTAATTATTTATTTTTTTAAAGAATATTTATTTACTTATTGATTAATTAATTAATTTACTTATTTATTCATTAATTCGTGTAATTATTTTTTTTAATATCAAAAATCATTTATTTACTTATTAATTAATTAATTTACTTTTTATTTATTAATTTATTTTATTATTTAATTATTTACTTATTGGTTAATTAATTTATTTACTGCTATATATATTAATTTATTTCCTTATTAATTAATGTGTACATATTTACTTACTGGGCTAACTTTGCCTAAAGGGGACACATTGCCTCTTGCATTTTGGACCAATAAGAGATGGTTTAGTTTTGTGGCAATTAACGTGTACAACTACAACAATGCCTGCAACAACAACACAGCTGAGATGATTCAAAATGATCCAAATTCTCACAGAGGCCGAGTTACCCCAGTTGGCGATAATTATTTATTTACTTATTTATTTATTTATGATTTATTTACTTATTCTTCTATTTATTTATAAAAAAATTAATTATTTATTTATTTAATTATTTACTTTTTAATTCATTTATGTATTTTTTATATATTAGTTTATTTACCTATTAATTAATCAATTAATTTACTTATTTAATTATTTATTTGCTTTAATTAATCAAATAATTTAGTTAGGTATTTAATTATTTATTAACGCATTCATCTATGCATTCATTCACTTATTTATTTACTTTACTTATTTATTCGTTGGTTTATTTATATATTTATTTACATATTCATTTTCTGGTTTATGAACTTATTAATAATTTGATAATTAAGCCATTTGATTATTTATTTGGTTGTTTGTTATACACCTTTTCCCGATCAAATGTAACATTTTGTGGGTGGTTGGATGGGAGCATCACCCTTGAATCGTATACCTATGATGTTCGCATGGGTGTACGATCTGATAGTGATGTCGTTTCTTCTTCTCTTTACTAGCCTATCCTGCTTCTTTGGTTTGTGATTGTATTTTTGACAGGGGATATTTTTTTTCTGTAAATCTTCTGCCTGTTTGTTCTTGGTTATTTATAATTTAGCTTATGATATCTTTAGGTTATGATTTTGATTTACATTTGTACTATTTTTGTTAGATTGCTTGTTTTTTTGTTTCAGCGGTCTCTCATATAACCTCAATTGTGTTGGAAGCATAGAATTAAACGAATGAGAATACGTACGAAGCCTAAAAAGTGTCCACCAATGAAAGCATTCAGCGCCATTTTGTTGTTGGCTGAGAATGTAGATAGACGTCGATAGTGTGATACTTTCCATTTCCTCGTACTAGACGTCTAGTAATTACCATTCATTCGGTATCTATGTCAACATAACGACACAAGAAAAACAACAAACAATATCAAAATCCACAATAAAATCTTTCAGAACTGTTGCGTATATTTATGGCACAACGAAGCTGTCAAAAAATGAAGTTAGAGAATGTGTGTAATCATGTATTATAATAACCTGTAATGTGTTTTCCAACCACTACATCATCTACTACTACAACCACCACCACAATATCATCACTAACACTACTACTACAACCACCAGCCCCACATCATTATCACTACCACTACTACTACACCACCACCAGCACATCATCATCACTACCAATGCTACAATCACCACAACCACATCGTCATCACTACCACTACTACTGCAACCACCACCACCATATCATCATCATTACCACTACTACCACAACCACCACCACCACTACTACTACAACCACCACCACATCACTACCTCAACTACTACAACCACCACCACAATAGCATCACTACCACTACTACTACAACCACCACAACCAGATCGTCATCACGACCACTACTACTACAACCACCACCATATCATTACCATTACCACTACTACTACAACCACCACTACCACCATATCATTACCATTACCACTACTACTGCAACCACCACTACCACCATATCATCACCATTACAACTACTACTACAACCACCACAACCACATCATCATCACTACCACTACTACTACAATCACCACCACATCATCATCACTATCACTACTACTACAACTACAACCACCACCACATTATCATCACTACTACTACTGCAACCACCACCACCATACCATCATCATTGAAATATTTTTTAAATATAAATTGAGCTTTATATAGTGCAATATCTACTAAATGTGCTCAAAGCGCTTTACAAGGGGTCCCTGGTCAACATTTAACATGTAGGACGGGACATGACGCCTGTTAGGCGATATTACAATTTTTCGGACAAAGACAACTCTGTTAACGGCGAGGTACTCATTTTACACCTGAGTACGGTAAGAGAATGTGAGTAAAGAGCCTTTTCCAAGGACTCAACTATGCGCCGAGCGCGAGGCTCGAACCCAGGACCTTCCGATCCGGAAGCGAGTGTCATACTACTAGACCACATAGCCGCATCATTACCACTACTACTACAAACACCACCACCACATCATCATCACGACCACTACTACTACAACCACCACCACCACCATATCATTACCATTACCACTACTACTACAACCACCACCACATCATCATCACTACCACTACTACTACAACTACAATCATCACCACCACCACATCATCATCACTATTACTACTACAACTACAACCACCACCAACACCTCATCACCTCACTAACACTCAGTACTACAATCACTACCATTAGGTTTTGGAGCTTTACTTCATTTGAAATAAGGAAACTTCGGAATTGTATTTGGCATTGTCTTTATATATCATAATATAATTCTAATCAGTTATCTATTTAGAACTAGATACTATACAATATGTATGCCAAATACCACCCCAATTTCCCTTTCTTGTGTGCGGGAATTCCTCTTTCGGCATTGAAATTGAGTGTGAGAGAGTCATCACTACACACATAAACAACAGAAACAATTTAAAAACAAGACTATGACACGCAACCACTCACACACGAGGCTATACTATTTATCCTTTTCTCTATATAGAATAGGACAAGACAAACAATAGCTTGACTCTCGCTACACTTCGCATTGATGTTTGTCGTCTCACGAGTTCAACTCTCGGTCGACCTGTCAATATTCCTTTTTGCCTCGGACGTAATCATTAATAGAATGTTGTGTGGTTTTGACCGTGAAGAAAACCTTAAGAAGTCACATTTATATCATTTTAGAGAGATCGTTTTGAATAATTTTGAGTTAAACGAGCGAGCAGCAACTTGTTTTCATGAACGGCCGATCAGCGCTTGTTTACTATAGTAACGCGATTCCCAGCCAACATCAAAATGGCGGATATTTTTCTCATCGAGGCCGCTGGTTGGTTAGCCAATAAGAGCACCGTACGGTTTCCATTGGGTAAATTCCTTGGTTGGAAGAGACCTAAAGCAACAAACAAAAATAAAAAAAGGTAACATTTGGCAAGTTGAAATTCGGCATTCCAGTCAAATTCACACGTTGTCGAGTTGAAATTCAACATTTCCAAATCAAATTCGGCACTTTCCATTTCAATTTCAACCTATTGTTTCTAACTCTAACGTGGTGTTTTGCTTCTGCTCTGTGGGAATTCTGCCAAACTTGTAAAATGTACATAAGGAAAGTTTTCTCAGTGATTCAAAGTCAACATTTTTGTGACATTTATGCGCGCAGGAGTTGCACAAGACTTTGTTGTTTCCTCTTTACGCCAGTCATTTGACAGGTTCAACGTTGCATTCGATGTTCTGCAGCCACGCATATGTATAAAGTGTTGGGTTTGATCAGAGTGTTGCACAAGCGGGTGGTTGGATGGGAGCATCACCCTTGAATCATATACCTATGATGTTCGTATGGGTGTACGATCCGATAGTGATGTCGTTTCTTCTTCTCTTTACTAGCCTATCCTGCTTCTTTGGTTTGTGATTGTATTTTTGACAGGGGATATTTTTTTTCCTGTAAATCTTCTGCCTGTTTGTTCTTGGTTATTTATAATTTAGTTTGATATCTTTAGGTTATGATTTTGATTTACATTTGTACTATTTTTGTTAGATTGCTTGTTTTTTTTTTTTTTTGTTTCAGCGGTCTCTCATATAACCTCAATTGTGTTGGAAGAGACCTAAAGCAACAAACAAACAAACAAAAAGAGTGTTGCACTCCTGATCGAAGGTGCCGGGTTCACTTTCGATTTTTGAGCAAGTTATTTTGCAGCTGACCGATTTATTCCCATTCCCGTTTGCTGGGCGAGTAGATTGTAATCCTCACCCCCGTCAAAACAGCTAGACAGACCTCGTTTGTCTTCATCATTCGTTTTGTTGTAAAGTTGCCTCGGCATCTTGCTTTGGGTGAATTTGGATGTTATAGTTATAGGATTCAATAGTCGGAACGTCACTTCCTTCCTAATGACGCATGGTAACTTAGTAACACTGGCTCTAAATTATCAGAACAATGGCGGACGCCCTTATGAAATATTTCTCCGACGAGCATAAAAGTAAAAGTGTATCCAGAGGAGAAAAACATAAATATGATCTTGTTTTGACTTTTACACATTCTGATCACAAGATATATGAAAGGTTCTAGCCAGTTTGAAGAATAAAAAGTAATGATTTTCTTTGTTTAGAACCAAGATGGCCGCAGTTGCCGGGCGGCGTGACTTCAGACTACTGAATCCAATTGACTGGTCATCAGAAGATAAAGTAGCAGACGATAAACTGAGTCGTCAGGGAAACGAATTTGTTGACATTATCAGAGTGACTTCCCTTGGCCCTTGACTGATGGGCAGAAGACTGATGATGTTGATGTTGATGAATGACGACGATGCTGATGATATTTTATTGTGTTATATTTCATTTTGTTTTCAGTTATTCCTGTAATACAATTGTTTATGTTGACAAAGAGGGATAACGAATTTGATTTGGAAAGTTGAATCTGCGCTGGATAACGTCGAATTTGTTTTAGACATGTTGTACTTGCTTTGGAAACTTCTTATATTTGCTACGGAAAAGACGTATTATTTACTTATTAATTAACTTAATTATTTATTTACTTACTTAATTTTTTGTTGATTTATTATTTATTTCTTCAATTATTTTATTTGATAATCGTTGATCTGCATTGAGGCGAATGTTTGGAAGTGCCCGGCAATGAAGACGACAAAGGCTGAGTCCAATTTCAAATAAAATTTCAATCTTATTAACGATAATTAACATCAACATTTTATTTCAAGTACATCGGGGAAAGGGGGGGGGGGGATTTTTTTTTTCTAATGGAGGAACATTTCTTTCAAAACGACGCAGCGGAAATTGTCTGAGACGAGAACAATTTTGGTGACGAGACAGCCATGAACAGCTCGAGTATTTGAACAACGAAATCCTTCCAAGTAAATGTGAAGTTCATGGTGATGATGATGATGATACTAATACTAATAATAATAATAATAATAATAATAATAATAATAATAATAATAATAATAATAATAATAATGTTTGGGCACTGAAGGCAAGCTGGAAAACGGTAGCAATGTTGAATTGTCTTCTTCTCCTTCTTTATTGGATTGTGACTTCAGCGTGTTGAAGATCCACTAACTGTTGCTGTGAGTGTGAGGCTTCCACTCCCTCAAAGTTCAAAGTTCAATAAGTATACGTAAGAAGAGAGCGTCCATTCTTGAGAATCAAGACCCAAAGTTCATTGCATGACATGCTCGATAATCCTTCATCATTTTCAATTTTAATTTTTAAGATTCATTTTGAAATAAAATGTAGTTCGGTCCTCAAACTTTAGGTTTCTAATTTCTACATAACGAAAATGGAGAAGAGGGGACCTCACACTACCCCTATCTGATGGGTACTTCTGGGCACGGGTGGGTGGGTTAACTAAACTTTACTTTTAATTCAGAATGTTATTCCATCTCCATCGTGAGTGTGATCAGGCCAGTAGTGTTGGGTTATTTGATCGCTTTTACTCGATCGACGACCGAGCGCCAAGCCACGAGTCAGTGCTCGATCTCAATGCCGGAAGAGCGAGTTAGTAAAACGATCACTCGATCGTAAAACGATCAGGCGGGTTGTGAGCTTGAGACGATCTTGACACGTGAGACGAGCTTGAGACGATCAGGATTCGAGCGAGCGGAGGGGTAACGAGTGTTTCGAATCATTTCAAATTAAAACGATCACAGTTTGCCATCCGATACCAATCGCCAATGTTTGCACACGGTAGTCTGTGGTTCTTCCACAGCCCTCACTCCTTGTCAGATGTTAGTGTGTCTGGGTGGCAGTGGCAGGGAAAATCGGTGTATCACGCGTGTGTGACAAGACTTCATTAAACCTACTAAAGTTTGACTATCACACACACACACATACACACACACACACACACACACACACACACACACACTAAGGCTATTTCTATGACACACACGCATCCCTCTATCAATGAACACTCCTACAGTAGTGCGGCTATGTGGTCTAGTCATGACGTAACTATAGGTAGTACTCTAGTCGACCATGGGTCTCGTGCATTATAATGGTCTAGTGGTATGGAACCCGCTTTGGGATCGGAAAGTCCTGGGTTCAAGCCTCGCGCTCGGTGCATAGTTGAGTCTTTGGACAAGGCTCTTTACTCACATTCTCTCACCGTACTCAGGTGTAAAATGAGTACCTGGCCGTTAACAGCGTTGTCTTTGTCTGAAAAATTGTAATATCGCCTAACTAACAGGCGGCATGTCCCGTCCTTCATATTAAATGTTGCTGTTGACCGGGGACCCCTTTACAAAGCGCTTTGATCACATTTAGTGGATATTGTAAAGCTCAATTTTTTAAAGTAAAACATTAGCTTTGAATATGGAATGTTTCAATTTTAGATGCCTGTGTATTCTTTGTTAGTTCCCATCATCATCATCATCATCATCATCATCATCATCATCATCATCATCATCATCATCATCATCAGGGGCAGCGGTACGGTCTTTGGTTGGCACCCGAAAGGTACCGAGTTCGATCACCCGCCGCTGAGTGGTCTTGAGCAAGTCACCTTGCCCTAACTAAATTTGCGGCGCTGCACTGCGGCTATCGCTTGGGTTATTCCAGTCTTCCCTTAGAATAGACCCGAAAGACGAATCTCCCCTATGGGATGAATAAAGGGAATTATGTTTAATTTATTTATCATCACCATCATATCAGCGGGATCATCATCATCATCACCACCACCACCACCACCCTAATAATAATGGATAAAATAAATATCAACACATTTCAATGTAATAATCAATCTAAAATCAATCAGTGCTCCTAAAAGACCCTTTGATTTCTTTGTCTAATTCGTTCCATACTTTTGGAGTCCCGACAAAGAAAGATTTTCAGCTAACTATAGTTTATATATGGGAATATTAATCAGTCGTTTATATTGGAATCGGAGTTGTCTAGCAGGTGTATTAGTTCAAAGCGCATTTCCAAGGATTTACCATGCTCAATGAACTTCACAATATTTAATTTAATTTATTCCTCCGGCACGCCATATCGACCATACATCCATTTCGTACAGTAGGTACCGATCGCTGTTTGGAGTCTTTTTGTATTAAAGCTCTTTACAATACCCGTCATTGCTTATAAGATAAGAATACATTCACACCTGAGTCAAGTGCCTGACACACGGACTTAACGTCTGGATCACAATTTTTAACAATCACTGTCACTCATCCGGCCATTGACAAGGCTTGATTTTGTGACAAGAGACACCGTACCACTGAGCGACCGAACAAATAATCACCATCTGCGCCATCGTCATCATCATCATCATCATCATTATCATCATCCTCATCACAGCCGTAACAGCCAGCAAAACCACAATCATCATCTTCGGGTCCGGTCTATCCGTGTGGGGGGTGGGGGTGGAACCTGCTAAAGTATTTCATTTTTTAAACAGAAACACGAGAATCATCATCATCATCATCATCGTCATCCATTGTCGTCGGCATCGTTATCATCGTGTCCGGGCAATCCGTGGGTGTCTGGGTGTGGAACCTGCTAAATATTATTATTATCTACCTACCTAATAAAAACACACCATCCTTGTTCATTTATTTTTCAAATAATGAAATGAAAGGCACGACCTTTCCCGCACACACAAGAGGCGATGACGACCAGTGACAAATTATGGGAGGTGGGGGCGGCCGACAACTTTTGGCGCGACATAAATATGAAATGTTAAGGTGACAGCGGGATGATGGTGGTGGGAGGGGGGGGGGGGAGGTCTCAACCCTTCACTATCAACAACTGTTTGATGGCGTGTGTGTGTGTGTGTGTGTGTGTGTGTGTGTGTGTGTGTGTGTGATGCGACGAACGGTCATAATCTAGGCTGCCAGACAGCCAGATTTCTTCTTGCCCAAGTAGTCAAATAGACCCCAAATAGCCAAACACCACAAGCATTCTGACTCCCTTGAAAAACTCATTTGTTTTGATTAACAAAACAATCGACTACAGTTGGATAAACTTATCTTTTCATTTTTTTAAATAAAAGATTTTTTAAAAAATGAATAATAATAGAAAAGCGTTTCTTAGTAACCAATTTTGAACTTGGCCATCTGGCAGCCCCCATCATAACCAGCTGCTGACTGCAGTCAAGCCAGCCACAGACATAAGAGAGGGAGGGGTATGTGAAGTTTCCTGTGGCAAACGAGTTACTCGTGTTTTTTTTTTTTTCAAACGAATCACTGCTCGATGACGTCACTGACTCGAAACCCGCCCGAAACCGACTCGATTTTAGAGGACTCGATCGAAAACCCGCTCGATTTGATCGTTTCAAACTCGACCCAGCACTACAGGCCAGACGATGGACGACGTGGTCGAGAACGAGGCAGTGACCCAATACTTAGGATGATGGGAATGGCTCGCTGGGCATCACTATGGCAACCGCGTCTCAATAGCACATTTCGACCTTTTGTTTTTGGTGCCTTAAGCACAAATCCGGCACACAATAATAATAAAAGTAAACAATACCGAGACAAAATGGTCGTCTGATCAACAGGAGTAGGAGATTCCATGGTGAGGACAAACAAACTGGAAATAAATGTTAATATCTATTTTAAATAATGTTTAAAACCGGCAACACTTTCTTTAAAGTCACTCACACATGCACTAGTGACAATCTTTGCAGTACGATAATTCTTAGAAATTAGAAGTGGGTGTAGACAAACACCATCGAATCTCACTTTGGAATCTCTATCCCAATAGACTGTAGACAATGGAGAAGGAACACACGACACATTTGATTGTGTTTGCATTGGTACAGACAAGTGCAGGAAATGCGGCGATTTCACATCGTGAAGTGCGTACCTAAAACTAAATCTTACCCTAAGAAAATTGTAAAGAGAAAGTTGAACTCTAAACAGACAATCGACTCTCTGGGACGATCAGAGGACAAATAAGGCTGGGTTGTCATCGAGGTGCACTTATTTGTAGGTCTGATAACCCAATTCCTTATGGGCTCATTGTTGTAATGGAAAACTCAAAAAAACAAAAAAAAAAAAAACGACGCAGAATATTGTCCATTACAAATTACACCAAACGTTAAACCAGGCCCACAAGTGGGTTCGGATGTCAGATCTGCATAAATGCATACGTCGGTAGCCATGATTGGTATTGGCAATGAGAGACCGAGCCTTCCTAAAATCATAGCCAGACAAAAGAAAAAAAAAAAAAAAAAAACAACAACAAAACAAACTAGAGCACTTGAATACGGCAATATCCACTTGACTTGCTCAGAGCGCTTAACAAGGGTCCCTGACCAACAGCAACACGTAACATATATATAGAACGGGACATGACGTCTGTTAGGCGATAGATCTATTACTCACTATTATATTTTTAAAAAAATAAAAATTTGGACAGGGACTAATTTTACCCCCCCCCCCCCCCCCCCCCCCCGAGATATTTGTGAATGGCGTAGTTACGGTGAATACGCCATTCACACATATCTCATTCATCCTTAGTGTTTCATTCGTCCTGTTTTGTTGATAAAGGTGAAATCCGAAACGTTGGAAACTTCTTATATTTGCTACGGAAAAGACGTATTATTTACTTATTAATTAATTAACTTAATTATTTATTTACTTACTTAATTTTTTGTTTATTTATTATTTATTTCTTCAATTATTTTATTTCATAATCGTTGATCTGCATTGAGGCGAATGTTTGGAAGTGCCCGGCAATGAAGACGACAAAGGCTGAGTCCAATTTCAAATAAAATTTCAATTTTATAAAGGATAATTAACATCAACATTTTATTTCAAGTACATCGGGGAAAGGGGGGGGGGGGATTTTTTTTTCTAATGGAGGAACATTTCTTTCAAAACGACGCAGCGGAAATTGTCTGAGACGAGAACAATTTTGGTGACGAGACAGCCATGAACAGCTCGAGTATTTGAACAACGAAATCCTTCCAAGTAAATGTGAAGTTCATGGTGATGATGATGATGATACTAATAATAATAATAATAATAATAATAATAATAATAATAATAATAATAATAATAATAATAATAATAATAATAATAATAATAATAATAATAATGTTTGGGCACTGAAGGCAAGCTGGAAAACGGTAGCAATGTTGAATTGTCTTCTTCTCCTTCTTTATTGGATTGTGACTTCAGCGTGTTGAAGATCCACTAACTGTTGCTGTGAGTGTGAGGCTTCCACTCCCTCAAAGTTCAAAGTTCAATAAGTATACGTAAGAAGAGAGCGTCCATTCTTGAGAATCAAGACCCAAAGTTCATTGCATGACATGCTCGATAATCCTTCATCATTTTCAATTTTAATTTTTAAGATTCATTTTGAAATAAAATGTAGTTCGGTCCTCAAACTTTAGGTTTCTAATTTCTACATAACGAAAATGGAGAAGAGGGGACCTCACACTACCCCTATCTGATGGGTACTTCTGGGCACGGGTGGGTGGGTTAACTAAACTTTACTTTTAATTCAGAATGTTATTCCATCTCCATCGTGAGTGTGATCAGGCCAGACGATGGACGACGTGGTCGAGAACGAGGCAGTGACCCAATACTTAGGATGATGGGAATGGCTCGCTGGGCATCACTATGGCAACCGCGTCTCAATAGCACATTTCGACCTTTTGTTTTTGGTGCCTTAAGCACAAATCCGGCACACAATAATAATAAAGTAAACAATACCGAGACAAAATGGTCGTCTGATCAACAGGAGTAGGAGATTCCATGGTGAGGACAAACAAACTGGAAATAAATGTTAATATCTATTTTAAATAATGTTTAAAACCGGCAACACTTTCTTTAAAGTCACTCACACATGCACTAGTGACAATCTTTGCAGTACGATAATTCTTAGAAATTAGAAGTGGGTGTAGACAAACACCATCGAATCTCACTTTGGAATCTCTATCCCAATAGACTGTAGACAATGGAGAAGGAACACACGACACATTTGATTGTGTTTGCATTGGTACAGACAAGTGCAGGAAATGCAGCGATTTCACATCGTGAAGTGCGTACCTAAAACTAAATCTTACCTTAAGAAAATTGTAAAGAGAAAGTTGAACTCTAAACAGACAATCGACTCTCTGGGACGATCAGAGGACAAATAAGGCTGGGTTGTCATCGAGGTGCACTTATTTGTAGGTCTGATAACCCAATTCCTTATGGGCTCATTGTTGTAATGGAAAACTCAAAAAAAAAAAAAAAAAAAACAACAAAAAACGACGCAGAATATTGTCCATTACAAATAGGTTGTCCAAACTAAAATTTCAAAGTATAATGACTCAAATTTAGTTATTGCCATGCGATAGAGCTTGATGAACTGATAAATTTGGTAGTTAAATTATTGAGATAGGTACATATTTGGCAAAGTTATGCTATTTTGAAAATCGGGAAAATATCGCGAAAACGCAAATAGTTTAAAATACCAAAATCTTGATTTTTGAGACGCAGTAAATTAAAAAATAATCGCTCTGAAGAGTTAATATTTCACAGAATTATTAACAAACAAGTATACTATTAGCCTATTTTTTTTCAGAGTTCTTGCTATGACGGTAACGGAATTATTGGTGTCCAAAGTTCCAAAAAAATAAAAAATGCCAAAATACGACAAAGTTCCAACAATCACCAAAATCCGCAAACTTCAAAAAGTCATTAAAAACTTATAAATCGAAGCAAATGAATGTATTATATAGCAAATTAATCAGCATTTCAAGCTCTATTTCATGGAATAAATTCAATTGAGAAATTGTAATCTTTTTGTACACAGAAAATGTGAGTTTGTTGGCTAACCAACCCAAATTGCAAAAATTACCAAAAATTCGCAAACTTCAAAAAATCATTCTTCTTCTTCTTCTAGGTTCCATGCCTGGTCCAGGCTTCGGATACTGCATGAATTATCTCTCTCCATTCCTCCCTGTCTCTTGCCTTTTCAAACAGCTCTTGGATTGTTAGGCTGGTGAAGCCCTTCAGTTGGTCTATGAGTGTTTTTCTTTGTCTCCCCCGGGCGCGTTTACCAGGTATTTTTCCACAACTTGCCAGGTATTCATTCTTATCTTTCCTTACTATGTGTCCGAAAAAGGATAGTTGTCGATCCACTATTAAGGGCATTAGTTTCCTTTGTTGGTATGTTTGTTTTAGCACTTCTTCGTTCGTTTTGTGTGCAGTATACGATATTCTCTGCATCCTTCTCAAGCACCACATTTCAAAAGCTTCAATGTTCTTTTGTGTTTCTGCATTTGTAGTCCAGCTTTCGCATCCGTATAACAAGATTGGCCACACGTAGCACTTCAAGACTCGGAATCTAATCCCGAACGACATCTGTTTGTTTTTCAAAATGTTTCCCAGGTCCATGAAGGCCTGTTTGGCTTGAGTTATTCTTGCTCGTATGTCTCGGTTACATCTTCCATCTGTTGTCACTATTGAACCTAGGTATTTAAAACTTTCTACGTTGGTAAGTTGCTCGCCGTGAATCGTTATATTGCAGGTGTTGTTGTTTTCAGGGTTTTTCTGTATTACCATGCATTCCGTTTTGGTGATATTCACTTCCATTCCCTTGGCTTCACTATCTACTACCACTTTGTCAACAATCTTTGAAGTTGGATTTCTGATGTTGCAATGAGTACCGTATCGTCTGCGTATCTTATATTATTTATGTTGTGACCTCCCACTTTTATTCCCTCCATATTATTTATGCCCCTCATGATTGTTTCTTGGTATAGATTAAACAGATCTGGTGAGGCAACACACCCTTGACGGACTCCTTTCTTAATAGGAATGGAATTTCCTGTAGAGTTTCCGATTTTGATAGATGCCTGCTGGGTGTAGTATAATGTTTGCATGAGTCTGAGGTCTTTCTCATCAGCGCCAATGGAGTGCAGTTGTTTTAGTATTTCTTCGTGGCGTACTCTATCAAAAGCTTTTTTGTAGTCGACAAAACAGAGGTATAGTGGGGTCTGAACCTGTATAGCTCTTTCACTTAAAACACGGAGGAGGTATATTGCGTTCCTTGTCCCTCTGTCAGGTTGGAATCCATATTGTTCTTCTGCGATTTCGGGGTTAATCTTATTCCTTAGCCTGTTGATAATTATACGCAACAGTATTTTGTTGATGTGGCTTATTAAACTTATAGTTCTAAAATTTTCGCATCTGACTGCACCTGCTTTCTTTGGTATTGCTATGAAAATAGAGTTACAGAGATCTTCTGGAATTTTCCCAGTATTGTATATATTGTTGAATAATATGTGAAGTTCATCAATTGCTAGATCTCCTAGGCTTTTTAATACCTCTACAGATATTTCATCAGGGCCTGTTGCTTTACCATCCCTCATTCGTTCCATGGCATGTTCAATTTCACTTTTGGTGATGTTTGGTCCGCTTAATGGTTCTTTGAATTTCAGTGGTGGTTCATTTCTATTTGGATCATTGTACAGTTCGCCTATGTATTCTACCCATCGGCTTTCTATATGTTGTTCTTCAAATAGCAGTTCCCCTTGTTTGTTTTGGATACAAAAAATCATTAAAAAGTTATTAATTGAGACAAATGAATGTATTAAACATCAAATTAATCAGCATCTCAAGCTCTATTGCATGGATTAAACTCAATGGAGAAACTCTATACCTTTTGTTCACCAAAATTGTGGGTACCCAGACCAAATTTCACATATTAAAAAAAAGATCACTTTAGGTTAAACAAAGATAGAAAATACGTCAAAAAGTGTAATTTGAATTAATATAGAAAGTTTATTAATTGGTATTAAATTGTAAGATATAATAATAAAACAAACAAAATAGACAATGATGGATATCCATAAAATAAAACTACGAGAGACTAGCCTTTAATGTGTCAATCATAAAATTCAACGGCCCAAATTTAACAGTCTTAAATTTTCTTACATGTTTACAATATCTTATTTCATTTTTAATAACATTGGCAATCTGTACTCTACTTTTGTTATTGGATTTTAGACGAGCCAAAAGTTGATCTACATCGTCAGGGGTCATACAAGGGCCACCATGACGCTCTACATTTGTTTGTAGGAGAGATAATCTTGAAATGGATTTCACCTGTTTCTGGATTAACTTATTCTGATTGTCAACAAATTTTTGTCTTGTGACATTTTTTACTTCTTTTTCCAAGTCAACATCCTCTTTCTTTAAAATTCTAGCCTGACGGCGAGCAAACTGAAACAATTTGCCACGTTGGAGATTGAACTTGGATCTAATATACCTAACTGTTTTATTTCTCGCAACAACATGCCTGGCAGACCTATTATGCAAAGAACAATGTCTTCTACGACTAAGGTCGTAATCAAGATCGCCAAAAGCGCTTTCACCGACAAGGTTTGTTAAAGGACAATGCTTTAGAGAGTGAGGTAAAGCACTTCAGACGGATTAGAATATTTGCCACCATCAATGAAGTCACACAACTGACGCTCTGTAACTGCCTGAAATTCTAAAGACACAGCCTTAACTACAGGAATTAAAAGTGACAGATCTACAGTTTCAAGGAAGGTTTTAAGGGCTGGAATTGTTGGTGAGGAAATAGACCATTGCTGTCCAAAGACTGATTCAGAAAGATCAAAGAAACTAGCAGGGTCATTACCCCAAAGCTGAAAACACCTGTGCATCTCTTGAACATATGAGGGGAAATCAGAATAAGAACATTCTTTACTTGTGACAATCTTCCAGTATGGACCAGTGACTTTGACATGAATAAGAGCTACAACAAAAACAAGAGACAGTAAAGTAACATCGTCAGTATCACGAGCAACACTCTCAGTCTTGGAATTTCTATCGCAACCTAGAATACCAGAGGAAAAGAAACGTTGAATTTGGTCAGCATGGTGGATGATAGCACATGCAGCCTCAAAGAAACAATTAAATCTGTTAGATTTGAAACTAGGAATCAATGAATCCTTACAAAACGTAATCCAATCAAGATGACAGCCATTCTTCTGATCACCCCGAGAACCAAGAACATCACAAGTAAGTTTGAGGAGACGAGTAGTGGAGCAATCAGAATCTTTAGAAAAGCGTTTTAAATGAGGAAGCTGATCTCTACCCAAGGACCTACCAAGTGAATCAAGAATTTCACGCTCAGAAGCAAGAAGAGCCTTTTCACATGAACTACTAAGCCCCAACAAAAAGTGAGCATTACAATGTAAAAAATTCACCCTAACCTCAGACCCAAGAGACGACTGCAAAACTTTTTCAAATTTACAACCAAACAATTTCATGGAGGAAGCCCTGTCAGTCATTGTACTCATTTTGGATAAAACAGATTTATAAATTTCTTCATCAGCATTGACATCATTTACAAATTCAGCATACGATTCAGAAAGTTTTTGTATCATATTCATTGTAACATTAAGTAATGTGCCTGCAGTTTCATTCGCAACTGGTTTAAAACCAAGAAAATAGGTTTCTCCATCAACAGTGAATTGGTGATTTACTACTTTTTTTTGATCTCTTGAAGTGCCATCACAGTGTAATGTAACATTGCTTTTGCTATTTATGACATTTTCAACAACCTGTATATTACTCACAACATGACCTTCGCTTAAAAAGTTATTTACAGAGGACTTACTAGGCAACAATTTTGAATCTAGTTTGTGGTTAAACAAACCCTCACTAACGATTTGAATTGTTTTGCTGACGTTTCTGGATGAAATCCCTACTTCTGAAATTAGAGCTAAAACAACCTGTCTAATATTATCAGAGTAAACATTTTTTACATTACCCTTGAAATCTACTATATTGTCATCAACAGAACACTGAGATTTATGTCTTAAGGTTAAATTTTTCTCCTCTAAATCCTTCACATGACTTTTCAGACTTTTTAATGATTTTTCCTTATCACAAAGCTTTAAACTAAGTGTGTTATTGTCAGATTGCAGATGATTTATCATTGATTTGAGGCTTTTATTTTCTGTACTTAATTTATTTCTCATGTTGTCAAATTTAAAAGTTGCTCGGAAACGTTCTTTATCATTGTACGCTTTTGTCTTGGACTCTTGATTGTTGGACAGTTGATGAAGTTTAACATGAAGCGATTCAATGTCAGAAGTAAGCTGACTGCACCTAACTTCAAATGAATTACATTCTTTTTTGATAGTTTTATTTTCACTTTTCAAGGAAGAAATAATATCTTTTAAAGCTAGGATCTCTGCATTCAAAGTTTCACAGTCAGTGCATGATTTTTGAATTGAAGGTATGGGAGGATTTGAATGGGGTTAAATTTGTTTCACAGGAGTAACAGTAAATTCACTATTTACAAAATTATAATACATGGCAGGATTTCTATGTTTTGATTTTACATGTGAAGCATAAAGCTTCATAGTCTTTGCAACAGAACTAGTTACGTCTTTGATTGAAAAATGGAGAAAAATTGCCTGAAGCCATTCATATAAATAATTTTTGGAAACATTTTCAAATGTACAATATTGATAGAAATCAACGATGGTTTGAACTAAAATAGTAGAAGATACTACAGTGGTAGGGGATGCATAGCAGTTGCCCTGGTAACACCAATACCAGAAAGTGAAGTTGAAATAAAATCCAAATCCAGTTGTTGGTCCAGAAATTGCAACTGAAGAGAATTATCCAAAGACAAGAAGCGCTCTTGAGATTTCTCGATTAGACTCCGGACCCTGTGTTGAACAACATCGGGACGGATTTGGTTGAACCATGAAGCAATCTGAAACAAGGAAAAATCACCACAAAAAATGTTACTGCATCTGAGGAAGCGTTAAAATATATACACACATATACAAAAATAATAGTGAATTCATCTTTTACTTCTACAAATTGGTTTCCACGCTTTACATTAAAGTAGAGCACTTTCTATTTATGGTTTATAATTCATTTTTGTATTCATTCAGTATTGTATATATTTGCATTCAGTTGTCGTTACCATGTAAAATCTAAATTTTAAAGTATTTCTTTGGTCAAAGAAAGAAAA
Source organism: Berghia stephanieae (assembly GCF_034508935.2). Lineage (NCBI taxonomy): Eukaryota > Metazoa > Mollusca > Gastropoda > Nudibranchia > Aeolidiidae > Berghia > Berghia stephanieae. The sequence continues at coordinate 47,873,518 of NC_088368.1, forward strand.
GTTTAGGAAGACCAAGTTTAAAGTTTAGAAGACTTCGTGACGATCTAATTAATTTGTATAAAATTGTTCATTCTATGTACGATGTAGACCCTTCTTCTACTGTCTTTTTCACATTTCCCCATGTTACGTTTACAAGAGGAGATGTATTAATACCAAGGTGTAATACTAAATTTAGACAAAATTAATTTGTTCAACGTATTGTAAACATTTGGAATGGCATTCAACTCGAAACAAAAAATGCTAGCTAAGCTCTATTGAAGTTTAAAAAATTAATTGATGTGGAGATGAAATAATATGATCATGATTGATGTTGATTTTTATATTAACTGGAAACTACGTTGATTTATCACAAATTGTTTCTTAATAAATATCATGGAGCGTATAAGGAATTTTAAGGACATATCATCCTAGTCAGCCGTTAAGAAGATAGATAAGATTAGGAACCATCAAATAAGACATAGGTGATATATCAAACTCAGCAAGCAAGAAAAAAACTTCGCAAGGACCTTCCCTTTCAGTTAAAAAATTAATTAATTAAACATACCTTCTTCCACGACTCTCTACTTTCTTCCTTCAAGCAGTACATTTGAAGCAGCAGCCTGTGATTGACAGTGAGTGGGGGTAAATTAGGTCGTCTCCCTTTTCCGGTTGCGAGGAATGTCCTTGTAAGGGCTGTATATTGGTCATCTGAAAAAGAAATTCAACAACTGTTAACATAAAATAAAACTCAACACTGGGCCATAGGTCATATCCGCATAGAGGCGGCAATTAAGAGGACAAAGTATCCATCATTTCAATTTTGCATCTACGTAAGAACACATAAAAAGAAACAATTGTCTCAATTGCCATAGTAATATGAAAGAGACATGGCTACTACAGTCTACAGACGTGGTAGGATAAAGTTAATGCATTTCAAATTGTTAAGAATCAAGCTCTACATTCTTTTAGATGAACAAGAGTCTCTTCAACTTCAGCACCTTACTTACTCCAACATACCTCAATCAAGTCTCACTGACTAATTATTTTCTGACTTGTGATTCAACAAAATTTTCTATTACCATGCAACTAAAGATTTCAAAATTATGTTAATCCCACATATTATTAGATATATGTTAAATAAAAGGGGCGGCTTAGATAAAAAAAAAATAAAAATACTGATCTAACAGGGAAAACATAGTGTACGGTCGCCATTTTGTTTCACGTAGCAACCAACTCTGACCAAGGAACCACTTTTAAATAAGCCTGGAGATTAATTATAAGACTGATATGGAGGTCTAAATTATTTTTAATCTATCTGCTGATAAAATAACTATTCTTTAAAATCCTTCACCATAAAAAATGTTGTACTTTGTAAAATAGATAAACTACGTTCTATGACCACCCGTCAGATCAACACATAAGTTATCGATAATTGGATCAACCATAGACAGAGACTTAAATTAATCGCTAATATATATTTAAAAAACACCAAACGCATAATAATTATTATTTATTTATTTCAACTCACCTTTAAACAACTCCAAACGGATCCAATTCTGGTGAACCGGCAACGTTTTCACAGATAATTTGTCCGTTATCGCTCGCCATACCGTAGCCAAGCACAGCAGGCAGCCGTGAGGTGAAGAAAGAACGAAAGCGAAAGTTCGTCTTGTTTCTTTGTTTTCGCGATGGCGACCCAACAGAGCTAGCACTACGAGGTTTTCGAATTTTTATAGATAAAAAAACAAGCTTTCGAATGATATACGTTTGAATTAATTTTTTTGTGAATTTAATGTCTAAAATCAAAAAAAAAATAATTTATGACAAATAAAAAAAAAAAAACTAATGCCTTTTTGGTACCAAAATAAAGCTTATCCTGTGCTGCATCTTCTCGCGCAAACAGCAAGAAGCTAGCTTGCATGGGCCGTTGTCGCCGAGCGATCAAAGAGTGAGGGGTCAAAAATAAGCTTCAAGAATGCGTAATTCTGTGTCAACAGTACCTTCGCTCACCACTATGTAACCTTTTCACTTCAAACCCAAATAAAAAAGCAAAAGCACCATAAAAGAGTGCTTAAATTGATCTTTATTATGATAGTAAATTTATTAATATTGCGATAGAATAAATATTAGAAAGGACTGAGTGAAGATCGGCAAAATCACCAACTTCCACTCCCGATAACGCCCATTTGGGTAGTTTGGACAACCTATTACAAATTACACCAAACGTTAAACCAGGCCCACAAGTGGGTTCGGATGTCAGATCTGCATAAATGCATACGTCGGTAGCCATGATTGGTATTGGCAATGAGAGACCGAGCCTTCCTAAAATCATAGCCAGACAAAAGAAAAAAAAAAAAAGAAAACAACAACAAAACAAACTAGAACACTTGAATACGGCAATATCCACTTGACTTGCTCAGAGCGTTTAACAAGGGGTCCCTGACCAACAGCAACACGTAACATATATATAGAACGGGACATGACGTCTGTTAGGCGATAGATCTATTACTCACTATTATATTTTTAAAAAAATAAAAATTTGGACAGGGACTAATTTTACCCCCCCCCCCCCCCCCCGAGATATTTGTGAATGGCGTAGTTACGGTGAATACGCCATTCACACATATCTCATTCATCCTTAGTGTTTCATTCGTCCTGTTTTGTTGATAAAAGTGAAATCCGAAACGTTCAGAGTATCTGTCTTCGACTAATAAATTGAAGCTTACAATTTAATACTTATCATAATTTTTTCATGGAGCAGACAACGATGTACTTTGTTTGTTTTTAAGGGTTTTACGGCGCTCGCAACGCGTTTAGGTTATATCAGCGACAGTAAAAAGGAAGGAAATGGGATAGTAAACGTTCTAGAATTACAATTAAAGCATCCAAGAAAAAGTAAGACAAAGGGGAACTGGGAACAAATAGGGATCAGCAGATGTAGATACCGTCAATGTACTTTGTTTTGTTGTTTTTAAGGGTTTTACGGCGCTTGCAAAACATTTAGGTCATATCAGCGCCAATAAAAAGGAAGAAAATGGGGTAGTACAAAGTTCTAGAATTCCAATTAAAGCACCCAAGAAAAAGTAAGACATAGGGGAATTGGGAACAAATAGGGATCAGATGTAGATTCCAAGAGCAAACCATCAATGTACTTAGTCTGATATCACCTATAAGTCTCATCCGGACACAAGCACAAAATCCAACAAAGAGGAATACAATCAAATGCTTACATTATACAACCAAAACATCAAATATAATAATACATAACAGAGAGATGATTTACAAGGAAAAAAAATATCATCTCCCAAAACAATAACTATGCATATGACTGTTTCCCTCCCAGCCAGGACAAAACCAAGGTAATCTCATTCCAAGACAAAAACAGAAAGCATGTTAGAAAACAGATATTAGGGGATAGAAGACACAGTATGTACCTCCCAGCCCGCTATGGGAGGTCAGGAACCCCACCCAGGGCAACGATGCAAGATAAAGATTTGAACAAGTGTGTACGAAAGCAGCTGCCAGATAAATCAAGAAAGAAAAATACAAGAAAAACAATAATAAAAATATAAAAAAAAACATCCTCCAAAATTCAGTCCCTAATTTCTCAATTTTCTAATTTTCAAAATTAAAAAGGGAGCAACTCAAATATCTGCGTCCTCGTGTGTTCAATGTATGTGTTGTGTGATGCAAGCGTGTGTTCAATGTATGTGTTGTGTGATGCAAGCGTGTGTTCAATGTATGTGTTGTGTGATGCAAGCGTGTGTTCAATGTATGTGTTGTGTGATGCAAGCGTGTGTTCAATGTATGTGTTGTGTGATGCAAGCGTGTGTTCAATGTATGTGTTGTGTGATGCAAGCGTGTGTTCAATGTATGTGTTGTGTGATGCAAGCGTGTGTTCAATGTATGTGTTGTGTGATGCAAGCGTGTGTTCAATGTATGTGTTGTGTGATGCAAGCGTGTGTTCAATGTATGTGTTGTGTGATGCAAGCGTGTGTTCAATGTATGTGTTGTGTGATGCAAGCGTGTGTTCAATGTATGTGTTGTGTGATGCAAGCGTGTGTTCAATGTATGTGTTGTGTGATGCAAGCGTGTGTTCAATGTATGTGTTGTGTGATGCAAGCGCGTGTTCAATGTATGTGTTGTGTGATGCAAGCGTGTGTTCAATGTATGTGTTGTGTGATGCAAGCGTGTGTTCAATGTATGTGTTGTGTGATGCAAGCGTGTGTTCAATGTATGTGTTGTGTGATGCAAGCGTGTGTTCAATGTATGTGTTGTGTGATGCAAGCGTGTGTTCAATGTATGTGTTGTGTGATGCAAGCGTGTGTTCAATGTATGTGTTGTGTGATGCAAGCGTGTGTTCAATGTATGTGTTGTGTGATGCAAGCGTGTGTTCAATGTATGTGTTGTTTGATGCAAGCGTGTGTTCAATGTATGTGTTGTGTGATGCAAGCGTGTGTTCAATGTATGTGTTGTGTGATGCAAGCGTGTGTTCAATGTATGTGTTGTGTGATGCAAGCGTGTGTTCAATGTATGTGTTGTGTGATGCAAGCGTGTGTTCAATGTATGTGTTGTGTGATGCAAGCGTGTGTTCAATGTATGTGTTGTTTGATGCAAGCGCGTGTTCAATGTATGTGTTGTTTGATGCAAGCGTGTGTTCAATGTATGTGTTGTGTGATGCAAGCGTGTGTTCAATGTATGTGTTGTGTGATGCAAGCGTGTGTTCAATGTATGTGTTGTGTGATGCAAGCGTGTGTTCAATGTATGTGTTGTTTGATGCAAGCGTGTGTTCAATGTATGTGTTGTGTGATGCAAGCGTGTGTTCAATGTATGTGTTGTGTGATGCAACGTGTGTTCAATGTATGTGTTGTGTGATGCAAGCGTGTGTTCAATGTATGTGTTGTGTGATGCAAGCGTGTGTTCAATGTATGTGTTGTGTGATGCAAGCGTGTGTTCAATGTATGTGTTGTTTGATGCAAGCGCGTGTTCAATGTATGTGTTGTTTGATGCAAGCGTGTGTTCAATGTATGTGTTGTGTGATGCAAGCGTGTGTTCAATGTATGTGTTGTTTGATGCAAGCGTGTGTTCAATGTATGTGTTGTGTGATGCAAGCGTGTGTTCAATGTATGTGTTGTTTGATGCAAGCGTGTGTTCAATGTATGTGTTGTTTGATGCAAGCGTGTGTTCAATGTATGTGTTGTTTGATGCAAGCGTGTGTTCAATGTATGTGTTGTGTGATGCAAGCGTGTGTTCAATGTATGTGTTGTTTGATGCAAGCGTGTGTTCAATGTATGTGTTGTGTGATGCAAGCGTGTGTTCAATGTATGTGTTGTTTGATGCAAGCGTGTGTTCAATGTATGTGTTGTTTGATGCAAGCGTGTGTTCAATGTATGTGTTGTTTGATGCAAGCGAAGGTTCACAGCGTAAAACGGATACACGTCCACCCTTCACTATTATAAATACCCTTGTGAAGAATAAAGGTATTCAAATTGTCCCACCTACCGGGAGCCCCTGTGGTGGAGTAATGGAAACACAACTGACCGTTAATCAGAAGGTCTGAGGTTCGATCGCCAGACTGATTTTTTTGAATGGTTTTCATTTCTTTCTTGCTTTGTCTGGCACCTTTCATACACATTTGTTCAGATCTTGAATTCAGCAAGTGTCGTAGTTCTAATAATACTATTTCCGAACACGGAAAGTTTCGGACTCAAAACCCTTCTGCAACCAACAAAAAAAAAACAAAAAACAAAAAAACAAAACAATAAAGACCTTTTGAGGATCTACTAAATTATATCTCCGTCGTCTATCTGAAATTTAGTAATGTAATCATGTCTTTATTGTTTGTTGTTGGCCGAAGAAGGGATTTGAGCCCGATACGTTCCGTGTTTGGTAATTTGCTCTTTTTTTTTTTTTTTTTTTGAAGCTGTTCAATTCATTTTTGTTTATAACTTTTTACGGTCCACAGCTTCTGGCAGCCTTGTCTAGTATTACTACTATTTCAGCTGTATGATGACGTCATTTCAAGCCTACGGTCCACGGCTTCTGGCAGCCTTGTCTAGTATTACTACTATTTCAGCTGTATGATGACGTCATTTCAAGCCTACGGTCCACGGCTTCTGGCAGCCTTGTCTAGTATTACTACTATTTCAGCTGTATGATGACGTCATTTCAAGCCTACGGTCCACGGCTTCTGGCAGCCTTGTCTAGTATTACTACTATTTCAGCTGTATGATGACGTCATTTCAAGCCTACGGTCCACGGCTTCTGGCAGCCTTGTCTAGTATTACTACTATTTCAGCTGTATGATGACGTCATTTCAAGCCTACGGTCCACGGCTTCTGGCAGCCTTGTCTAGTATTACTACTATTTCAGCTGTATGATGACGTCATTTCAAGCCTACGGTCCACGGCTTCTGGCAGCCTTGTCTAGTATTTCTACTATTTCAGCTGTATGATGACGTCATTTCAAGCCTACGGTCCACAGCTTCTGGCAGCCTTGTCTAGTATTACTACTATTTCAGCTGTATGATGACGTCATTTCAAGCCTACGGTCCACAGCTTCTGGCAGCCTTGTCTAGTATTTCTACTATTTCAGCTGTATGATGACGTCATTTCAAGCCTACGGTCCACGGCTTCTGGCAGCCTTGTCTAGTATTACTACTATTTCAGCTGTATGATGACGTCATTTCAAGCCTACGGTCAACAGCTTCTGGCAGCCTTGTCTAGTATTTCTACTATTTCAGCTGTATGATGACGTCATTTCAAGCCTACGGTCAACAGCTTCTGGCAGCCTTGTCTAGTATTACTACTATTTCAGCTGTATGATGACGTCATTTCAAGCCTACGGTCAACAGCTTCTGGCAGCCTTGTCTAGTATTTCTACTATTTCAGCTGTATGATGACGTCATTTCAAGCCTACGGTCAACAGCTTCTGGCAGCCTTGTCTAGTATTACTACTATTTCAGCTGTATGATGACGTCATTTCAAGCCTACGGTCCACAGCTTCTGGCAGCCTTGTCTAGTATTACTACTATTTCAGCTGTATGATGACGTTATTTCAAGCCTACGGTCAACAGCTTCTGGCAGCCTTGTCTAGTATTTCTACTATTTCAGCTGTATGATGACGTCATTTCAAGCCTACGGTCCACAGCTTCTGGCAGCCTTGTACTATTTCAGCTGTATGATGACGTCATTTCAAGCCTGGGCAGACAAATCGGGTAGCAGACACTGGTATAAGATTAAGATTTTTTTTAAAAATTGAGCTTTATATAGTGCAATATCCACTAAATGTGCTCAAAGCGCTTTACAAGGGGTCCCTGGTCAACAGCAACATTTAACATGTAGGACGGGACATGCCGCCTATTAGGCAGGCGATATTACCATTTTTCGGACAAAGACAACGCTGTTCACGGCCAGGTATTCATTTTACACCTGAGTACGGTGAGAGAATATGAGTAAAGAGCCTTTTCAAAGGACTAAACTATGCGCCGAGCGCGAGGCTCGAACCCAGGACCTTCCGATCCAAAAGCGAGTGTCATACCACTAGACCACATAGCCGCACTAAGATATGAAAAAGCTTGTGAGAAACGGTGCCTGATAGAAAAGTATCTAAAAAATAAACCAGTCTTTCTCCACGGGGGAATCAAACCTGTTATTCTGGCATGGCAGTTTTTTTTTTCATCGCTTGCGGCCGCAAAAAATCGGAAAATATCACTGATTTGAATGGCGGCCGCAAAATGTGCATTAAAAAAAAAAAAAAATTTTTTTTCGAGATTTTGAAAAAAAATAAATTCAAAAGGCGCATTTTTGTTTCTTTTAACCCTATTTTCATACTAAAATAGAAAGTCCTATTTCCTGATTTGGGGTCCATTTGGCCCCCATGACTTGCAAAGAGAAAAATACTAGAAAGTCCTATTTTCTGATTTGGGGTCCATTTGGCCCCCATGACTTGCACATAGTAAAATACTAGAAAGTCTTATTTATTTCTTATTTGAGGGCCATACTGAATTTGATAGCTCGTGTAAAACGTGAAAGATAATTAATCAAGAGTAGTTTCTTTTTTACTATCTCATTATTTTCCTTTTTACTGGCGTTGATATGACCTTATATTTGTTGCAAGCACCGTGTATTTTGTACGTGAACCCTTAAAGACAAACACCTTTCTCTTTCATGAACTAATTACCTATGGGTTTTTAGGAAAATTAATCGCAAATTTTTTGCAACTTTTGCAATTTTTAATTTTTAGCTTGCAAAATTTGGGATTTTTTTTGTTGCAAAAAAACCGCCATGTCAGGTTAATCAAAAGGTCTGAGGTTCGTTTCCCAATCCAGACCGGCTGATTTCTTCTTCTTGTATAATTTCTCTATGCTTTGCATGACGCTGTTTCCCCATACACACTTTTTCAGATCTTTAGCTTACAATTGTGGGATTTCCGTTTCTCATCAACTCAAATCAACGGGTCGTACTTGGATCTTGTCCACGATTCGATGTCAATGGATCGGGCTCAGAACTTGTCCACTGTTCGGCCAGGGACAGGACAAAAGCAAGTAATCTCATTCCAAGACAAAGACAGAAAGCATGTTGGAAAACAGATATAAGGGGATAGAAGACACAGTGTGTACCCTCCTGCCCACTATGGGAGTGGGAGGCCAGGAACCCCACCCAGGTATTTAGTTTGAGATCAGTTAAAAGTATCATCCAGACACCAGCACAGGATCCCATCAGAGACATTCAAATTGTGACATTAGGTATACATTTAAAACGAGAAACGCAACAGCAGTACGGTCTTTGCTTCTTACCGAGTTCGACTACCCACCTCGTTATGGCCTTGAGAAGTCACCTCGCCCTAGCTCACTTTGTGGCTAACGCCAAGGTTATTCCAGTCTTCCCTTGGAATAGACCCTAAAGAAAAATTTCCCCTTGGGGATTAATAAAGGGAATTTAGATGTATTTAAAGAGAGAAAAATATCATCTCCCAAAAGTAACACTATACATTTGATTGTTTCTCTACTCCCAGCCATGGACTCCAGCCTGAGCCAGGACAAAACTGAGTCATCTCATTCCAAGACAAAGATAAATTTACATGGAAAAGGATATATAGGGGGATTTTATACATAGCACCATTGACCTCCCCGATCACCTGGAAGGTCGAAAGATTGAGAAGTTCAAGGGCACTTGAAACGCACGTGGGTCGTTTAAGTTTTACGTGCCATTAAATTTAAATAACAGGAAGAACACGAGAACGTGACAGACCATTTCCAGGTCACCTTCCAAGGTCAATGGGGCACCTAGGCATTGACCTTAGACCTTGATTACTATTCATCAAACCCAAGATCTCGTGGAATCTGAATTATACTTCATTATTTGACAAAAACTAAAACAATCGAAAATAAAAACAAAAACAAAAACAAGAGCCTGAAGTTTAATATCTTTCAGCAAATTGAAAAGTCATCTGATATGGCAGTGTGGTATATGACTAACGCCTCATAACTGGGAGGTAATGGGTTTGTATCCCATCCATTAGTGTGAGCTAGAACAAGTCACGTCACTCTTGCCTCCAAAACAATTCAGTTTTAAATCAAAACGACAACGTGCCGATTATTGCACTGTTAGAGATGAACACGTTTACAGTAACAACTTGATATTTGTGAAATGGAACCAACAACATGGATAGCCTTGGTAGGACATCTCGTTCAAACGTGCAATTAGTCAATTTTTAATGAAAGTAAAAATCTAAATGAAAGATGGTGGGGTCAACAATAAGAAGGCAATGTAGCCATAGTTACCGTTACCATGGCGACTAGAAAAACAATAGAAGGGAAGGAGCATGCGATGACAAAAATCTTACATTTTAAAATAAAAAGGGTAAAAAGAAAAAAAAAAAAGGAGAGAGAGAGAGAGAGAGAGAGAGAGAGAGAGAGAGAGAGAGAGAGAGAGAGAGAGAGAGAGAGAGAGAGAGAGAGAGAGAGAGAGAGAGAGAGAGAGAGAGAGGAGAGATAACACAAATTAGTTTATATTTAAGACCACAAAAAATCCTTTAAACCCACCCCACCCCCCCCCCCCCCCCCCCCCACCAAAAAAAAAAAAAAACCCCCCAAAAAACCCAAACCAACAACCCAAACTTTCAACGATCTGCAACGTGCAAACAACGCCAATCGAATGCAAAGCGTAACACACATACCAGGACAATCGGGGCACAACACATGCAAACAACGACATTGACACATCACGTTCCAGCCCCAAAAGCCATTGAGACACCACGAACCAAAACAAGTTATACATTCATGAAATCTCAATCAACAACAGGAATATCTCCCTGTCGTTGTGTCTTTTTTCTCGTCTTCTTCTTCGTCACTTTCATCTTGGCTTGTTTGGCCTGTCTTGCCTGTTTGTCTACAGAGGGGAAGGGGGGAGGGGGGGAGATTTTTAAAAATAAATTATTAACCCTTTATGGTGAGACTGAAGTAGTGAAAATTATTTAACCTGTTGAAATAAACCCTGAGTTTTCGGATAGGGTTCCTGATAGTTCGGTTGGTAGAGCACTTGACTGACACCCAAAGTGGGTGAGCCAGAAAGGCTCTTTACTCACATTCTCTCACCGTACTGTAAAATGAGTACCTGGCCGTTAACAACGTTGTCTCTGATGGCGTCATGCCTCGTTCTACATGTTACGTGTTACTGTTGGTCAAGAACCCTTTGTAAAGTGCTTGAGCACGTTTAGTGGATATTGCACTATATAAAAGCTCAAACTCAAGACGATGATGATAATGTTGATGACGATGATGGTGACAATGACTACGATGTTACTAGTGTGTATGTGTGTGAGTGTGTGTATATATGCCAATATATTATGTAATGTATGTTCTTTAAAATATTGTATTGTCATAAATTTGTAAACAAATGACAAATTGTAACTATTTTGAAGACAATAAAGACAAATTATTATTATTATTATTATTATTATTATTATTATTATTATTATTATTATTATTATTATTATTATTATTATAACAATGATATGACAGTCTGGGCTACATTTCTACCCCACAGTGCACGAATAGGACATGAGAACGTCATGCACGTCTGTCTCAAAAACTACTCACTTTTTACAACAAGAGATGAAGTGAGTAGAAAGTGCCAGAAGACAATAGAGAATAACATTTTTTTCGGCTGATGGGATTTGAACCCGTGACCTTATTGGTATGACAACTCCCCCTGGCCGGTGAGAGCGTGACTCTACTGTATGAGCTATCCACGAACCCCCAAAAAATCGTATCAAACTCAGGTCATTCATTACTAGATCCCTCTCTCACCGACTACTGGAGGTAGTGGGTTCACCACACAACCAATGCGAAGTTAGTTTGGCCAGCAGTTAAGCTTAATAGCCAGTATTCTCAACACAAACATATAACATAGAAACGATTGAGACATTGAGTATGCTCCGGTATATGGGGTGAATTTTTAATTCAGAAAAGTGAGTGGAGCAGGCACTTTTTTCAAACAATTTTTCAGTATAACAAATCTACAATCCGGAGTCCCGAGTGCATTCCACATTTGTTTTTGCACCCCATTTCCACTGACCGGTGATTTGCTAGTTAGATCTGTTAGATCTAGAGAACAGCACTTCACAATATACTACCATCCTATCCAAAGGGTAGCAAGCAATTGCTATAGAAACTGGAATAAACTTTGGCTCCATGGGCCAAATGGTTCTGTCTGAAGGACAGCTAGAATCATAAAATGTTTAGCATAATTTCTCTGGTGTAGGCTACATCTGTTTTAAAAGCGGTTGCTGGATCATACCTTGAATTAGCTTGATGGCTTTCCTGGCAGCGTGACACATGGCCAACTTCCTGGTTGTTCCTTTGCCCCGAATTTTCTTCCAGTCCATCTGAGACAAAATGGGAATGAGAAGGCATCTAAAAATCAACCGTTGTCACTGTTATCATTCGATATCGACACTGTTATCATTCGATATCGATATATGAAAGAAGCTAATCAAAAGGCCAAAACCATCTAGGACAGAAGGGAATCAAATGAACGTCGATGCGAGACCAATTCACCCACAAAACCCTGACACTGACTAGTTCTCTATTTGACTGTGGCTAGTGTAGAATAATCATGAAATTTATTGATATCGCGTCTTTTCACCTGGAACAGCTCAATTACATCTGCCACTAAGTACATGGTTGGTGAAAAAATTGTTGGAACTTTTTGAACACGCCAAAATAGACACAACAGGACAAAAATATGGATTAATTAATACACACAACACAGATATGACACGTCAATTGACTAGTCAAATCATGTCACTTTCCCCTACTTATTTATTATGAGGTCCTTATTTTATGGTACCAAAAAAAAAAAATCCCAATTATTTGAGGGCCCAGGTCTGAGTTAGATGTAAAATGAAAGGAAGAGAACAATTCCTACCCTTTTGAAGGAGGTGTATCTCGTGCTTGACACGGGAAGCTGTGTGTCTTCGCTCCTGTTTGTGTTAAATGTTTAGGCTGATTCTTTCGTTTATTTGGATTAAGTCTTATAGAAGAAGAAGAAGAAGAAGAAGAAGAAGAAGAAGAAGAAGAAGAAGAAGAAGAAGAAGAAGAAGAAGAAGAAGAAGAAGAAGAAGAAGAAGAAGAAGAAGAAGGAGAAGAGGAGGTTGTGCGGTCGTGTGAGAGCTTTCGAAGAAAAATAATTATTTCGCATTAATTTTTTTCCGTCTCACATTGGGATGGAACCAATAAATTATAGAGACTGAGAAATAAGAACCGGAGATATGCATGTGTGTCGGTAGCAAAATAGAGAGAAACCTTCCGGTCTGGTTCGACACACTTCTGTGTGTGCGTTATTTACTGACTAGGTGTGTGTGTGTGTGTGAAGACGACTCGTGCGAACTTTGTGACCCTCTCTCGCTGGCTGTGGCACAGTAGCCAGACAGTGAATACATCCACGTCTAGCGGAGCGTGTAGGTGGCATGATAATATTATAGCTAACCGATAGACGGTAAGTTTTGTTTTGTCTTTGATGCGACAAATAACTTTTTTTTTTTTTTTTAAGTCGGTCGGCATTTGAAACGGAATAAAATCGAGGAACGAAATAAAAGTCTTTTATTTTCTTTTTTATTGGTTCTGTTCTTTGACGCTACGAATTTTATTTTTACTATTATTATTCTTTTTTAATATTAGCACTTATAGAGCAAAATCGTACTGTGGGAAATCCTCCGACAATAGACAGAAGATTTACAGGCCTGTAAGTACACTGACGGTGTACTCTTGGAATCGACATCTAATCCCTATTTCAACTATTTCCCCTTTGGCTTTCTTTTTCTTGGATACTTTAATTGTAATTCTAGAACTTTTTACTATCCCATTTTCTTCCTTTTTACTGGCGCTGATATGACATAAATTCAAAACAAATTTGTATTTAAAAGTATATTCCAGTGAAAATGAAATTAAAAGTATGATTTATGGTATGATTTTCAGATTTTTTTAAAAAGTGGATTCTGATCATATTGGTCTTTAACATACCTGCCAACCCATAGCGAAAAAAAAATAGGATGATTCTTCAAAAAAAAAAACAAAGGGTTCTAGGGGAAAACAAGTAGGGGTAAGCAATGTTAAGAGGAAAAAAAACAAACAAGCTTACCCTAGGCATAGCGGCGCAAGCAACTATAAATAGATCTATAACCTGCAAGCAACAATTGTTGAGGTGAACTGGCTGACCAATGGTATGAGGTATGATGGATGTGCCAAGGTGAGGTCTGAATAATTATGTGTAATTGTAAATGACAATCCTTTCCTTCAGTCAGGGAGAAAACAAAACGGATTCTATCAATCATAAAATACTACAGGCAAGCAAGTGGCTTCCACTGATATTTAAAAAAAAAAAAATTTAAATGTTGAACATTTTTTTTTTTTTTCAATTAATTCATTAAAAAATCTTGAGTTTCCCAAAATCCGGCGGGATGAGGTAAAATTTTTAAAAAATCGGGGTAAATCCGATTTGATCGGGGTACCTGGTAGGTATGCTTTAATGGGGAGGCAAAGATTTCCATTCGTCTGGGCCACTGTATTAAAAGTTCTAAGTTTGTTTTTGTTTTTTAAGGGTTTTACTGTACTTGCAACACACTTAGGTCATGGCAGCGCCAGTAAAAAGGAAGAAAATGGGATAGTAAAAAGTTCTAGAATTACAATTAAAGCACCCAAGAAAAGGTAAGACAAAGGGGAATTGGTTAAAATAGGAAACATATGTAGATTCCAAGAGCACACTATCAGTACATAGTTTGAGATCACCTACAAGTCTCATCCTGACACAAGTACCTGTCATCTGCATTTTTTGCGGCCCAAAATTCTAACTATAGATAGTTTGAAGATGACGTCACTCAAGCCTTTGTTATTGTTTTTGCCATCCGCGTTTGTGAGTTGTTCTCACTAAATTGTATTAACCAGACTATAAAAGTTCATGGTTACACAGAGTTTGTGTGTTGGTCCGTTATACTTCCGGATGGCAATGTTGTGAACTCCTTGGCCAAGCGCATTCTATCTCTACATTCGACTGTTTCCCTCCCTCATAATTTTACCCATAAAATCACATTTTCAACATATGCAACCCATCCAAAATTTCAAATTTAATATTTGTTGAATTTATGGAGACTTATCAAGCTAGCAGATAACAATGTCAAATTGAATGTAAGCTTCAAATGAAATGGATGTTTCGGGTTTCCCCTTTATCAACAAAACAGGATGAATGAAACACTACGGACGATTGTTTCACTCATCCTGCTTATTTGATAAAGAGGAAACCTGAAACATCTATTTCATCTGTTTTTGTATATTAAATTGAAGCGTACATTCAATTTCACATTGTTATTTATTTCTTCGAGCTTCGAGCAGCAACATTTACATCAAGCTAGTAGAGGGTATGAAAATCTTGAAATTACTGTGACACTTATTATATATCTGGCTACGCAGATTCTCATTTAGGTGGAGACGATATTTAATGACCTTGAACTTTAGACTTTCCCCCTCAACCCCGCCCCCCTCTTTTAAAATTGTTGTTTTACAATCTGTTGCCTTGAAGTCAACATTCCCACATGGTATTTTGGACCTCAGATCGTTTTAAAATAAAAGACATCATTCCGCATGGCAAGCCTTTAACAAGCCCTCGTTTTTAACCCTCGTTTTTAACCCTATCCTTACCACCTGCAGCAAAATCGCATGGGTGCTAGCAGGAAGAAGTGCTGAAACCTGAAACTAAAATCTCGACACTTTGCCAAACCTGAAAATGTTCCCACTGAAAATGCGGCCTAAACTTTACTCTTATTTCATCACCGTTTTTATACCATTATTAAATGATTACACAGCAAACATATTGACTCAATGAGGAAATTAATTTGATTTTAAAACCAACTTATAATACATAGTGAAATACTCACAGTGCAGTTGTCTCTCTCTAGGGGAGCCAAAGAACAGAGAGAGAGAGAGAGAGAGAGACAGAGAGTACCAGAGGTACTCCCTCAACATTTTTTGAAAAAATTAGTGATGGACACTGAAACCAGAGATATTTGACTTCGAGATACTGCTAAACGGAATTCCAGCAGGAACCAGAAAACTGGCACTCATGCAAAATCGTCACATTTGTTACGACACAAAATACATTTTTTTAAAATTCAGATTTATTTTGTAATTCACAAACTTTGAAGAATGATCTTTGTTTAATTAATAAGAACATAAAGTTGTTTTGTAGAGAGATTGATTGAGTTTTAAAAAAATAATTTTTCTGCTGGGTAAGCCTGGCATTTTGGGGGAATGCTGAAATGATCGGTAAGGAGAGAGATAAGCCTGTAAAAAGCCCTAGTTTTTGATGGGCTTCAGACGTCCCAGGTCTCATCCTTCATGGTCGTGGCCTTTTGGACTTGTCAGATTAGCATCATAATGATATAACAATTACCTGGCAACATGTAGGTACAACAATTGTGATTAATTAATTTTAAAATGTTTAAAAAATGAAATAATAACAAACGTGTAAAAAGATAAATTGGTTGGACTGTAGCCACGACAATGTGTACAATGGTGACTATTTTACTTAAACACCTGACACCCACCTCTTTGGTTGGACTGTAGCCACGACAATGTGTACAATGGAACACTGGTGACTATTTTACTTAAACACCTGACACCCACCTCTTTGGTTGGACTGTAGCCACGACAATGTGTACAATGGAACACTGGTGACTTTTCTGAATTAAAAATTCACCCCATACACCGGAGCATACTCCATGTCTCAACCGTTTCTATGTTATATGTTTGTGATGAGAATATTGGCTATTAAGCTTAACTGCTGGTCAAAATTACTTCGCGATGGTGGTGAACGAATCGGCGATCTCAAGAAGTGGGTGAGAGAGGGATCTAGAAATGACTTTGGGTTTGAAACGAATATTTTTGTGTTCGTGGATAGCTCACACGGTAGAGCCACGCTCTCACCTGCCAGGCAGAGTTGTCGTACCAATAAGGTCGCAGGTTCAAACCCCACCACCACCGCGAAAAAATTTTTTTTATTCTCTATTGTCTTCTGGCACTTTTCTACTCACTTCATATCTTGTTGTTACCAACATAAGTGCCTGCTCCACTCACTTTTCTGAATTAAAAATTCACCCCATACACCGGAGCATACTCCATGTCTCAATCGTTTCTATGTTATATGTTTGTGATGAGAATATTGGCTATTAAGCTTAACTGCTGGTCAAAATTACTTCGCGATGGTGGTGAACGAATCGGCGATCTCAAGAAGTGGGTGAGAGAGGGATCTAGAAATGACTTTGGGTTTGAAACGAATATTTTTGTGTTCGTGGATAGCTCACACGGTAGAGCCACGCTCTCACCTGCCAGGCGGAGTTGTCGTACCAATAAGGTCGCAGGTTCAAACCCCACCACCGCCGCGAAAATTTTTTTTAATTCTCTATTGTCTTCTGGCACTTTTCTACTCACTTCATATCTTGTTGTTGACAATGTGTACAATGGAACACTGGTGACTATTTTACTTAAACACCTGACACCCACCTCTTTGGTTGGACTGTAGCCACGACAATGTGGACAATGGAACACTGGTGACTATTTTACTTAAACACCTGACACCCACCTCTTTGGTTGGACTGTAGCCACGACAATGTGTACAATGGAACACTGGTGACTATTTTACTTAAACACCTGACACCCACCTCTTTGGTTGGACTGTAGCCACGACAATGTGTACAATGGAACACTGGTGACTATTTTACTTAAACACCTGACACCCACCTCTTTGGTTGGACTGTAGCCACGACAATGTGGACAATGGAACACTGGTGACTATTTTACTTAAACACCTGACACCCACCTCTTTGGTTGGACTGTAGCCACGACAATGTGTACAATGGAACACTGGTGACTATTTTACTTAAACACCTGACACCCACCTCTTTGGTTGGACTGTAGCCACGACAATGTGTACAATGGAACACTGGTGACTGTTTTACTTAAACACCTGACACCCACCTCTTTGGTTGGGACTGTAGCCACGACAATGTGTACAATGGAACACTGGTGACTATTTTACTTAAACACCTGACACACCACCTCTTTGGTTGGAGTGTAGCCACGACAATGTGTACAATGGAACACTGGTGACTATTTACTTAACACCTGACACCACCTCTTTGGTTGACTGTAGCCACGACAATGTGTACAATGGAACACTGGTGACTATTTTACTTAAACACCTGACACCCACCTCTTGGTTGACTGTAGCCACGACATGTGTACATGGAACACTGGTGACTATTTTACTTAAACACCTGACACCCACCTCTTTGGTTGGACTGTAGCCACGACAATGTGTACAATGGAACACTGGTGACTATTTTACTTAAACACCTGACACCCACCTCTTTGGTTGGACTGTAGCCACGACAATGTGTACAATGGAACACTGGTGACTGTTTTACTTAAACACCTGACACCACCTCTTTGGTTGGACTGTAGCACGACAATGTGTACAATGGAACACTGGTGACTATTTTACTTAAACACCTGACACCACCTGCACTGTTGTGACTATTTACTTAAACACTGACACCACCTCTTTGGTTGGACTGTAGCCACGACAATGTGTACAATGGAACACTGGTGACTTTTTACTTAAACACCTGACACCCACCTCTTTGGTTGGACTGTAGCCACGACAATGTGTACAATGGAACACTGGTGACTATTTTACTTAAACACCTGACACCCACCTCTTTGGTTGGAGTGTAGCCACGACAATGTGTACAATGGAACACTGGTGACTATTTTACTTAAACACCTGACACCACCTCTTTGGTTGGACTGTAGCCACGACAATGTGTACAATGGAACACTGGTGACTATTTTACTTAAACACCTGACACCCACCTCTTTGGTTGGACTGTACCACGACAATGTGTACAATGGAACACTGGTGACTATTTTACTTAAACACCTGACACCCACCTCTTTGGTTGGACTGTAGCCACGACAATGTGTACAATGGAACACTGGTGACTATTTTACTTAAACACCTGACACCACCTCTTTGGTTGGACTGTAGCCACGACAATGTGTACAATGGAACACTGGTGACTATTTTACTTAAACACCTGAACACCCACCTCTTTGGTTGGACTGTAGCCACGACAATGTGTACAATGGAACACTGGTGACTATTTTACTTAAACACCTGACACCCACCTCTAGCACTGGTTGGTGACTATTTTACTTAAACACCTGACACCCACCTCTTTGGTTGGACTGTAGCCACGACAATGTGTACAATGGAACACTGGTGACTGTTTTACTTAAACACCTGACACCCACCTCTTTGGTTGGGACTGTAGCCACGACAATGTGTACAATGGAACACTGGTGACTATTTTACTTAAACACCTGACACCCACCTCTTTGGTTGGATGTAGCCACGACAATGTGTACAATGGAACACTGGTGACTATTTTACTTAAACACCTGACACCCACCTCTTTGGTTGGACTGTAGCCACGACAATGTGTACAATGGAACACTGGTGACTATTTTACTTAAACACCTGACACCCACCTCTTTGGTTGGACTGTAGCCACGACAATGTGTACAATGGAACACTGGTGACTATTTTACTTAAACACCTGACACCCACCTCTTTGGTTGGACTGTAGCCACGACAATGTGTACAATGGAACACTGGTGACTATTTTACTTAAACACCTGACACCCACCTCTTTGGTTGGACTGTAGCCACGACAATGTGTACAATGGAACACTGGTGACTGTTTTACTTAAACACCTGACACCCACCTCTTTGGTTGGACTGTAGCCACGACAATGTGTACAATGGAACACTGGTGACTATTTTACTTAAACACCTGATACCCACCTCTAGCACTGGTTGGTGACTATTTTACTTAAACACCTGACACCCACCTCTAGCACTGGTTGGTGACTATTTTACTTAAACACCTGACACCCACCTCTAGCACTGGTTGGTGACTATTTTACTTAAACACCTGACACCCACCTCTAGCACTGGTTGGTGACTATTATACTTAAACACCTAGACACCCACCTCTAGCACTGGTTGGTGACTATTTTACTTAAACACCTGATACCCACCTCTAGCACTGGTTGGTGACTATTTTACTTAAACACCTAGACACCCACCTCTAGCACTGGTTGGTGACTATTTTACTTAAACACCTGACACCCACCTCTAGCACTGGTTGGTGACTATTTTACTTAAACACCTGACACCCACCTCAAGCACTGGTTGGTGACTATTATACTTAAACACCTAGACACCCACCTCTAGCACTGGTTGGTGACTATTTTACTTAAACACCTGACACCCACCTCTAGCACTGGTTGGTGACTATTTTACTTAAACACATGACACCCACCTCAAGCACTGGTTGGTGACTATTTTACTTAAACACCTAGACACCCACCTCTAGCACTGGTTGGTGGCTATTTTACTTAAACACCTGACACCCACCTCTAGCACTGGTTGGTGACTATTTTACTTCACCTGACACCCACCTCTAGCCATGCAGAATGGATAGGGGCATAGGAAAGCCCTGTTTTCTTGAAGTTTGTAAATTTCATGACTGGATTCAGTTCACGAAGTCTTAGGATTGGATTGGTTTTTCTGTTCCTCATCTCGGCCATGCCTGAAAAATATGATGAAATCGTCAAAAAGAATACAACCAACAAAAAAAATTAATTAATTAAAAATTAAGCATTTATATAGTGCATTTTTCACCAAACCCGCTTAAAGCTATTTTTGGAACTCTCTCCCATCACACGTGAGATGCTCGGATTCGTTGATAACGTTCAAATCTCGCTTAAAGTTTTATCTTTTTATGTCATAATGTTGCAATACTATTTTCATATTTTGTTGATGAGACATGATGCCTGTTAGTGTTAAGAGATATTACATTTTTTCCGACAGAGACAACGCTGGTAACGGCCAGGTACTCAATTTACACCTGAGTACGGTGAGAGAATGTGAGTAAAGAGCCCTTTCCAAGGACTCAACCATGCGCCGAGTGAGGCTCGAACCCAGAAACTTCCAATCTGAAAGCGAGTGTCATACCACAAGACCACATAGCGACACAATGCTCAACATTATAGTCTTGCTCAGCCTCAGTGTGAGAGTAAGCGATACCAATGATACCAAAAGGCAAGAAAGAGGCTGTAGATACCAAGCAGCAAGAAAGAGGCTGTAGATACCAAGCAGCAAGAAAGAAGCTGTAGATACCAAGCAGCAAGAAAGAGGCTGTAGATACCAAACAAAAGTGTAGTCCAACAGAGAAAGAGGCTGTAGATACCA
>NC_088368.1:47896869-47904369 GCF_034508935.2 Berghia stephanieae
AGTTGTCGTTAGTAGAGCTCATGGAAACAAGTTATTTCATTGGTTGAACTATTGAATACAACTCACGAATTTGTTTTCTTTTTGTGGCAAAAGACTGGCAGTTTGACGTCATTAGTGAGTTGTCGTTAGTAGAGCTCATGGAAACAAGTTATTTCATTGGTTGAACTATTGAATACAACTCACGATTTGTTTTCTTTTCGTGGCAAAAGACTGGCAGTTTGACGTCATTAGTGAGTTGTCGTTAGTAGAGCTCATGGAAACAAGTTATTTCATTGGTTGAACTATTGAATACAACTCACGATTTGTTTTCTTTTCGTGGCAAAAGACTGGCAGTTTGACGTCATTAGTGAGTTGTCGTTAGTAGAGCTCATGGAAACAAGTTATTTCATTGGTTGAACTATTGAATACAACTCACGATTTGTTTTCTTTTCGTGGCAAAAGACTGGCATTTTGACGTCATTTTTGGGTCAGTATCAGGCTATAACTTTACTATGGCTACGGCGTCAGGCTATAACTTTACGATGGATACGGTTTCAGGCTATAACTTTACGATGGCTACTATAACTTTACGATGGCTACTATAACTTTACGATGGCTACTATAACTTTACGATGGCTCCTATAACTTTACGATGGCTACTATAACTTTACGATGGCTCCTATAACTTTACGATGGCTCCTATAACTTTATGATGGCTCCTATAACTTTACGATGGCTACTATAACTTTACGATTGCTCCTATAACTTTACGATGGCTACTATAACTTTACGATGGCTACTATAACTTTACGATGGCTCCTATAACTTTACGATGGCTCCTATAACTTTACGATGGCTACTATAACTTTACGATGGCTCCTATAACTTTACGATGGCTACTATAACTTTACGATGGCTACTATAACTTTACGATGGCTCCTATAACTTTACTATGGCTCCTATAACTTTACGATGGCTACTATAACTTTACGATGGCTCCTATAACTTTACGATGGCTACTATAACTTTACGATGGCTACTATAACTTTACAATGGCTACTATAACTTTACGATGGCTACGGTGAGAAGGATAAACTCTGGATCACTCTGAATGACTCCTTATGTGGTCTTGTGGTATGACACTCGCTTTTGGATCGGAAGGTCCGAGCCTCACTTGGCGCATAGTTGAGTCCTTGGAGAAGGCTCTTAACTCACATTCTCTCACTGCACTGAGGTGTAAAATGAGTACCTGCAGTTAACAGCGTTGTCTCTGTCCGAAAAAAAAAATTGTAATATCGCCTAACAGGCGTCATGTCCCACCCTAGATGTGAAATGTTGCTGTTGGCCAGGGACTGCTTGTAAAGCGCTTTGAGCACGGATATTGCGCTATATAAAAGCTCAATTCTAAATAAAAAATCTAATTTTAGAAAGTGAACATAATTTTATAACAGCCAGGTTACTGCGAATTTTGACAGTGTGTGTGTGTGTGTGGGTGTGCTATCGTTACTCATATCAACACTCACCGTCACTGCCATGGTAAAGACACGGGCATGGTCCTTTCCAGAGGTATTGACCAATGAAAACGTGGCATTTGGTTGAAGTTTCATGAATCGGGTGACTGGGTCCACAATTTTATCCACTTTTGATGATTTTTCTCTCTTTTCAACTGTTAAATTTGTGGTGGATGTTTTTTCTTTCTTTTCAATTGTTAAATTTGTGGTGGATGTTTTTTCTTTCTTTTCAACTGTTAAATTTGAGGTGGATGTTTTTTCTTTCTTTTCAACTGTTAAATTTGTGGTGGATGCTTTTTCTTTCTTTTCAACTGTTAAATAAACAGATGATGCTTTTTCTTTCTTTTTCGTGGATGGTCCTGTTTCTCTCTTTTCAACTGTTAAATTTGTCGATGTTTTTCCTTTCTTTTTAACAGTTAAATGTGTAGTCGGTGATTTTTCTTTCTTTTCGACTGTTATATTTGTAGTTGATGTCTTTTCTTTCTTTTCACTCGTTAAATTGGTGGGTGATACTTTCCGTTTGCCTTTTGCTAAATTGGTAGACGACTTATTTTCTTTCTTTTCAGGTGCTAAATTTGAGGTGGATCTTGTTTTTCTATACTCTGCAGTACAATCCACCACTGATTGCTTGCCTGGGGATTCCACAGCTACTGTTGGGGCACCTGTACAGAGAAAGGAAAGGCAAAAAAAAGAGGGGAGGGGGGGGGCGGGGCGGATTGGGAAGTGTGTATGTGTGTGTGTGTGTGTGAGAGAGAGAGAGAGAGAGAGAGAGAGAGAGAGAGAGAGAGAGAGAGAGAGAGAGAGAGAGAGAGAGAGAGAGAGAGAGAGAGAGAGAGAGAGAGAGAGAGAGAGAGAGAGAGAGAGAGAGAGAGGGAGGGAGGGATATCAAATGAATCATTTTTCCCTTTGTCATCAATCCCTATAACATTACTAAAGGTCTTAGCTTATTTGTTGGTTATTCGTTGTATTTTTTTTTATACCGTCAGCTGGGATAATTTTGCATGAAGGGGAAACTTTGCCTCCTGAATTTTGGACCAATAAGAGTATATTAAGTTGTGTGCCAATGATTTCCTATGATCAAAGTCAAGATTACTCAAAATGCTTCAAATTCACAGGGACAAAGTTTCCCCTTTAGGCAAAGTTTCCCCGTTTAACGGGACACAATCTTGCTGTATTCCATCGCTATTACCACACTAGGCCTGCCTACTTGAAAACTTCAATTTCGTAATTTATTAAGAGATCAAAATTCTAGTCGCTATAGTTATCTTTTATCTTGTGCGGCTATGTGGTCTAGTGGTATGACACTCGCTTTCGGATCGGAAGGTCCTGGGTTCGAGCCTCGTGCTCAGCGCATAGTTGAGTCCTTGGAAAAGGCTCTTTACTCATATTCTCTCACCGTACAGGTGTAAAATGAGTACCTGGCCGTTAACAGCATTGTCTCTGTCCGAAAAATTGTAATATCGCCCAACAGTCGTCATGTCCCGTCCTACATGTTAGATGTTGCTGTTGACCAGGGACCCCTTGTAAAGCGCTTTGAGCACATTTAGTGGATATTGCGCTATCTAAAGCTCAATTTTTCATTTGTTTTTTTTTTTTAATCAACAATTTTTCCTCACAAGGATTAAATACCACTTCAAAATCCTCCACATTTTGTAGTTTGGCATCAACTTTCATTTTCAATGAGTTTTCATGACTTAGAAAGCAGTTCTGATGGTGACAAAAAGTGACAAAGTAGGAAAATGTTGAACGATTGCCTTTAAGCCCCATTTCTACTGCACTAAACCCCACTTTTAGAGCAATTGAGATGATAGACTATCATTGATACTCTAGCTAACTTCTGGAGAGTGGGAAACTGCACCTGTGTGTTCCACCACAATTCAACTCTCTCATTGCTAGCACATTATTTCGAGAAAATGTAATTTTTAAAAGGAGGAAATTCCTCCTCTGGACTCCAAAATCGCGGATTTCCGCGGATCCGAGGAAAACCATCGGCTGAGAAATGTCCATGAAGCGCTGAAATTGGGTCAAAATTTCGTAATTTTACAGAATTTCTGTAACAGGAAGTAGGTCTGGTACGTGGGGGCAGCGTGGCTCAGCGGTACGGTCTTTGGTTCGTAATTTTACAGAATTTCTGAAACAGGAAGTAGGTCTGGTACGTGGGGGCAGCGTGGCTCAGCGGTACGGTCTTTGGTTCGTAATTTTACAGAATTTCTGAAACAGGAAGTAGGTCTGGTACGTGGGGGCAGAGTGGCTCAGCGGTACGGTCTTTGGTTCGTACCCAAAAAGAACAAATGGATGTCCAGGTCAGACGCAGAAAGTGGCGATGGGTTGGTTGGCCATACCCTGCGGAAAGAACCCTGTAATATAACCAAGCAGGCTCTCGAATGGAACCCACAGGACAAGAGGAAACTGGGTCGTCCAAAACAAACAGACGTGGAGGAGAAGCCTTCACCAAGATTTGTGCGTCTCCAATCTTACCTGGAGTGAGACAAAGGTCTGTGCCAAGGACAGAAGATGCTGTTGAGGCCCTATGCTTCGCCAGGAGTCAAGAGGCATAAGTCAAGAAAGTCAAAAAGGTACCGAGTACCTACAGACAAAGCTATGCCCTGTAAGCTTGAGCATTTTAAGTCTGAATGATAGAATGTAGTGAGCACTACTCATAAAAAATACTGGCTAAAAACAATAACAAAGAGCTGAGTGATGTCAATTTCATTCCTTTTACAGACACTAGAGACGACCTCAAAGTTTCTCATTACCTAAAACATGATGAAGGGCCAACTCGGCCGCCTCCCGTCTGGCAACTTTCTTGGACGCACCACTGGCCTGAAATGTCTGGTTGTTGACCTGAAAGACGAACATTTTACACCGTCGATAAAATCCGATCTTCCCCAAGCATCAAGTAGCCTCTATGTGTATTTTGGGTGAAAAATAATTTCAAGAATTTCAGGGGGAAAAAATATCTATATAAACACAAAAGACACAATTTTAAAAAGTAAACAGAAAAAAACCCCCAAAAAAACAACTTAAGCATTTATACAGTGCACTATCCACTGAACGTGCTCATATGGCTTTACAAAGGGGACCAAGTCAATAGCAACACTTAACATGTAGATCGAGACATGACGCCTCTTAGGGAATGTTAAAAATGCTTTTTTTTCTGACTGAGACGAAACTGTCAAACAATGTTAGCTTATTCATTTTAGTTACGTTACCACTCCTTACAAAAGAAAAAAATAATAGATATAAAAAAAAAAAAAAAGAAAAGAAAAGATTTCAACCATTTTTTGTTAAGAATTTTGGTGAAAAAATCCAAAAAAGCAAGAAATATTCCTAGTTTGGTCAAATTTGTGTTTTTGATATCCTATAGTCAGTGAAATCTGCATAAAGTCAACAATATCAATACTCTCACAGTGGAATCTGCATAAAGTCTATATCAATACTCTCACAGTGGAATCTGCATAAAGTCTATATCAATACTCTCACAGTGGAATCTGCATAAAGTCTATATCAATACTCTCACAGTGGAATCTGCATAAAGTCTATATCAATACTCTCACAGTGGAATCTGCATAAAGTCTATATCAATACTCTCACAGTGGAATCTGCATAAAGTCTATATCAATACTCTCACAGTGGAATCTGCATAAAGTCTATGTGAATACTCTCACAGTGAAATCTGCATAAAGTCTATATCAATACTCTCACAGTGGAATCTGCATAAAGTCAACAATATCAATACTCTCACAGTGGAATCTGCATAAAGTCTATATCAATACTCTCACAGTGGAATCTGCATAAAGTCTATATCAATACTCTCACAGTGGAATGTGCATAAAGTCTATATCAATACTCTCACAGTGGAATGTGCATAAAGTCAACAATATCAATACTCTCACAGTGGAATCTGCATAAAGTCGATATCAATACTCTCACAGTGAAATCTGCATAAAGTCAACAATATCAATACTCTCACAGTGGAATGTGCATAAAGTCGATATCAATACTCTCACAGTGGAATCTGCATAAAGTCTATATCAATACTCTCACAGTGGAATCTGCATAAAGTCAACAATATCAATACTCTCACAGTGGAATCTGCATAAAGTCGATATCAATACTCTTACAGTGAAATCTGCATAAAGTCAACAATATCAATACTCTCACAGTGGAATCTGCATAAAGTCGATATCAATACTCTCACAGTGAAATCTGCATAAAGTCAACAATATCAATACTCTCACAGTGGAATGTGCATAAAGTCAACAATATCAATACTCTCACAGTGGAATCTGCATAAAGTCGATATCAATACTCTCACAGTGGAATCTGCATAAAGTCTATATCAATACTCTCACAGTGGAATCTGCATAAAGTCTATATCAGTACTCTCACAGTGGAATCTGCATAAAGTCGATATCAGTACTCTCACAGTGGAATCTGCATAAAGTCGATATCAATACTCTCACAGTGGAATCTGCATAAAGTCGATATCAATACTCTCACAGTGGAATCTGCATAAAGTCTATATCAGTACTCTCACAGTGGAATCTGCATAAAGTCTATATCAGTACTCTCACAGTGGAATCTGCATAAAGTCGATATCAATACTCTCACAGTGGAATCTGCATAAAGTCAACAATATCAATACTCTCACAGTGGAATGTGCATAAAGTCAACAATATCAATACTCTCACAGTGGAATCTGCATAAAGTCGATATCAATACTCTCACAGTGGAATCTGCATAAAGTCAATATCAACAAGATATGAAGTGAGTAGAAAAGTGCCAGAAGACAATAGAGAATAAAAAATGTTTTTTTCGCAGCGGTGGTGGGGTTTGAACCTGCGACCTTATTGGTACAACAACTCCGCCTGGCAGATGAGAGCGGGGCTCTACCGTGTGAGCTATCCACGAACACAAAAATATTCGTTTCAAACCCAAGTCATTTCTAGATCCCTCTCTCACCCACTTCTTGAGACCGCCGATTCGTTCGCACACCACCACCGCGAAGTAATTTTGACCAACAGTTAAGCTTAATAGCCAATATTCTCAACACAAACATATAACATAGAAACGATTGAGACATTGAGTATGCTCCGGTGGATGGGGTGAATTCTTAATTCAGAAAAGTGAGTGGAGCAGGCACTTATGTTGGTAACAACAAGATATGAAGTGAGTAGAAAAGTGCCAGAAGACAATAGAGAATAAAAATTTTTTCGCGGCGGTGGTGGGGTTTCAACCTGCGACCTTATTGGTACGACAACTCCGCCTGGCAGATGAGAGCGTGGCTCAAATATTTTTGTGTTCGTGGATAGCTCACACGGTAGAGCCACGCTCTCATCTGCCAGGCGGAGTTGTCGTACCAATAAGGTCGCAGGTTCAAACCCCACCACCGCCACGAAAAATTTTTTATTCTCTATTGTCTTCTGGCACTTTTCTACTCACTTCATATCTTGTTGTTACCAACATAAGTGCCTGCTCCACTCACTTTTCTGAATTAAAAAGTCAATATCAATACTCTCACAGTGGAATCTGCATAAAGTCTATATCAATACTCTCACAGTGGAATCTGCATAAAGTCTATATCAATACTCTCACAGTGGAATCTGCATAAAGTCTATATCAATACTCTTACAGTGAAATCTGCATAAAGTCTATATCAATACTCTCACAGTGGAATCTGCATAAAGTCTATATCAATACTCTCACAGTGGAATCTGCATAAAGTCAATATCAATACTCTCACAGTGGAATCTGCATAAAGTCAATATCAATACTCTCACAGTGGAATCTACATAAAGTCTATATCAGTACTCTCACAGTGGAATCTGCATAAAGTCTATATCAATACTCTCACAGTGAAATCTGCATAAAGTCTATGTGAATACTCTCACAGTGAAATCTGCATAAAATCAATACTCTCACAGTGAAATCTGCATAAAGTCAACACTATTACAGTGAAATCTGCATAAAATCAACACTCTTACAGTGAAATCTGCATAAAATCAAC
>NC_088368.1:47906869-47949369 GCF_034508935.2 Berghia stephanieae
TTCAGGTTTCCCCTTTATCAACAAAACAGGATGAATGAAACACTACAGACGAATGAGATAATGATAATGTGGTGGTTGCGTTGTTACCAATCCAGCGTCGTCCTCAATGACGTTGGCTGCCCACACTCTGCTATGCTATGACAAATGTCTCCCCATTCCTCCCGTCTATATCGTACAACTCTCTTCCATTCATCGTTGTCCATTCTAGGATATTTCTTTTCATATAACTGGACCTAGGTCTTCCTCTTCTTCGTTTGCCCTCCATGTTCCCCTGTACCACATCTTTCATTGGGGTGCATGGGTTTCAGCTTATGTGAGCCAAAAATATCTCAAGAGATTTGATTAATAAAGTTATCAGACACACCGTGTGGTCCACATTGAGACGCCAGCGCCTTCCATCGTCTCAATTTTAAGAGAGCTTGATACCCACCAACTTGTCGTTGTACTGTGACCAACGGACAATACGAATAAACTCGTTGTAACTAATTAAACCACGCCTTTTGAAATGCTTCCCGAACAGTCATGATGTAGCAATGACTATCCAGCACAAATCTTTGGAACAGTCATGATGTAGCAATGACTATCCCGCACAAATCTTTGGGCCTCTTTTTCGCTCCCAAAGTGCCCAAATTTGCGACAAAACATGGGACGAAGCCGTTCCGTACATGTTATTTTAAAAAATTAATTACGACGCTGTTTATCGATGAATATGACTGAAAGTTGACACCGTTAGAAAAAAGGTCATTTTAGATTATGTCAAGCGACAAAACTCGTCTGATTACCAGAAGACCGTTCAAAATAGATTTTTACTCTTTGGAGTACAATATTTCTAAAACTACAAAGAGGAGAGATTTTGTCGCTCATAAGGTTATATATGCACATTTCTTCTATTTATATTTCAAATTTAATTGGATTATGATTATAAGTACTTTTCCCCCATTCTCACAAAACATCAACCCAATTTGCATTTCAATGAGTGAAAATATGGAGACGGCCATTTTGCTCCCCCATCGCGCGACACAAAAATGATGTGGAGGAGGCAATGCTGCCAGATGGCCAGACTTTAACCTGACCAAATTCGACTTCAAGAGTGGCTAAATAGAAAATCATATAGCTTTCACTATTAAGACTGGACCACTTAAAATGAACTAAATTTTAACAAACAGAAAATTGAATAGACTAGGATAAATGTCACTGAGACAACAAGAGATGAATAAAATTTAATAAAAGAAGCAAAATTATATATTTGGCCACACACGTGGCCATCTGGCAACTTGTTCGCGGTGACTGACGACACAAATCCTCGCGCTTTTTTTAAAATTAAGGCATTGTTTCATTGTTATGTCATAGGGATAGTAGATTAACACACTCTCTCTCTCTCTCAAATAAATACTAGAAATAACATAAGCCATGGTCTCACGTGGCTGATTGATAATAATTCAGCAGGCATTTTTCGTGTCATTTGTATGGGTTGTAGACACAAAATTACACTTCGGAAAAGTTCCAAAATGATCAATATCATGTATATTTCAAAACAAAATTATAGTTGACCCTAGCCATACAGCTCTAAAACTATACAAGTTAGAATGCTTCTGATGTCTTCATATTTTCTGATAATTTTGCCATAAAATTCCCAAGTTTTAACATCTATTTCCATGTATTAAGCGAGACACAGCCACAAGCCTGAATAAAACGCACAGAAAAAGCGTCCCATATTTTCCGTATTTTTTTCTCTTTGTGAGTCATCCAAATAAATGACATCTTTGAAACTGCATAACTTTGTTATATATTAATGGATTTCCAAAATTCGAAAAGATTTTTACTAAGTGGAGATAGGGCTTTGATTTATGAGTAGTATTTCCTACAAAAATGTTCATAGTCATTGCTACCTTATATGGCGCAATATCCACTAAATGTGCTCAAAGTGCTTTACAAAGTGTCCCAGACAACAGCAACATGTAGAACAAGACCTGATGCCTGTTATTCACCATTACAATTTTTTTTTCGACATAGACAATGATGTTAACGGCCAGGTACTCGATTTACACCCAAGTATGGTGGGAGAATGTGAGTAAAGAACCTTTACCAAGGACTCAACAATGCGCTGAGTGAGGCTCGAACCCAGGGCCTTCCAATCCAAAAGCAAGTGTCATACCAATAGACCACATAGCCGCACAAGGGATTATAAAGAGCCCTGTTATAACCAGGTTCCATTGTGTTTCCATTGTGTTCTGAAGGTTCCACTCCAGGGCCTGCACTGACATGGGGTGACGTGGTTCACTGGTATTGTCTTGCTTCGTACTCAAAAGGTACCGGGTTCAATCACCCACCACTGTGCTGTGTGGCCTTGAGCAAGTCACCTCGCCATAGCTCAATTTGCAGCGCTGCACTGGGATGGTGCCAGAAGAGGTTGGTGTCAGAGAAATATGAAATCCCAACCTCTCCCTGGATCAATCTCTGTCCCTTTGTGTGTGAAGGGAGTGCTCTACTGACTCGTTTGTTTGTTTCTAAGGGTTTTATGGCGTTTGCAACACATTTAGGTTATATCAGCGCCAGTAAAAAGGAAGAAAATGGGATAGTCGAAAGTTCTAGAATTACAATTAAAGCACCCAAGAGAGAGAGAGAGGTAAGACAAAGGGGAACTGGGAACAAATAGAGAGCAGATGTAGATTCCAAGAGCATACCATCAATGTACTTAGTCTGATATCAACTATAAGTCTCACTCAGACACAAGCACAAGATCCAACAAAGAGGAATACACTCAATGCTTACATTTCATTCTACATTAAAAATAACAAATATAATAATACATAACAGAGAGATGTTTTACAAGGAAAAAAATATCTCCCAAAACAATAACTATGCATTCGACTGTTTCCCTCCCAGCCAAGGACTCCGGGCAGGGTCAGGACAAAACCAAGTAATCTCATACCAAGACAAAGACAGAAAGCATGTTGGAAAACAGATATAAGGGGATAAAAGACACAGTAAGTACCTCCCTGCCCACTGTGGAGGTAGGGAACCCCACCCAGGCTCTCCTGACTGAACTATCGCAGCCCTCAGAAGGAAAAATACATTTTTTTGGTGTATTTTTCTTAGGCTGGTTCTGGCACCGTTTCTTTCACTCTTTCACATTTTTATTTATTCTATTGCAGAGAAATGTCTAATGGAGTTTTTACTAACAAAAAAGTGAAAAAGGAGAGGCTTTGTATGGGAACAATACAGACAATGGACGCTTTGGGTACAAGCCCTTCGTCAGCACAACAATACACCAATTAACGTGGAAAACAAATAAAATATTTTATACGTTTTCCAAGAAAATAATGTTCATACAGAAAAGTAATCAAAATAACAAATGTAAAACAACAAAACTAAAAATAATTTCAAAATCAATTGAAATAAATTATATTTTAATATTTTATTTAGTTTAAACCGCAGTATCAAAGCTATTATTTTTAATTTGTACACGTTAATGATAGTTGAATAAAACTATCTCTGAACATGTTCTTTTTAATACATTTTTTCTCATTTTAAAAAGTAGCAAAAATCTTTAGCCTTGAGTGAGTAAACTGTATTTTTTAAAGGGTTTTACGACACTTTTAGGTCAAACCATTGGCTGAAGTAGGCTTCTCAGCCTTAATTTAGAACAGTGAGTGGAGCAGGCACTTATGTTGATAATAACAAGAAATGAAGTGAGTAGGAAAGTGCTCTGCAGTTGTCTTTAAAAACACATACACAGTATATGCCTGTTACCCAAACAGTATACACAGTATATGCCTGTTACCCAAACAGTATACACAGTATATGCCGGTTACCCAAACAGTATACACAGTATATGCTTGTTACCCAAACAGTATACACAGTATATGCTTGTTACCCAAACAGTATACACAGTATATGCCGGTTACCCAAACAGTATACACAGTATATGCCGGTTACCCAAACAGTATACACAGTATATGCTTGTTACCCAAACAGTATACACAGTATATGCTTGTTACCCAAACAGTATACGCAGTATATGCCGGTTACCCAAACAGTATACACAGTATATGCCGGTTACCCAAACAGTATACACAGTATATGCTTGTTACCCAAACAGTACAACATACTGTGTTTTTTAAACAAACGGCAAGTGCTAGAAGACAATAGAGAATAAAAATTTCGCTGCAATGGGGGCTCAAACTCAAACCCACAACTTTACTGATACGACAACTTCGCCTGGTCAGGACTTGAGGATAGCTCAGATAGAAGAACCACACACTCTCCCCTGGCCAGGCAGAGTTGTCGTATCAGTAAGGCCGTGAGTTCGATCCCCCATCGCCGCAACATTTTTATTCTCTATTGTCTTCTGGCACTTTTCTACTCATTTTATTTCTTGCTTTGAGCCTGACACCTTGCGTGTTTGGGATTTTGTTCCATATTTTTGAAACTATTCTGTTCATTTTAGTTTGGTACTTTTCCCAGTCCACAGCTTCCATGTTACTTTTGACCTATAAGTAATTGGGGCTGAAGTCGGCAAAGTTGCAGAGTGGTTAAGGCATTGCACTGGAACTGGGAAGGTCCCACTAAAGATGCTTTCAGTTTTTTCCCCCCTTGGGCAAGATTCTTAAAGGCCAATTTGATCAAGTGTACCACATGGGTGATTCCCGTTTGACATCAGACATCTTGCTTGATGGATTATTTATTTAAATTCCTTCATGGAACGTCTAGCAGATGGGATCTAAAGGTGCCGTTGTGACAGGGCTTAATTTTAATTATTTTTGGACATACAGTCCACTCTGGATAATCACAACACCTTGGGATCAGGGAAAATGTTGCAATTAACCAAGTTGAGTTTCCAGTCCACTAACGCAACATTGTACACATACACGGTAAACTCAAACCAGTTGTTGTAAAAATTGTTCTTAGTCCACCACAGACTGAGCAATGGGATTGAAATATAAACGACATGGCAGCCCTGTATAGATATTTTTTTTTCAAGCAACTGCAGCTTTATTCAAATTTGATTCAATTTCACTCTTTTGTTCTCAACATTTGTAAGAGTTAAAGAGATTAGCCGTGGTGAGAGACAATAAATCTCACCAAACTCGTTGGTCACAATGCACAGTTGTCAATCCCAAAACAAAGGATATCGCTCAGTCTCTCTTTACAACTGTCATTGCCTATCTGTTGTAAAAACTATGCCCAGCCCCCACGCCTTCTATTTAATGGTCATAGATGACATTACAAAGCCATACTGCAAAGCCCAGCCATCTTTTGTCAATAATAGAGTGGTGACACACTACTGTAGCATTAAATCACGCTCAGTCTCGATTTTTCAACCTGTCACGATTTCTTCCATGATGAAATTTAATCATGATATTTTGTTTGATCGATTTCTTGAATTAACCACTTTTTGATGGCGAAAATTGTTGCGATTAACCGAAGTTTGTTGCAATTAACCAGTGACTTTTATGTAGAATTAATTCTGTTTCTTGGGAAATGTTGCGATTAACCGAAAGTTGCAATTAACCGAGTTGCCATTATCCGGAGTGGACTGTAACAGGATTCAATAGTCTGATGTCACATACGCCCAGCAACCAGCAGCTTGGTTCTAAACAAAGAAAATCTGTACTTTTTATTTTTCATGCTGGCTAGAAATTTTTCATGTCATGTGATCAGAATGTATAAAAGTCAAAACATGATCAGATTTCTAATGTTTTTCTTCTCTGGATACACTTTTATGCTTGTGGGAGAAGTATTTCATCATGGCGTCCGCCATTGTTCCGATAGTTTAGAACCAGTTACTAAGTTACTATGCGTCATTACAAGGGAAGTGACGTCATGACTGTTGAAGGCTATTGATGGCCTGCAAGTCACGTTGGTCATACACCCACTTCTGGTTGAATATTTATGTAAATGTTGCTGCTCGAAACTCGAAGAAATAAAAAACAATGTGAAATTGAATGTAAGCTTCAATTTAATTACCAAAACAGATAAAATGGATGTTTCGGGCTTCCCCTTTATCAACAAACAGCATGAATGAAACACTACAGATGAATGAGATAATCTGGTAGTGGCGTTGTTAAGATGAATAAACAAAAACATTGATGGGCAGGAAATAGTAGATATGCTCCTTTGCAGCACATCATCTCATGCATCTGTAGTGTTTCATTAATCCTGTTTGGTGATAAAGGGGAAACCCAAATTGTCCATTCTATCTGTTTTCGTCATTAAATTGAGACTTACATTCAATTTCACATTGTTATTTATTGGTTGAATATTAAGGACTTTTAAACAAAAATTCCTCTAAACTTTGGGGTGAAAGATCCAAATTTTAAATAAAAGGACTTTAATTTTGCAATTCCCCCCCCCCCCCCCCCCCCTCTACCCAAATAATAAATAAATATAAAATCTGTATATACAGACTAAATATGTGTATTTAGCATCCCTGCAATGTTCAAAACCTCCAGAAATTGAAATAATTCTGAGGGGGTCCCAATAGCCCAGTTGGTAGAGCACTCGCTTCACAATCAAAGGGACCCAACTCGATCCTGGGTGCAGTCGACTTTTTTTTTTATCCACCCAGCAGTGATTGGTTAGCTGGGCCTGTTAGATCTGGTGAAAAGCGCTTTGCAATAGACTAGCGTCCTATCCAAAGGGTAGCAAGCAATTGCTATTGTTCGTTTCATGATACAGAAACCGGGGATAAACTACAGCTCCATTGGCCGAACGAACGGCCCTATACAGAAGGATGACTTAAAAATTAACTTTAAAATTTCTGAACACTTGACAAAAAGGACCCCCCCATCCCCCATCCTGAAATATAAAACAACAACATATGATCAAACATAATATATGGACTCAAAAAGTCACGCATTTTGAAAGCCTGATAAGCAAAAAGAATTGGGCCATAAGAAGGACAAATTGGGACGCTGGGACGCGACAACCATGCAATAAAATAATCTAGATTTGACGAGGACAACCTACTGTGTCAAAATCGATGCGCACTTATTTGCAGGTCTGATTACCCAATTTATCACGGGCTCATTGTTGTAATGGAAATCTCAAAACAGATGCAAAATATTGTCCATGACAACAGTGGGAAACTAGGCCCATAATTGCGTTTGGATGTCAGACCTGCATATATGTATACATTGGTCAAAACAGTAAAATGTCAGGTGAACTAAATGACAAACAAAAAACAAAAAATTAACATCAAAATGGTCAAAGATTTTAAAAAAAAACAAAAAACAAAAAAAAAAACCCTAAAGATTTTAGCAAGGCCAGACTTCATGAAAATCTAAAAATTCGTCGTTTTTAGAAGATCAAAAAAATTGTAGTCGCTATCGTTAATTTTATAGATTTTAGATCCAACAATCTACCATCCCAAGGATTTAATGACACATCAAAATGTTTAACATTGTGTAGTCTGGCACCAACTTTCATTTTCAATCAGTTTTCATGACTTTGAAATGCTCATGCAGTTGTAAAATTGGAGACAAAATTTCCTAATTCTATAAATTTTTCGTAGCAATAAAGGTCTCTTGTATATAACCTCTCCTTGAAATCAATATCAACTAAATGTGCTCAAAGCGCTTTACAAAAAGTTCCAAGCCAGCAGAACTTTTTTTTTTATTTAACATGTAGGAGAAGACAAAATGTGTGTAAAGCACCGATCCAATACTTTTCTGATATAAATTCATTTTACACCAGAGGACGTTGAGGGAAGGTGATCAAAATAACAACTGCTCACTACCCCTTGAGTAGGACACAAGTCTATCACAAAATACAAACCCCAAAGAACCAACACTTTTATCCATTAAACGTGCTCATACAGCATCACAAGAGGCCTCAAGCAAACAGCAACATGTCACATGAAGAGCGAGACTGGTGCCTGTTAAGCGATATTAGAAGTTTTTTCCCAACAGAGTCAAACAATGCTTAGCGGTTGGGTACTAATTTTACATCTGAGAATAGTGAGAGAAAGGACTCAACAAAGTGCTGCAAAGAACGAGACACGAACCCAGACCTTCCAATCCGAAGGCAAATGCCATACCACAAGACTACATGGCCGCACAGATTAGATTTTCGCCGGATCTTAATAGACCCAACGATTCACCTGGTGGAAGGGAGTGTCAGTCACTGTCAGGTGGAAGGGAATGTCAGTCACTGTCAGGTGGAAGGGAGTGTCAGTCACTGTCAGGTGGAAGGGAGTATCAGTCACTGTCAGGTGGAAGGGAGTGTCAGTCACTGACAGGTGGAAGGGAGTGTCAGTCACTGTCAGGTGGAAGGGAGTGTCAGTCACTGACAGGTGGAAGGGAGTGTCAGTCACTGTCAGGTGGAAGGGAGTGTCAGTCACTGACAGGTGGAAGGGAGTGTCAGTCACTGTCAGGTGGAAGGGAGTGTCAGTCACTGACAGGTGGAAGGGAGTGTCAGTCACTGACAGGTGGAAGGGAGTGTCAGTCACTGTCAGGTGGAAGGGAGTGTCAGTCAATGACAGGTGGAAGGGAGTGTCAGTCACTGTCAGGTGGAAGGGAGTGTCAGTCACTGACAGGTGGAAGGAGTGTCAGTCACTGTCAGGTGGAAGGGAGTGTCAGTCACTGACAGGTGGAAGGGAGTGTCAGTCACTGTCAGGTGGAAGGGAGTGTCAGTCAATGACAGGTGGAAGGGAGTGTCAGTCACTGTCAGGTGGAAGGGAGTGTCAGTCACTGACAGGTGGAAGGGAGTGTCAGTCACTGTCAGGTGGAAGGGAGTGTCAGTCAATGACAGGTGGAAGGGAGTGTCAGTCACTGTCAGGTGGAAGGGAGTGTCAGTCACTGACAGGTGGAAGGGAGTGTCAGTCACTGACAGGTGGAAGGGAGTGTCAGTCACTGTCAGGTGGAAGGGAGTGTCAGTCAATGACAGGTGGAAGGGAGTGTCAGTCACTGTCAGTTGGAAGGGAGTGTCAGTCACTGACAGGTGGAAGGGAGTGTCAGTCACTGTCAGGTGGAAGGGAGTGTCAGTCACTGACAGGTGGAAGGGAGTGTCAGTCACTGTCAGGTGGAAGGAGTGTCAGTCAATGACAGGTGGAAGGGAGTGTCAGTCACTGTCAGGTGGAAGGGAGTGTCAGTCACTGACAGGTGGAAGGGAGTGTCAGTCACTGTCAGGTGGAAGGGAGTGTCAGTCAATGACAGGTGGAAGGGAGTGTCAGTCACTGTCAGGTGGAAGGGAGTGTCAGTCACTGACAGGTGGAAGGGAGTGTCAGTCACTGTCAGGTGGAAGGGAGTGTCAGTCACTGACAGGTGGAAGGGAGTGTCAGTCACTGTCAGGTGGAAGGGAGTGTCAGTCACTGTCAGGTGGAAGGGAGTATCAGTCACTGTCAGGTGGAAGGGAGTATCAGTCACTGTCAGGTGGAAGGGAGTGTCAGTCACTGTCAGGTGGAAGGGAGTGTCAGTCACTGACAGGTGGAAGGGAGTGTCAGTCACTGTCAGGTGGAAGGGAATGTCAGTCACTGTCAGGTGGAAGGGAGTGTCAGTCACTGTCAGGTGGAAGGGAGTATCAGTCACTGTCAGGTGGAAGGGAGTGTCAGTCACTGTCAGGTGGAAGGGAGTGTCAGTCACTGTCAGGTGGAAGGGAGTGTCAGTCAATGACAGGTGGAAGGGAGTGTCAGTCACTGTCAGGTGGAAGGGAGTGTCAGTCACTGACAGATGGAAGGGAGTGTCAGTCACTGACAGGTGGAAGGGAGTGTCAGTCACTGTCAGGTGGAAGGGAGTGTCAGTCAATGACAGGTGGAAGGGAGTGTCAGTCACTGTCAGGTGGAAGGGAGTGTCAGTCACTGACAGGTGGAAGGGAGTGTCAGTCACTGTCAGGTGAAGGGAGTGTCAGTCACTGACAGGTGGAAGGGAGTGTCAGTCACTGTCAGGTGGAAGGGAGTGTCAGTCAATGACGGTGGAAGGGAGTGTCAGTCACTGTCAGGTGGAAGGGAGTGTCAGTCACTGACAGGTGGAAGGGAGTGTCAGTCACTGTCAGGTGGAAGGGAGTGTCAGTCAATGACAGGTGGAAGGGAGTGTCAGAAGGTAAAAAAAATCTTTTAACTTCACACAGGATCAATCTTGGTCCCTTTGAATGCAAAGGGAGCGCTCTACCAACTGAGCTGTTGTTTTATGTTTGCTTTTAAGAGTTTTACGGCGCGTGCAACACATTAAGGTCATATCAGCGCCAGTAAAAAGGAAGAAAATGTGATAGTCAAAAGTTCTAGAATTACAATCAAAGCACAAAAGAAAAGGTGAGACAACGGGGAATTGGTTCAAATAGGGAACAGGTGTAGATTCCAAGAGCAGACCGTCAAAGTACTTAGTTTGAGATCACCTAAAAGTCTCATCCAGACACAAGCACAGGTCCCAACTAAGAGGAATACACTCAAATGTTTACAAATCATATAATATGTAAACTAAACATAATACAATGCATAACAAAGAGATGATTTACAAGGAAAAAAATATCATCTCCCAAACTATAACTATACATTTGACTGTTTCCCTCCAAGCCAAGGAACCTCGGCCAGGGTCAGGACAAAACTAAGTAATCTCATTCCAAGACAACGACAGGAAACAATTGGAAAAAGGGTATGGGGGGGATAGAAGACACAGCATGTACCTCCCTGCCCACAATGGGAGGTCAGGATAGAAGACACAGCATGTACCTCCCTGCCCACTATGGGAGGTCAGGATAGAAGACACAGCATGTACCTCCCTGCCCACTATGGGAGGTCAGGATCCCCAGCCAGCAACTGAGCTGTCCCGACTCCCAATAAATATTACCACAAAAACATGTATAATATATGAAAATAGCAAAACAAATAAAACGGCTGACTGA
Source organism: Berghia stephanieae (assembly GCF_034508935.2). Classification (NCBI taxonomy): domain Eukaryota; kingdom Metazoa; phylum Mollusca; class Gastropoda; order Nudibranchia; family Aeolidiidae; genus Berghia; species Berghia stephanieae. The sequence goes on from NC_088368.1 coordinate 47,917,709, forward strand.
CAAACAGTAAATATACAACTACAGCAGCCCACGGTAAAAGTTAGTTACCCAAAGAAGAATCACCAAAAAGGTAACTAGATTTAAAAATTATCAAATTCAATAATCCACCAAAAACATGTTTCAATATGTAAGAGAATATCAAAAGAAAATAAAAAGGAAAAACAACAAGATTTTTCTTAATCTTTCTTTCTTCAAAGCGAAGGACAACAAAATATTCTTCCCTTCAGGGCGGATGGCGTTAAATTTTCCCCCAACACTCTTTGTACAGGAACAAAGCCAAAATTTTTACTTCTTATTTTTTTTGGTACATTTGTTGTTAGTATTGATGTTTGTCAGAGTGCCAAGGCATTGATGACGTAGTTACACAAACGCGTTAAGTCCGTCTCATCCGGATGATTTTGTAGAATGACCTGTAGCCTCCCCTGCTGGTCGGGTCGGGGAACATGAGAGACAACTCTGTGTAAATGTCCTGAGTCTGCTGCTCGGATCTGACAGGTGTTGGTGGCGTGGCCAATGGAATGTCAGCGCTCCGTAACCGAAGCCCGCGTGCATGTCGGAGCAAATCCGTTCGATCGATATTGACATTTTGTTGCTGGGAGTTTTTCATCGTCGTCTGATCTTTAACTTTTTCCTTCTTATTTTCTTTTTTCTCTTCATTAGGTACTTGCCGGTAGTTGCCTGCGGTGGTTTGGTACTGCTCTGCACCTGAGTTCCCTCCACGTGGACATTTGGACTTGACTGCAGCACCTTTCGCTTCTTGGCTGGGGGCGGCTGCAGCTGTGGCTCTGGACCTGGGGTGGAAAAAGGTTCTCTTTGACTGAAAGATGAAAACAGAGAGAGGGGAGGGATATACATGATGATGAAGATGGGTCAAGAATGATGCAAAGAAACAGCTCTGTTCCACTTTTCATTACTCCCATAAACTACATTCAAAATAATGCCAGAGCTGCCAACCCTTCACATTCCAAAAGTGGAATTAGAACGTCAAAAAATAGGAATTTGAGACAAGAAATAGGAATTGAGACAAGAAATAGGAATTTGTCACCAATGGATAATTCCCTATCAACTTTGCCACCAATGGATAATTCCCCATCAACTTTGCCACCAATGGATAATTCCCCATCAACTTTGCCACCAATGGATAATTCCCCATCAACTTTGCCACCAATGGATAATTCCCCATCAACTTTGCCACCAATGGATAATTCCCCATCAACTTTGCCACCAATGGATAATTCCCCATCAACTTTGCCACCAATGGATAATTCCCCATCAACTTTGCCACCAATGGATAATTCCCCATCAACTTTGCCACCAATGGATAATTCCCCATCAAGTTTGTCACCAATGGATAATTCCCCATCAACTTTGTCACCAATGGATAATTCCCCATCAACTTTGCCACCAATGGATAATTCCCCATCAACTTTGCCACCAATGGATACTTCCCCATCAACTTTGTCACCAATGGATAATTCCCCATCAACTTTGCCACCAATGGATAATTCCCCATCAAGTTTGCCACCAATGGATAATTCCCCATCAAGTTTGTCACCAATGGATAATTCCCCATCAACTTTGCCACCAATGGATAATTCCCCATCAACTTTGCCACCAATGGATAATTCCCCATCAACTTTGCCACCAATGGATAATTCCCCATCAACTTTGCCACCAATGGATAATTCCCCATCAACTTTGCCACCAATGGATAATTCCCCATCAACTTTGCCACCAATGGATAATTCCCCATCAACTTTGTCACCAATGGATAATTCCCCATCAACTTTGCCACCAATGGATAATTCCCCATCAACTTTGCCACCAATGGATAATTCCCCATCAACTTTGTCACCAATGGATAATTCCCCATCAACTTTGCCACCAATGGATAATTCCCCATCAACTTTGCCACCATTGGATAATTCCCCATCAACTTTGTCACCAATGGATAATTCCCCATCAACTTTGCCACCAATGGATAATTCCCCATCAAGTTTGCCACCAATGGATAATTCCCCATCAAGTTAGTCACCAATGGATAATTCCCCATCAACTTTGCCACCAATGTATGGAATTCCCCATCAACTTTGCCACCAATGGATAATTCCCCATCAACTTTGCCACCAATGGATGGAATTTCCCATCAACTTTGCCACCAATGGATAATTCCCCATCAACTTTGCCACCAATGGATAATTCCCCATCAACTTTGCCACCAATGGATAATTCCCCATCAACTTTGTCACCAATGGATAATTCCCCATCAACTTTGCCACCAATGGATAATTCCCCATCAACTTTGCCACCAATGGATAATTCCCCATCAACTTTGTCACCAATGGATAATTCCCCATCAACTTTGCCACCAATGGATAATTCCCCATCAACTTTGCCACCAATGGATGGAATTCCCCATCAACTTTGCCACCAATGGATAATTCCCCATCAACTTTGCCACCAATGGATGGAATTCCCCATCAACTTTGCCACCAATGGATAATTCCCCATCAACTTTGTCACCAATGGATAATTCCCCATCAACTTTGCCACCAATGGATAATTCCCCATCAAGTTTGCCACCAATGGATAATTCCCCATCAAGTTTGTCACCAATGGATAATTCCCCATCAAGTTTGTCACCAATGGATAATTCCCCATCAACTTTGCCACCAATGGATGGAATTCCCCATCAACTTTGCCACCAAACACATCGAGACAGTGTTCTGGCACAGCTGGCAAAACTACACATCAAATTAATGTGTTAGGAAATGGAATGGGGAAGAGGGGGAAGAAGGGGTGCGATTGATTTTCCTACTGAGCTCCCTTTTGGAAATTATAAAAGAAATTACCTCCCCCCCCCCAACTCCCCCTACTTTTTCCATACTACCATTATCCCCCCCCCCCCCCACTCCCCCTACTTTTTCCATACTACCATTATTCCCCCCCCCCCAACTCCCCCTACTTTTTCCATACTACCATTACCCCCCCCCCCCCCCCACTCCCCCTATTTTTTCCATCCCACCATTATCGTCAATTTTGATGATCAGAATTCTAGAGACAAAGGTGGAATAGCGAAAGGAAGAGTGAAAATAGGAATGATTCCGCTAAAAGTGGAAGGGTTGGCAGGCACGTGATGCCACTTCAATTTGATGACAGTCTGTACCAGGAGCTTACTTTTCACATCAATGACTCAGTTTGTAGAGCATTCGCTTCACACCTAAAGGGGGGCGAGATCAATCCCGGGCGCAGCCGAGATTTATTTGTAACCCCAACTGTCCACCCAACAGTGATTGGGTAGCTTGATCTGCTAGTGTCATATACAAAGGGTAACAAGCAATTGCTGTTGTGCTACAGAAACCAGAAAAACCTTCGACTCCATAGGCCTAATGGCTGTAAAGGACTATTTTTTTAAAATAATTTTTGCATCGAAGAAAATATTTAATGCAAAGCTAAAACGAGAGAGAGAGAGAGCGAGAGAGAGAGAGAGAGAGAAAGAAAGAGAGAGAGAGAGAGAGAGAGAGAGAGAGAGAGAGAGAGAGAGAGAGAGAGAGAGAGTATATCAAAGGTCATCTAATAGAAACAGTACAGCCACCAGAACATTGTGTCAAACCAAATGATACGTAAAATGAAACATCGAAGTTAAATTCCTACAAATTGGTTTACATCCAATTTTCTCTTCAAAATCAAATTTAAAAAAGGAACAGGTGTAGAATCCAAGAGCACACTATCAAAGTACTTAGTTTGAGATCACCTAAATGTCTCATCCTGACAACAAGCACAGGTCCCCACTAAGAGGAATACACTCAAATGTTTACAAATCCTAATACATACGTAAAACAAAACAAAAATCATGTCCCACAACTTCAAAAAACTTTACATTTGATTGTTTCCCTCACAGCTAGGGTATCCGGCCAGGGCCAGGACAAAACCAAGTAATCTCATTCCAAGACAAACACAGAAAGCATTTTGGAAAATATCTAGAATTTTAAAAAATTCCTTTTTGGGATGCAATAAAGTATTATTATTATTACTACTATTATTATTAGTATTTTATTATAGGAGGATAGGAAATACAGTAAGTGCCTCCCTGCCCACAATGTTTGTAGGGAGGGGGGGGTTCAGTGGTTTGTTTTTTGTTTTTAGGGCTTTTACGGCGCTTGCAACACATTTAGGTCATATCAGCACCAATAAAAAGGAAGAAAATGGGATAGTAAAAAGTTCTAGAATTACAATTAAAGCATCCAAGAATAAGGCAGACAAAGGGGAATTGGTTCAAATAGGGAACAGATATAGATTCCAAGAGCACACCATCAGTGTACTTAGTTTGAGATCACTAAATGTCTCATCCAGACATAAACATGGGTCCCCGCCAAGAGGAACACACTCAATTGTTTACAAATCATACATATGTCAAAGGAAAAATATATCATCTCCCAAAACTAACTACACAATTGACTGTTTCCCTCTCAGCCAGGGCCAGGACAAAACCAAGTAATCCCAGACAAAGACAGAAAGCATGTTGGAAAACAGATAATGGAGGAGAGAAGACACAGTATGTACCTCCCTGCCCTCTATGCCCTCAGTGGTGATAACCTCGCCAAGTTTGCTATCGCTGGTATTAGTTTTAAGTAATATAATACCAGCTCTAACCACCAGATTAATTCTAACAATACACAAAAATAGTTGAAACCTTTAAATAACAGCTATAATCTTCACCATTAAAAAATTAAAAAATATATATATACATATCAAAGAGCTGAGTGAGGTTAAGTTCATTCACTGTAGATAACCATAGAAATCCACAGATTTACGTCCCCTTACCAGGCAGGTACAGGATCTGGAATTCTGGCAGCCATTTCGCCGCCACTCGAAATGGGCTCAGGACGGCTGGGACCATCCATGCCAAGGAATTGGTCCAGTGTGGGACCATCACGCCCTAGAGGGTCATCGGGGGGCATGAAAAGGTCACCGACAAACATGAACGGTAACAGCCTGTGGAGAAATAGAGAGGATGAAAAATAACATTTTTTCAAACATTAAAATCCCTAGCACAGAGCCGCCTAACTTGAAATCTTTTTTTTGAATCGCTGTTTTCAAGGGAAAAAAAAAAGAGAGAAGAAAAATTCACTTTAAATAGCCTTAGAAATAAACAATTTGCTTTTAGCATGGTCCAAAAATGCTCCAAAGGCCTGAATAAGAATCTAAACTTTCCTTTTCAACAAGATTTATTGAGTCACAGAGACCTATGCAGCTTTGTAGCTGGAACCGAGAATTGGGATTTCTACGACTTGTTTGTATAACTAGGCAGGTCTGTAATCTACCTTTTTTTTTTCTTCTCCAATTTGAGACCACGGCTGCCAACTCTTCAAAGATCTAAATCAACACACCCTCATTTATGATCTAAATCAACACACCCTCATTTATGATCTAAATCAACACACCCTCATTTATGATCTAAATCAACACACCCTCATTTATTATCTAAATCAACACACCCTCATTTATGCCCATGGATTTGCACGAAATACAAATTGATTTATTACTATTATTACTATTATTATTATAATATTCACAAGAGACTGGAGGAAACGTACCTATTTTCAATAAGTTCTTTATAACTGGGCTTTTCGTACAGCAAATCCCGATACTGGTCATTGGACACCACAATGCCATTTTCGGCATCCGCCAAGTTGAGAACAAACCTAAAAAAAACCCGAGAAATATTTAATTTAAACGACTAATTAATAACAATAAAAAAAAAAAAAGATTTTAAAAATGAAAATATAATCATAAATGAAAAATGCTACTGCATTTGAAAATGAGCTCGAGAAATCAAGGAATAAATAAAACAATAATAAAAATAATAAAAATTTTAAAAATAATAATAATGACACTAAAACTACTAATCATAACACTTACAAAAATAAAAATAATAATAGCTATTGAATTTGGAAATGAGCTTGAGAAATAAAAAATAAAATAGGGTAAAATCGGGTAATTTCGCCGTTTTTTCACTGTCTCACTTCTGGCCTGCCGTGGGAGGCCAATTTGCCAATTGGGCAACCCAAACACTGACAATAAGTTTACCTGGCCAATCAATTATTTTTTGTGAAGTGTTAACGTAGATTTATATTGTATTTTATTCACAAAAGTCCTTTTAAAACTGCCACTGTTGTCGGGTACATTCGCCGCACGTCGGGAACTTCGCCGCCACTGGCGGGTAACTTCGCCGCGAGATTTTGTACTTAGTTTTTCTCCCTACAAGACAATATGAGGAACAATTTCCATTTCTTAAACTCTTCTTGTCCTCAAATCTCTCGACATTATCCAATACTGCAATATTAACACATATTTATTGGCACTTGAATCGAGTGTGATGATGTATGTAAAGTGCCTTCCTGTGGATACATTACAATGCCAATCACAAGTTCATAGCCTGCTGCCCATCCATACTCAAGTCGACTGATTTGTGGTTATTAAACCCACTTACATATTTATTATTTACTTTTCTTAACTTAGTTATATTTTAGTGCTAACTCACAGCGTCTATTGCACACTAAAATCGTCTTTGGAATAATTATATTATGATGATAGTGATGTGCGGCGAATTTACCCGAGAGTCCCGGTGAATTTACCCGAAATTATAGATTTTTGAAATATTGTATTACAATTTTTAGAAATATTTTTCTGATGATAATATACACCGATAATGAAAATAAAATGGATATGGATGACCACAAAGTCAATACAACATTGATTTTGTGACCAGGGCCTTCACATTCAACTGCACAAACTAGGGGAACGTTAGTGTAGTGTTGCCGTTACAATCAAAAAGTCAAGGATGTCACAACATCTTGATTACTACATGTCATTTTGAAGTGCTATAACTCTTAAAGATTTCTCATTTGCTTCCTTCAAACTGAAGCAATACGTACATTCACATCTTGTCTTTTGAATACGGACTATTCCAACGTGAGGGGTGTAAGGATAAATGTTCACCAAGCATTATTTCTTGGGGGTGGAGGGTCGCGGCGAATTTCCCCGTCGGCGAACTTACCCGATTCTACCCTAAAATAATAATAAAACATACATTTTTTTAAAAAATGACATTAATACTACTAATAACAATAATAATAATAATAATAATAATAATAATAATAATAATAATAATAATAATAATAATAATAAAAACAATAATAATGATAATAATAATAACAACAACAACAACAACAACAATAATAATAATAACAACAACAACAATAATAATAATAATAATAATAATAATAACAACAACAATAACAATAACAACAATAATAATAATAATCTGCCACTACTTGGCTGTGAAGACCAAAAATAGAATTCCAAGCCACACCTGTCGTCGTAACTAGAAATAATTCTGCCAGTAGACAGTCGCCTGGAAGGCGTGAACTTCAAACTGCCCTCCGACTCCAACTTGTCCAGCAGTTTCTTGTCCTTCATAGGGAAAGTCTTCCGGGGCTGGTAGTACCGACGCGACCCGGACACAAAGGCTGTGACCTTGTGACCCCTGGCCAGGAAGTAATTGATGCAGATCTGAATGCCCTTGACTGAGTAGACTTTGTGGTCGCCATGGCTGGAGGGAACGGAAAGAAATCAATTAATCAATCCATAAATAAATTTTAAAAATCAATCCATAAATAAATAAATAAAATCAAAAAATAAATAAAAAAATAAATAAATAAATTAATTAATTTAAAAAAAAAACAAAGACGTTTGAGCTTTTATGTTGCACAATACCCATTAAATGTGCTCACTAACAGAAATAAATAATTTTTTAAAAGACAAAAAAAGACTCGAGCTTTTATATAGCAGAATATTCGCTAAATGTGCTCAAGGCGCTTTATAAAGGGTCCCTGACATGGGTGAAAGTTAACGGGGATCAATTTGCCTGAAAGACAGACCGGTGAAGCCAGTTTGCCTGAATGAAAAAGATGCTAATTTAATAATTTTTTATTTTGCGATCTGTGACTCACCAGTTGAGTGCCAACCTTTCCAGAGTGAAAAGTCTATTTAATATTTATCAACAGTTGAGTGCCAACCTTCCCAAGTGAAAAGTCTATTTAATACTCTAATAACCAGTTGAGTGCAAAACTTCCAGAGTGAAAAAGTCTATTTAATTCTATCACCTAGTTGAGTGCCAAACCTTCCCAAGTGAAAAGTCTATTTAATTTTCAATCAATGCCAACCTCCCAGAGTGAAAAGTCTATTTAATTCTATCATTCATGCCAACCTTCCCAGAGTGAAAAGTCTATTTAATTCTATCACCAGTTGGGTGCCAACCTTCCCAGAGTGAAAAGTCTATTTAATTCTATCACCAGTTGAGTGCCAACCTTCCCAGAGTGAAAAGTCTATTTAATTCTATCACCAGTTGAGTGCCAACCTTCCCAGAGTGAAAAGTCTATTTAATTCTATCATTCATGCCAACCTTCCCAGAGTGAAAAGTCTATTTAATTCTATCATTCATGCCAACCTTCCCAGAGTGAAAAGTCTATTTAATTCTATCATTCATGCCAACCTTCCCAGAGTGAAAAGTCTATTTAATTCTATCATTCATGCCAACCTTCCCAGAGTGAAAAGTCTATTTAATTCTATCATTCATGCCAACCTTCCCAGAGTGAAAAGTCTATTTAATTCTATCACCAGTTGAGTGCCAACCTTCCCAGAGTGAAAAGTCTATTTAATTCTATCATTCATGCCAACCTTCCCAGAGTGAAAAGTCTATTTAATTCTATCATTCATGCCAACCTTCCCAGAGTGAAAAGTCTATTTAATTCTATCATTCATGCCAACCTTCCCAGAGTGAAAAGTCTATTTAATTCTATCATTCATGCCAGCCTTCCCAGAGTGAAAAGTCTATTTAATTCTATCATTCATGCCAAGCCTTCCCAGAGTGAAAAGTCTATTTAATTCTATCATTCATGCCAACCTTCCCAGAGTGAAAAGTCTATTTAATTCTATCATTCATGCCAGCCTTCCCAGAGTGAAAAGTCTATTTAATTCTATCATTCATGCCAACCTTCCCAGAGTGAAAAGTCTATTTAATTCTATCATTCATGCCAGCCTTCCCAGAGTGAAAAGTCTATTTAATTCTATCATTCATGCCAGCCTTCCCAGAGTGAAAAGTCTATTTAATTCTATCATTCATGCCAGCCTTCCCAGAGTGAAAAGTCTATTTAATTCTATCATTCATGCCAACCTTCCCAGAGTGAAAAGTCTATTTAATTCTATCATTCATGCCAGCCTTCCCAGAGTGAAAAGTCTATTTAATTCTATCATTCATGCCAGCCTTCCCAGAGTGAAAAGTCTATTTAATTCTATCATTCATGCCAGCCTTCCCAGAGTGAAAAGTCTATTTAATTCTATCATTCATGCCAACCTTCCCAGATGAAAAGTCTATTTAATTCTATCATTCATGCCAGCCTTCCCAGAGTGAAAAGTCTATTTAATTCTATCATTCATGCCAACCTTCCCAGAGTGAAAAGTCTATTTAATTCTATCATTCATGCCAGCCTTCCCAGAGTGAAAAGTCTATTTAATTCTATCATTCATGCCAGCCTTCCCAGAGTGAAAAGTCTATTTAATTCTATCATTCATGCCAGCCTTCCCAGAGTGAAAAGTCTATTTAATTCTATCATTCATGCCAACCTTCCCAGAGTGAAAAGTCTATTTAATTCTATCCATTGATGCCACCTTCCCAGAGTGAAAAGTCTATTTAATTCTATCACATTGATGCCAACCTTCCCAGAGTGAAAAGTCTATTTAATTCTATCACTCAAGTTGAGTGCCAACCTTCCCAGAGTGAAAAGTCTATTTAATTCTATCATTCATGCCAACCTTCCCAGAGTGAAAAATCTATTTAATTCTATCATTCATGCCAACCTTCCCAGAGTGAAAAGTCTATTTAATTCTATCATTCATGCCAACCTTCCCAGAGTGAAAAGTCTATTTAATTTTATCATTCATGCCAACCTTCCCAGAGTGAAAAGTCTATTTAATTCTATCATTCATGCCAACCTTCCCAGAGTGAAAAGTCTATTTAATTCATCATCCATTGAGTGCCAACCTTCCCAGAGTGAAAAGTCTATTTAATTCTATCATTCATGCCAACCTTCCCAGAGTGAAAAGTCTATTTAATTTTATCATTCATGCCAACCTTCCCAGAGTGAAAAGTCTATTTAATTCTATCATTCATGCCAACCTTCCCAGAGTGAAAAGTCTATTTAATTCTATCACCATTTGAGTGCCAACCTTCCCAGAGTGAAAAGTCTATTTAATTTTATCATTCATGCCAACCTTCCCAGAGTGAAAAGTCTATTTAATTCTATCATTCATGCCAACCTTCCCAGAGTGAAAAGTCTATTTAATTCTATCACATTCAGTGCCACCTTCCCAGAGTGAAAAGTCTATTTAATTCTATCATTCATGCCAACCTTCCCAGAGTGAAAAGTCTATTTAATTCTATCATTCATGCCAGCCTTCCCAGAGTGAAAAGTCTATTTAATTCTATCATTCATGCCAGCCTTCCCAGAGTGAAAAGTCATAATTTAATATCTATCTTATTCAGCACAAACAACTACATCCACCTCCAGAGTGAAAAGTCTTAATTCTATCATTCTGCATTCATAACATTACATCCAGCCAGCCTTCCCAGAGTGAAAAGTCTATTTAATTCTATCACCAGTTGAGTGCCAACCTTCCCAGAGTGAAAAGTCTATTTAATTCTATCATTCATGCCAGCCTTCCCAGAGTGAAAAGTCTATTTAATTCTATCATTCATGCCAGCCTTCCCAGAGTGAAAAGTCTATTTAATTCTATCATTCATGCCAGCCTTCCCAGAGTGAAAAGTCTATTTAATTCTATCATTCATGCCAACCTTCCCAGAGTGAAAAGTCTATTTAATTCTATCATTCATGCCAGCCTTCCCAGAGTGAAAAGTCTATTTAATTCTATCATTCATGCCAGCCTTCCCAGAGTGAAAAGTCTATTTAATTCTATCATTCATGCCAGCCTTCCCAGAGTGAAAAGTCTATTTAATTCTATCATTCATGCCAACCTTCCCAGAGTGAAAAGTCTACTTAATTCTATCATCCTAAAACTGGATTGTCTTTTTTTAGCAAAAAAAAAAAAAAAAAAATTATAAAAAAGTCTTTAGTCTATATGATTGAAAACAAAATTTATATTTAAAAGCAATCACAAAAACCCAAACCAAAATAAATCATCTTCGTCATTTAAACACTCATTCATTCACAGCAATCTCAAGTGATTACAGTATTATCCGGTTTATGGAGACACCAAGATAGGCCATCACTCTAAATGTGTAGTAAAAGGCCCAGGAATTGCAATACCAAGGGCTATTACGACTCAAAACACCCCAAAGAAGTAATCACGAAACCCCATGGAACTTGTTTTGATGCTAGTGTTGGTATAGGGAGAGATAATTCATGCAGTATCCGAAGCCTGGACCAGGCATGGAACCTAGAAGAAGAAGAAGTTGGTATAGGGAATGAGATTAGTGGAAGAGTAGCGTCCCTTGATTGGACGTCACCCATAGTCTGTGACGTCACCGGTGAAAAAGTTATTGGAGAGAGAACGTCATGTTGATTGTGCGCATGCGTTCCGCGTTCTCTCTCTAATAACTTTTCCGCGGGTGACGTCAAATCAAGGGACACTACTCTTCCACTTATATCATTCCCTATAGGTTTTAGTAGCGATGATGCTCTAGTGGTCGTGGTGATAATGATGATGATGTGGTGGTAGTGGTTGTGGCAGTGTCAATGCGTGGTGGTGGTTGTAGCAATGGTGACTACTACTACTACTTTTGATGGAAATATGGGAAATACCAACCTATGTAATATATAAGTTGAATACCCCAAAAATAGTCTTAGTGGATTGTTTTAACCTACAGCGTACTTACAGCTCCCCATTTAATAATAATAATTTAAAAATTAGACTCATACAAAACATTAAAGAAAAAAAAATATTTTAAATTTAAAGTCAAAATAAAGTATTTTCAGTTGTATAATAAAGGTTATAGTGAAAACCAGCGTTTAAAAACCAACTGAAAAGATAAACATAGTACAAAATGTGACGCATCCACTGATGTGTAAACACACCAAATCTATGACAGAAAAGTGACACATGTGTTCAATTGTCACCTTTGAGGGAAAATGAAATAGTCTACACAAGACTGGTGCATCGGTATTTCCTAGTATTAAAAGTTAACGTTCCTGGCAGAAGAGTCAAAATGCCAACAGGCGATTATTACATTTACTAAAAAAAACGGAATTTCCGGCATATGCCGGCGAACTTTCACCCCTGGCCCCTGACCAACAGCAACACGAAACACGTAGAACGAGACATGACGCCTGTTAGGCGATATTACCATTTTTTTTCCGGACAGAGACGAGCTGTCAACGGCCGGGTACTCATTTTACACCCTGAGTACAGTGAGAGAATGTGAGTAAACAGCTTATTTCAAGGCCTCAACTATGCGCCGAGCGATCTGAAAGCGAGTGACATACCACTAAACCACATTGCCGCACAAATATTGCATCTCAAGAAAGAAGGAAGGAGGAATAAGGACTGATAAAAAGAAACAAAAAGAAAAAAAAAAGAAAGGAAGAAACACAGAAGGAAAGAAAGACACAAGAAAGAAAAAAAAAGATGAAAAAAAAAAAGAGAAAAAAATGCAGGAAGTCAGAAAAAAATGAAGGTTGGCCACATTCCCACTCACTGCATGGCGACGTTATTCCCATCAATGACAATGTGTCTCAGGACAAACTTCCTCCTCGCATCTACCCTGGGTCTAGGACCAGGCTGTACCCTAGACTCTAATGGGACACGCGGCTCGTGTGGAAAGCAAGTCTCCGGGCCGTTTCGGATCGGATCCAAGCCGCCAATGGCAACCTGTTGTGGATTTGGCCTTTGATTGTTTCTGTTGACAGTCGTCTTCTGCCTGCCCTCTGTGGAGGTAAAAAAAAAGAATGCTCTCTATCATTGGGGAAAGGGGCAGTTACGGTTCCTGGGAAAGTTGGCGACATCTGGGATGATCGAAGGAAAGAGAGCTAGATGAAGACAAAGAATGACTTATCTAAATAACCTAAGAATAGCCAAATGTGATTTAAAAAGCAACACAGATTTCATGCGCACTGCAGAGGACCGTGATTCGTGGGGACAGCTGACCGGCAACGTGCTCAAGAGTACAAACCACGATGGATGATGATGAATGGTGAATTGGTAAAGAATAAAAATATTTTAACTCAATCAATCCCAGAGATTTTTGCTACGTTTCAAAATTGGAAAAAATGTATTAAATAAAAATGAGCATGAGCCTAGATAGTTTCATTCAACTACCATTAATATGTAAAAACTAAAGACAATAGCTTTGATACTACGCCTATAATTTGTCTCAGAAAAATGTAATAAATAGGCATGGGGTAAAACTAACCCTGGGTAAACTACGGATATAGTCTGTGTTAGGGTTGAGTGGGTTAACAGTTGTATATCCTAGTAAAAACCAAATCAATAAAATTCACACTGTAACGATCTACATTTGCAAGGGACTCAAAGAAATTTCTTTTAAATAAATAAATAAATAAATAAATAAAACAAATCACTGTACATAAATAAATAACAAAAAAAAAGTAAATAAATAAATAAATAAATCAATCAATTAAAACATGTCCACAGATTCATGTTGACATGAGTGGTCAGTGTAAGATACAATCATTGATAAATAAATGAATTTTTAAATGAATATTCAGTTTTTTTGTTTTTAAGAGTTTTACAGCGCTTGCAACACATTAAGGTCATATCAGCGCCAGTAAAAAGGAAGAAAATGGGATAGTCAAAAGTTCTAGAATTACAATTAAAGTACACCCAAGATAAGGTAAGACAAAGGGGAATTGGTTCAAATAGGAAACAGATGTAGATTCAAAAAGCACACTATCAAAGTACTTAGTTTGAGATCACTTAAAAGTCTCATCCATATGTAAGCCCAGGTCCCCACAAAGAGGAATATACAAGACAAAAAACATCATCTCCCAAAACTCCACATTTGACTGTTTCCCTCCCAGCTACGGTATCCGGCCATGACCAGGAAAAAAACAAGTAATCTCATCCCAAGACAAAGACAGAAAGCATGTTGGAAAACAGATAGGGGGATAGAAGACACAGTTAGTACCTCCCTGCCCACTATGGGAGGTCAGGAACCCCACTCAGATATAGGGGGATAGAAGACACAGTAAGTAGCTCACTGCCCACTATGGGAGGTCAGGAACCATACCCAGATATAGGGGTATAAAGACACTGTAAGTGCCTCCCTGCCCACTATGGGAGGTCAGGAATCCCACCCAGATATAGGGGGATAGAAGACACAGTAAGTACCTCCCTGCCCACTATGGGAGGTCAGGAACCATACCCAGATATAGGGGGATAGAAGACACAGTAAGTGCCTCCCTGCCCACTATGGGAGGTCAGGAATCCCACCCAGATATAGGGGGATAGAAGACACAGTAAGTACCTCCCTGCCCACTATGGGAGGTCAGGAACCATACCCAGATATAGGGGTATAGAAGACACAGTAAGTGCCTCCCTGCCCACTATGGGAGGTCAGGAACCATACCCAGATATAGGGGTATAGAAGACACAGTAAGTGCCTCCCTGCCCACTATGGGAGGTCAGGAACCATACCCAGATATAGGGGTATAGAAGACACAGTAAGTGCCTCCCTGCCCACTATGGGAGGTCAGGAACCCCACCCAGATATAGGGGTATAGAAGACACAGTAAGTGCCTCCCTGCCCACTATGGGAGGTCAGGAACCATACCCAGATATAGGGGTATAGAAGACACAGTAAGTGCCTCCCTGCCCACTATGGGAGGTCAGGAACCCCACCCAGATATAGGGGGATAGAAGACACAGTAAGTTCCTCCCTGCCCACTATGGGAGGTCAGGAACCATACCCAGATATAGGGGGATAGAAGACACAGTAAGTACCTCCCTGCCCACTATGGGAGGTCAGGAACCCCACCCAGGTATAAATAGTTAATAAACAATCAAAAACGAAAAGGTGAGTAAAACTATCAAAAATCAACTCTTGTAGGCTTACGTTTTGTAGCAGAGAGAAAAATAGGCTCGTCTTCCTCAGAACTAATTACACAGGCCTCAGCCCCACTCTCTGCGTCGATTTCAGAATCCGAGTTGATTAAAATGACACTGTTATCTCCAGCGGCAGATGACGATGTTTGACTATTCGTCAAGGCTGTCTTCGCCGTTGCCGCAGACGGCTTTTGGGAAGACTTGGTTGTCGATTTACAGTTGCCAGAACTCACAGAGGAAGAGGAACTTGTTCCTCTCTCCGACTCGGCAATGAATTTGAGAATGTTGAGGAATTCAGCTGGCTGGACGACATCGGTGATGTCACAACGACCCAGGCCTTCCTCGATGAGGCCAGGGTCGTATCCGTGCTCCAAGCCGAGTGTTTGTAGGTACCTGTACTGGTTGACGATTCCTACATCTGAGGAGACTTCACCAGCAGCCGTATCACCACAACCGCTTTCCACAGCCGTATCACCACAACCGCTTTTCACAGCCATATTATTTTTATTATTATTGCTTTTTCTAGATGAACTAGAGGATGTCGACGGTTTGTCACCGATGTTTGTTTTGCTAGTTTTACCAATGGGAAACACTTCTTTATCTGTTGAAGCAGAGGCACATTTTGATGGCTGTATAGAGGATGAACGGCCTTGAGATGGTGATGATGATGACGATGATGATTGCGCTGAATGAGATCTGTTGTTTAACGACTGCTGAGACGGGATAATCTGTTGTGACGAATTGTCCCCTTCTGTCCGTATCTTATTAGATGAACCTGAAATGACAAAAAAGAGGATTATAAACAGTTTTCCAGATATAAGAAGGCAAGGGTTACGTGAAAATTCAGAAAATAGACAGGATAGGTTCTAATTTTTATCGTCTTCTCCTGCCATTTTGGTGTTTGTGCCCACACCAGCCAAAGCGGAAATGGGCCTGGATGACACAAATGTTGGAAATTGAATTGAAAATTATTTTTCCAAAATTCGTCGATTTTTCTGATTTTTTGAGTTTCCATCCATGAGATAAATTGAAACGTAATTTTTAATTTTACCATCAATTGACACAAGAATTTCTTAGATTTGTGTGAATTTGAAGTTTAAATGTGATAAAATAATAGGCAGAATGAGAAATTTTAGGGGAAATAATCCTCAATATCTCAAAACCACTCTTCAATTCCACAAGAGAATATATATTTGTAAAAAGTAAGTCGTCCTTCACTGCCTAAGCTGTACTGCAGACACGCCAACTATAAATTTGACTCACAGGAGTTTCAGACACCACTCGTAGGAATTTCAATGCCGAAAGAGGAATTTCCGCACACAAGAAAAATGAATTGGAATGGTATTTGGCATTGTGTTTACATATTGTATAGTTCTAAATAGATAACTGATTAGAATTGTATTATGATACATAAACACGTTGCCAAATACAATCCCAAAGTTTCCTTATTTCAAATGAAGTAAAGCGCCAAAACCTAATAGTAGAGATTGTAGTACTGGTGGTGGTGAGGATGATGTGGTGTTGGTGGTTGTAGTAATAGTAGTAGTGATGATGAAGATGTGATAGTGGTTGTTGTTGTAGTAGTAGTGGTAGTGTTGATGATATGGTGGTGGTGGTTGAAGTAGTAGTTGTAGTGATGATGAATTTGACGGAAGTTGCCCAGAACCCGGAACTTTTTGCTCCAGTTTTGGCATCACTGTGTACTGGATCACTAAAATAACAAGGGGGAGGGGGGAAAAGAGAGAGAGAGAGGAAGAGAGAGAGAGAGAGGGGGGAATAGAGAGAGAGAGAGAGAGAGAGAGAGAGAGAGAGAGAGAGAGAGGAGGGGGGAAGAGATAGAGAGAGGGGAAGAGAGAGAGAGAGGGGGGAATAGAGAGAGAGATACAGATAGATAGAGACAGAGAGAGAGAGAGTGAGTGAGAGAGAGTGAGTGAGTGAGTGAGTGAGAGAGAGAGAGAGAGAGAGAGAGAGAGAGAGAGAGAGAGAGAGAGAGAGAGAGAGAGAGAGAGGAAATAAATAAGAAAGAAAGATAGAGATTAAATGGAAAGTAACTCTTACTGAATGTTTTTTGTTTCTCTTCCAAAATTCCCCTGTGTCGGAAATTAGCGTCTTCATGGCCAGGATGGGACCTGGGTGTGGATTCCTGCTGCACACTCTCCAACTGAAACAATCAATGTCAAAGGTCAACTAGGTCACTCTCAGCCGGTACGGAAAAAGAAAGAAAGAAAGAAAGAAAAAAAAAAAGAAAAGAAAAAAAAAAACGAAGAAAAAAAAGAAAGAAGAAAAAAAAAGAAAACAGAAAAAAGAAAAGACATACAGACAAAAACAAAACAAAACAAAACAAACATAAAATCTAAAGGTAAACTTATTTATATCTCTTTAGGGGTTTTACGGCGCTTGCGACACATCTAAGTCATTTCAGCGCCAGTAAAAAGGAATAAAATGGGATAGTCAAAAAAGTTATATATTTACAAAACGAAAAAAAACACACGAGAAAATTTTATATCTTTTGTTCGAGCAATGTGAACCATTGAAGATTTTCCATTTTGTGGACAATAAAGATTTATTTCTATTACTAGACCTGTAAATGAGCTCTATAAACATTGACTGAAACTGAAAAGCTTCGTAATTCGTCATAGCGGTAAAATCCAAGGAATCAAAATGAAAGGTAAACAGCAAGTCCACTTGAGCAAAACAATGGCAGAAAACTAAATTGCGCAGGAATTAATTGGGCTACTTACCATTGTTCCTTATAATTAGGTACCCAATCGGTGAAGAAACTTAGAAACGATCAACCAGTTTGTTTACAACATGAGGCAATCGAGATGTGCTTGTAGCAATCATTTAATTTTTGAAGGTGTCTACATAATGAACTTCCGGTGTTCGAATTTTTCTTTTTCATACTTTTCCTGTCCTTCAAGTAAATGTGGTCAATTTTGGCCTAGACGAAACAGTGAAATTTATCACTCAGCGGCTCAGTTAAACTTGGTACGACAGGTTTGGAAAGTGAAAAAATAATTTCACGAAGGCTGTGTGAAAATACACTGGGGTGTGTTCAGACACGGCAATTCTAAAAAGCGTCCCTTAGCCTCGGCAATATATCCATCATTAATATAAACGGCCCATGAGCTACGCATAGCGCTGTGGAACATTCCTAATTACTTTACAGTCATTCGACTACGATTCATGAATTCTTTCTTTATTCAATTCTTTCTTCAAAAATATTTGAATTTGACGAATTGACTGATTTCAGTTAATTGACTGAGAATTTACAGGTCTATATTACTATTGGAAAATGTAAGACAAAGGGGAATGGTTGAAATAGGGAACAGATGTGTGGATTCCAAGAACACACTCTCAGCCAGTGTACTTAGTTTGAAATCACCTAAAAGTCTCATTCAGATACAAGCAAAGATCACAACAGGAGGAAAAAACTCAAATGTTTACAAAAAATTATATTTTTATATTTTAATAAAAAAAAGGAGATGTTACAGTACATAACAGAGAGATAATTTACAAGGGAAAAAAAAAAATCATCTCCCAAAACTATAAAAACCCAGTCAAGGTCTCCAGCCAGGGCAAGGACATTCCAAGACAAAGACAGAAAGCAACTCAGAAAACAGACATAAGGGGGTAGAAGACATAGCGTGACCTCCTGCCCTCCATGGGAGGTCAAAGACCTAACCCAGAAAGGAAAACGAATCAGTCATATTCAATGGAAGTTTGGATTACAACTAAAACGATTCACAGCGATAAAACGAATCAGACTTGAACTAAATCAATGTTTAATTATCAGCAGAGAAACCAATCTACAGAGTTACTAATTCAGGAGGCAGTAATTTACTGAACGTTTACACAAACACCTTGACTGGCCGCTGTCCAAGCGCTAAACTCCCGTAAATAGGCATTACGTACTTCCTTTTTATAGTTTAGCAGTCACGTGATTGGAAAAATATACTGAGGGTTTATAACATACCGAATTCCGTAAATATACGGAAAAGCGGCAATCTTGAATTTGACATTAAACCGATTAGTGACAATGGCGCAGAAATGACACAGCGATTTCAAAACCCATAGAAAGTATGGGCAGAAAATTAAAAAAAAAAAATAATAAAAGCAGCATTGTCACAGAACCCCCCCCCCCCCCCCCCCCAAACAATACGTATACTTTCCGAAAAATGAATAACTCCCAAATTACATGAAAACAATAGGGAATGAGATTAGAGGAAGAGTAGTGTCCCTTGATTGGAAGTCACGAGCGGAAAAGTTATTAGAGAGAGAACGTCATGTTGGTTGTGCGGCATGAGACACTTCACCAAAAGCGAGGATGAGAGAGACGCATGCGCAAAACCATTTTGACGTTCTCTCTGTAAGGTGACGTCCAATCAAGGGACGCTACTCTTCCGCTAATCTCATTCCCTATAAACAGACTAACAAGAGGATGTGACAACAAATTATCAATCCAAACATGAAACAGACAGCCAGGTACACTCTTTCTTTCCCTCCACTGTTCAGGGATGGACCGAGCTCCCTCAACAATTGGTGGAAACAAAAAACAAACAACAGAATTAATAAAAATCTTTGAAATGAGAAAATAACAAAATACCAGATAGAGTGACGGCCACAGTCACCATGTAGTTTGAAATGAGTGAGTTTGAGTGTGTGCATGTGAGTGAGTGTGTGAGTGAGTGTGTGTGTAATTATTGGAATTTATAAATGACAACTGTAGTCTGTATCCTCTAAGAGGCTAGAAACTGCAACTGACAAAAAGACGAAGACGAAGAAGAAGAAGAAGAAGAAGAAGAAGAAGAAGAAGAAGAAGAAGAAGAAGAAGAAGTCTGAGGAGGAAAGGATATTATCAATACAAAACCGCACCATGGATTGGGCCAGAACTACAGCCAGTTGAGAGCCTTGAATTGCAATGTTTGTCTTCTTCTGTGTCAGGAAGGCACAGGTCTCGGCCTCCACTTCGTCCACAGACGCCATGTACAACGACGATGGAAAATCCTTTAAGTTAATTATGGTATCCGGGTTGGTCATTGATAAGATATAGGTCTGCAGCAAAAATGGAAAATAGAGATATGAGAAGAGTTTAATAATAATAACAATACTAACAATAATAATAATAATAATAATAATAATAATAATAATAATAATAATAATAATAATAATAATAATAATTCTTTAATCCTTCTCCATGTTCCTCGTGGCCTTCCCCTTGATCTTCTGCCCTGAGGGTTCCAGTCCAATACATTCTTTGTTATAGTGGAGTCATTCTTTCTAAGCGTGTGTCCAATCCACCTCAATTGTCTTCTTCCTATTTCCTCTCCCACTGGTTTCTGCTGTGTTCTTTTCCATACTTCTTCATGTTTTATTCTATCCATCCATTTTATTCTGAGTAGCTTTCGCATGCACCTGTTTACGAAAACCTGTACCCTCCTTATACATGCCTGTGATGCGTTCCAAGTTTCACATCCATACAGTAGGACAGACTTCACGTTTGAGTTGAAAAGTCTTAGCTTTAGTCGACGGGAGATATCTTTAGTTCTCCAAACTCTGTTCAAAGATGTGAATGCAGCCTGCGCCTTTCCTATCCGTGCTTTCACCTCTGCTTCCGTGCCTCCATCCTTGTCAATTATACTTCCGAGATAGCAGAAAGTGTCTATATCTTCGAGTTCCTGATCTTTTACTTTGATCTGCTCCCTTTGACGCGTACCTATCCTCAAGACCTTTGACTTTGCAGGCTGAATTCTTAGACCAATTGATTCCGAGAGGCTGTTTATAATTGTGGCTTTGCTTGCATCTGGTCCTGGGTGTGGGACAGAAGAGCCAGATCATCTGCAAAATCCAGATCATCCAACTGTGTCCAGGGAGTCCACTGTATTCCATTTCTTTGCACTTTGGAGGTTTCTTTCATTAGCCAATCAATGGCAAGGATGAACAGGAATGGTGAGAGCAAGCATCCCTGCTTGACACCAGTCTTAATTTCAAAGCTGTCAGAAAAGCTGATCTTCGTGTACAACCCTGCAACTTGATCCTTCATACATTTCCTTAATGAGGTTTACTATCTTTTCAGGGAGTCCATAATGTAGAATTGTCCACAATGTTGCTCTGTCAATACTGTCGAAAGCCTTCTCGTAATCCAGAAAGTTGACAATAAGAGGAGAGTTCCATTCTAGAGACTGTTCCACTATGACTCGCAGAGAGGCAATCTGGTCGGTGGTTGAACAGGTTTTTCCGAAAACATGCCTGTTCGACTCGCAGTTTAGCATCTGTTGCACTCTTAATTCTCTCTAGAATAATACGGTTGAAAACCTTTCCTGGATAAAGAGAAGAGTGATTCCTCGATAATTATTACAATTACTGAAGTCCCCTTTCTCTGGAAACTTGATAAGATGTCCTTCCTTCCAATCCTTTGGGAATATCCCGTCATTCCAGATTCTCTCAAATAGTGGGTGCAGGGCCTCAGCATTTCTTTCAGCATCAACTTTTAGAGCCTCCGTGGAATATAATAATAGTCATAGCAAAAATAATTTTTGAAAATATTAATAATGATAATAATAATAATTTTTAAAAAAGCATGAGTCATGATAGTAAAACGCCCTTTGGCCTTAAATCGGTTTGTTTATATAATATAACCAAGCCATACCTTTGCATTGTTCATCTGTTCAGCCGTCGAGGCCCCGCTAAGGAAGTTAATCCACTGCATTGTCACGTTTCCCCGTTGAAATGTGTTGGCAAACTCGACGTCCACATTGAACAGTCTCTTTACTCGGGCCCCATTCTTCTTCAGCAAGTCTGCATTATTTCCCGGAATGACAAATTCCATTGAAAACTTGGCTGGTTCATGTCCATCGGGTTTGTCCACGTCCATCGCTGACTACGCCAACAAACTGGTTACATTTCAATCAAACTCAGTCTCTAATATTCTGTCAATACAAAAATGATAAAATAATACTTTATTATAATTATAATACATAATTATTCACATATATTTACAGAGTTGCATACTCCTACGCTCCAGCTACAGAGCTGCATAGGTCTCTGTGACTCAATAAATCTTGTTGAAAAAGAAAGTTCAGCTTCTTATTCAGGACTTTGGAGCATTTTTGGACCATGCTGAGAGCAAATTGTTTATCTGTAAATCTATTTAAAGCCTATTTTAATAATCAATATTTTTTATTCGGTTCGATATATAGACATCAAATAATTCACATGCCTTGTGACAAATGCTCACACCGATATAGGCCACTATTTCATTATTTCTTCCTCTTTTAGGGTCTTGGCTCAAAACATCGACTATTTTCGTTATGTACAGCGATATCTACTTTGTTTCGCTGTTAAAAATATTTTTATAGTAGGTGTTTTTGATTTGCGATTTCTTCTCTTTTACTTATATCACTATAAAGGATGGGGGATGGGGGGTCGGGAGGGGGGATACATTGTAATTTTTCCCAATGAGACTTTGGGACTTGGCAGTGTCTACGTACACGGTAACCGGGCACATAGCCTCCGTATCTACGTACACGGTAACTCAGGTAACTGGTTTGCCGCTACAATACAAGCAATTGATGGACCTCGCTCTGTATGTGTGTGTTATTTTTAAAAATCAAACAATACAATATAACCCATTAAAGGCGAGATTCAAGGTTACCATGTACAGTGGAACCTCCCGATAACGACATGCCACGGGACTGAGTTTTTATGTCGTTATCCAGAGGTGTCGTTATTTAGAGGTTTCCAAGATGGCAGACAAAGTGGGCGTGGTAAGGCCCGCAGGACCAGTTTTTATTAACATTGACAAAACAAACAAAACATTGTAGTGTATTCCTCTTAGAGGGTTCTTGTGCGTGTGTCTGGCTGAGACTTTTAGGTGATCTGAACTGATTACACTGATAGTGTGCTCCTAGAATCTACATCTGTTCCCTATTTAAACCATTCCCCTTTGTCTTACTTTTTCTTATGTCATTTCAATTGTAAATCTAGAATGTTTTTTACTCTCCAATTTTCTTCCTTTTTACTGGCGCTTATATGACATAGATGTGTCACAAGCGCTGTAAAACCCTTTAAAACAAACAAAAACAGGTAATTCAGACGGTGTGAGTTAGATAAAATTCCTCCTCCTCCCACAAAAACACTACTACTACTACTGCTACTACTACTAGGTACTACTTCTATCACCACATAATATCACATTTTCCATGATTTTGTCTTTACTTGCTTACACTTACATTTATAACTTGGTTTTTATTAATGCATATCAGCCAAGATTCGTCAAAAAAAAAGCTGCGTTCTCATTGGTTTCAAAAGCTGCGTTCTCATTGGTTCAAGCAGGAATCGTTTTTATAAACTTTGAGTACTCATACTCGGTATTTTTAGTATCAGATATCTAAGAAAACTGCCGAAAATCGCAAAAATGATGTCGTTATTCGGAGGTTTTATCAAAAAGTACGTTGTTATTTGGAGGTTTTTTTTTACTGATCTTAAATAGAAAAAAATCGGGACCACGGGTCAATGTCGTTATCAGGAGGTTGTCGTTATTCGGAGGTTCCACTGTATGTTACTGTTACCGTGTACATAGATCCTGAAGCTAGGTGTCCGGTTATTAACGAAAATAATGATACCAAGATATCTGCGATATTCCTCTTCTTTATAACGAAGTTCTAGGCATCTTTAATTGAACCCCCCTAAAACTTAGTAAAAGCGAACGACAATTTCCAGTCATAACTTTCTTATGGGCGAGTTGGGTCACAATTTTACTCCCACTGCTGCTGCTCAAAAGTTACAGTGCACGTAGACACTCCGTCGGGACTATTGCCCTTCACTGCTAGGAACTTGTGGAAAGACTCTTTAACTAAGTCTGGTATATTACTTCGTTGTCCCCCCCCCCCCACCTCCGCCGTGACCCTTTCACCTCGCCCCCTCCACTGCCCCCTACTGTTCCACTACAGCGTTCTACTACTACTACTACTACTACTACTACTACTACTACAACTACTACTACTACAACTACTACTTAAATGAAAATTCAGTTTGCAAATGACAGTATAAAATTTGGTTTACTATGATGCAGTATACCATCCCGATGATAAAACCGTTTGAATTTTCTCTCTAGGTTATATAGAAGCAGAGTTATTCAATTTTTTATGCCTTAAAAACACCCAAAAATTACTATAGGAATCAGCCTGAAATTGGGCACCAGCTGACTGAAAAAACGAAAGGGGATTCCCCTGAAACACTGACGTCACAAGGCTAGGAGCCAATGACCGACGCTGACCACGGCAGTCCAAGCTGAAATGTCATTACTTTGGTAGATTTTGAAATGAGTGTGATTTTATGGAATGCTCAAAGGGTATCCTGGAAGCAGTTTTGAAAGTTGAAAATGGTATCATTGGAAAGGAAAATGATTGAATTTTATGATTATTTATGTTTTAAGGGGATTTTTTCATGAATGATGATAAACGGCTTGATTTTCTTGCCCACTAAAATTAAGCTATCTTTCCATTACAATATCTTCTAAATGATTTTAAGGAGGGAAACGGTAATTGTACCAAATGATAGGGCGTTCAATGCCCTTTATTTTGGTATTTAATTTATCCAATTCTGTAAATAAATACCAGAGATATCTCAATTTAACCAAACCATGGTTTTAGCCTGCAGCTCACAAACGATAACTAGCGGTCACACAGGTGAATGGGAGAACTGTGTCACAGATTTAGCCCTTCATTTAAGTGCCTATTACTAGAGAGCTGCGCCGGTGTTACCAATACTTAGCTTCTATACCAGGACAAATCATTCGTTTGGACAGAAAAATAAATAAAAAACTTACCGCTTACCGTCAAAAGCAGTTTAGATTTGAAGATACATTTGTTTTCTATCAAAAAACATTCGGTACTAGACAATCCTTGATGAATATCAAAAGTTGTGTTTGAAATTATATCCTAAATATTTTCATGATTCATTCCTCGCTAAATCGTGTGTGTTTTTCGTCTGATTCAATGGTTGGTGCCCCCTAGTGCCTGCCGCGCAAAACAAAGGTTTTTTAAAAAGTTTATTGAGAAAAAGATACGAAAAAAAGTGTCCCTAGATAGGTATGCAATTTGGTGCATAAGTGCAGTAAAAATTGGTGCGCAAAACTAGTTCGTAGAGGATGCGAGACTGTGTGTGTGTGTGGTGTGTGTGTGTGTGTGTGAGTGTGTGTGTCTCTTTCTTTCTTCCTTTTTTTTTTTTTGGGAGTGCCTACGTACACGATAACGGGGCATCTAGCCTCAGGATCTATGTACACGTAAACCGGTTTACCGTTGCAACATTCTGTCGGTGATGGTCCTCGCTGTCGTGACCGCGCGCGCTCGTGTGTGTGTGTGTGTGTGAGTTGTTTTTGTTTAATCAAAACAATTTTAACCATTAATGGCGAGATTCCATCTTACACTCCCCAAACTCCAGATCTTAGTCTTAATGTTATCATTAAAAGACAAGCTTTGCGATTTATAGTTTAATTGAAGCCCGAGTTGAAATATACTCTTACTACTGCTCTCTTGGTGGAAACGATTTATTCTGCATAAGCAATCTGGAGAAAAAATCAGTGTCACTGTAAAAGGTTAAAATTTCACGAAGTACGCTCTGTGAACACCGCTGTAACAATCCTTTGATCTACGTCATCAGGCAACCCATTGTTTCTTTCATCTTTTCCCATTCCCCCTCACTATCCCCCCATCCATCTCTCTCTCTCTCTCTCTCTCTCTCTTTCTTTCTTATCATATTGTTATCCCTTCCCATCTCAATGTAAAATGAAAACGTTCTGCTGTTTGCAGATACATGTATGATTGTTTTGTTTTTTCTCTCTCACTCGGCTAGGATTAAAAACCAAGACATCAGGTAATTGGTGTCTAATGCCAAAGTATAGATTCTCTCTTTGGCCAATTTAGTCACGCACGTGGCAGCCCAGCTATTTATTATGTTCTGCCTATAACACACAATAAGTGGGATTTTGGGGGTGGGTACGAAAGAAATCAAGGTCATAAGTAACCGTGCACAAAAGCTGTATAGGGAATTGGTTTCTGGGAGTCTTGCAAATACCAAATATTTTATGGAAAGCTCTTTCGAACTCCAAGACGTCTGGTTTGTTTTGCTATCTTGGAACAAACAAAACAGAGATGTCTTGAGGTGTGACCTAGTTGTCTGATTTTGTGACCTGGATGTAAGGTTTTGTGACCTAGATGTATCCTTTTGTGTGTGCAAGCCATGCGGGTAAGTACAGCCATAGCTTGCCAGTTGAGGAAAAAAAAAGAAGCAACGTATCCGCATTTGAAAAACAAAACAAAAAAAACCTGAAAAAACAAAACAACTTAACCTTTTAAAGGCGAATATCAATCTTACTTGGACCAAAAATAAAAAATTACCGTTTTCATCAAAAGACAAAAAACAAATTACAATTTAAAAACTTGAGCTTTTATATAGGGCAATATCCACCCAACGTGCTCAAAGCGCTTTTTATCAATATTCTTACTGCTCTTATGGTGGAAACGTTTATTTTTTCTGCGTTAAAAAATAATATAAATGACGACTATTATTTGAAAACAAAAAAATCAATGTCACTGGCAAAGGGTTAATTGCAGTACTCCTGCATCCTGTGAGACTCCTACGGCACTTGCTAATCATAAAAAAAGGAAATAGCAATCAACAATACTAAGTTGAAAAAAAAAGAAGAAAAAAAAGGGGGGGGGGGGGGGGGGGGGGGGGGGGGGGGGAGAGGAGAGCAAATCCAGTAGCAATGCAACCTTTAGCGGCGAAATTCGATCTTTGACCTAACACCAAATCCTCTTTCATCAAAAGACAAGTAATGGCAAAACGATTATAGACAATTGAAGTCCGAGTTGCGATAGTCTGACTGCTCTCTTGGTGGAAAAGCTGTATTCTCCGTTAACAATAATAAGGATAAAAGCAAACTATTATCTGAAAGCAAAAAATTTGCTTCGCTGTTAAGGGGTTAAGAACATCTGCCAGCATCGTTGACATGCTCTACGTCACCAAGGTCACAAGCGACACGTCTCCCTTTCGTCTTCATCATGCAACCCCCCCCCCCCCCCCCCCTCTCACGGTGGTGGTGGCGGCAGAAAAAAAAAGGCCTTTTTTTCTTTTATTCAATCAACTTGACTGCTGGTGGACCCTAGGCCTCTCTACAAGTCCAAGAAATAATACTCACTTTTTCTCTGCTCCAACGAAAATATCTACCCCCTACCGGTCTAATTGTTTGTAGCAGACGACAAATTTCTCAAAACGGTCACGTGACACTGTAAAAACAACACAGGAAGTCCATGAAAGCTTATTTACGGCATTTCCTTTGAACCGTGTAAACAACAAAATTTCGTTTTCATTCGACTCAACGGGTCAGATTGGCCGGTATTTTTTAACGAACTAAAGTTCTGAAAAATCAAAATGTTTCTTAGAAAGTTGAAAGATGCTAGTTTTTGAAACAGAGGTAGGTTTTTAAGAAAAATCTTTATATTTTACGTGAATGCATGCTCAAGGCGAGTTGGACGTGCAGCGGAGGTTGGTATAGGCACTTTGATAAAATTTTCAAACTCAAAATATCTTGATTTGACTCAGTCAGGTGGATGGGACTTGAAAAAACATAAAATTTGATACCTTATTTGCTTCTCTACGACCTACGGTTCCAGAGTTATTTATATTTTTCTGTTGAAATTTTTTGTCAATTTTACAGAGAGAATCTGTGATCTAACTGCTGCCTCAAAACTAGCATCTCGCGGCTATCGGGAAATTTTGAGTTTTGCAGTCAACATGGCCCACTTATTGTTTTCAGTCATTTTATTTCAATTAAAAAATAAATGGCAAGTGTTAGGTATCATTTTAAAGGTCAGAAAATAAGCTTTATTTTCATATAAATCATTTTCATGTATTAAAAGTATGGAAAAAAATTAAGGATAAATGAAAATGGAAAAAAATATGAGATTTTTGTCAAAAAAGTGGGGTTGATGGCGGGAAAAATAAAATAATGAGCGAGTGTATCAATTGTGATGAAATTTGGCAGAGATGTTCTTCAATTAATTGTCTATCGATGTATTAGGCACTTTGATAACTCCAGTCCAGTGGCCGCCGATAGGCTCACTGTAAGGTGAAACTCGTTTTTTGGAACTTTATTTTTGACCCTTTACTGTTTTGGTCACCATGGCGTTATTTGTGAACCTATGTGACTAACTTTGGTATCATTATAAAAGGCATAAAACAAGCTTTCTAACGGTGTATTTAATTCTTAATTCCTGATTGTATTTCTCAGAAAGCTTATGTAATAAAAATTTATAAATTTTTGAATTATAAGAACTTTTTAAATTATGGATACATTTTAATTATACTTCATACATCGATAAACAATTAATTGAAGAATATCTCTGCCAAATTTAATCAAAATTGATACACTCGCTCATTATTTTATTTTTTCCGCCATCAACCCCACTTTTTAGGACAAAAACCTCATATTTTTCCCCTTTTTCATTTATCCTTAATTTTTTTCCATACTTTCCATCCATAAAAATGATTTATATGAAAATAAAGCTTATTTTCTGACCATTAAAATGATACCTAAGACTTGCCAATTATTTTTTAATTGAAACAAAATTACTGAAAACAATAAGTGGGCCATGTTGACTGTAAAACTCAAAATTTCCCGATCCCCGCGAGATGCTGGTTTTGAGGCAGCAGTGAGATCACAGATTCTCTCTGTAAAATTGACAAAAAATTTCAATAGAAAAATATAAATAACTCTGGAACCGTAGGTCGTAGAGAAACAAATAAGATATCAAATTTTATGTTTTTTCAAGTCCCATCCCCCTGACTGAGTCAAATCAAGATATTTTGAGTTTGAAAATTTTATCGAAGTGCCTAGATGTATGAAGTATAATTAAAATGTATCCATAATTTTAAAAGTTCTTGTAATATAAGTCAAAAATTGATACATTTTTATTTCAATAGCTTTCTGAGAAATACAATCAGGAATTAAGAATAATATATACCGTTAGAAAGCTTGTTTTGTGCCCTTTATAATGATACCAAAATAAGTCACATACGTTCACAAATAACGCCATGGTGATCAAAACAGTAAAGGGTCAAAAATAAAGTTCCAAAAAACGAGTTTCACCTTACAGTGAGCCTATCGGCGGCCACTGGACTGGAGTTATCAAAGTGCCTAGTAGTAGTGTGTAGCGTGTGAACAAATCAAGATGGTGGCAGGGACCTCGCTCCTTAAGCAATGCCAAGATGAGAGTTCTAACTGGCGTAATTGAGAATACTTTTCTCTAGATTCTAAGAATAAGAACAAGTCATATCTATGATTATAATTATAATTATAGCTAGATCTCAGCTAAGCCAAGCTTACTCACTCAAAAAATCAAAATCGAAACTAGACTGGCAAAGTCGGGTTTTAGTTTAGTTTGAATTTGGTCCACACTACTACTGACAACCATCGATCGTTTCACCTTTACTCACAACATAATCATAATCCCATAATCCCTTACCTCGGGTTAACAAATATTTCTCACGAAAACAAAGTGTGATTTTAGTTTTAGTCACAAAGTTCACAGGTGGTGGTCACACTACAGTGTTGAGTGAGAACAGGAAGGGATATTATTTTCGACCCGGAAGTACTAACTCTAGGCAGGAGTCAGGGGTGCCATTTTTTTCTTTTGCCAAACAAATCACACCAAAAAAAAAAAAAAAAAAAGCCAAATAGTCTGCCAAATATTCTATTTTTTTTCTTTCAAAGCATCACTTAAACAAAAAAAACCAAAAATGTCTTCAATGAGCATAAAGTTGGAAATAAATCTCAATTTTCTTATCTCGCTGCTAGTATTTAAGTTAAATATTTAACATTATCATGCCAGAGTATTAAAATTTGT
Source organism: Berghia stephanieae (assembly GCF_034508935.2). NCBI lineage: Eukaryota > Metazoa > Mollusca > Gastropoda > Nudibranchia > Aeolidiidae > Berghia > Berghia stephanieae. Next base: position 47,947,759 of record NC_088368.1, read on the forward strand.
GTTGATTGTTTATAAAACAGATGTAATTGTGAGGCTATGTGGTCTTGTGGTATGACAGTCGCTTTCGGATCGGAAGGTCCTGGGTTCGAGACTCGCTTGGCGCATAGTTGAGTCCTTGGAAAAGGCTCTTTACTCACATTCTTACACCATAGTCATGTTTAAAATGAATACCTGGCCGTTAACTGCGTTGTCTCTGTACGAAAAAAAAATGTAATATCGCCTAAAGGGTGTCATTTCTTGTCCAACATGTTAAGTGTTGCTGTTGACCAGGGACCCCTTGTAAAGTGCTTTGAGCACATTTAGTGGATATTGCGCTATATAAAAAGCTAAAGAATTCTGAAAAGTGCCAAATCGCCAAACTAAATTTTGTCAAGCCAAACAGATCGGCGTATTTTTAAAGTTTGGTTTCAAAACCGCCTAATTGGCAATCCTGGCAAGTTTTTATTCTCGACCGACATCCTACACTTAGGTCTGATAACCCAATTCGTTATGGGGTCGTTTTTGTAATGGAAATCTCAAAAACAATGACTCAAAATATGATCCACTCAAGGAATTTACCGTTTAATTCTATGGATCCACTACAACAATTCCATAATTACGTTCGGATGTCAGACCTGCATAAACGGCCACTCCCAATAAGTTTCGGTTCCTTTTATTATTATATCATCAGCAGCATTTTCCAGGAATTCTAAAATTAGTACAGAAAAAAGTAGAGGGATATTATTTTATTTGCTTTCTTCCGTTTACTTTGGATTTGACGCTGGTCTATCTAAAAGTACTTTCCGTCAGATCTATCAGACCCAGGTACCCAACTCAATGGCCATCAAAATTGGGCAGGTGATCCAAAGATAAAAAACAAAAACAAAAACAAAACAACAGCATATCGCTCGATTTCACCCAGCTATAATAAGTGAGATGACAGCCACGAATCAAATAGTCTGATATCAATGGCAAAAGGGCGATTTGGCGCTTAACGATGACACCAGATGCTGAGCAGGAGAGAAGAAAAGCTGGTGATTTCTAGAATCTCTCAGACTAAAAAGCAGACAAAGTCAAATAGAGATTAAATTATGACCTTATTAATTGCTTTCAAAACACAAATTATAGCTGAACAATTCTATCATATAATGTGTATTAAAACAATACATTTAGAGGTTTTATTATTATTATTATTATTATTATTGTTATTATTATTATTATTATTATTATTATTATTATTATTATTATTATTATTATTATTATTATTATTATTATTATTATTATTATTATTATTATTATTATCATGATCATGATCATCATCATTATCAATAGCATCATCATTATCATCATGACTAACATCATCATCGTCATCATAAACACCACCAATATCATCATCATCATAAACACCACCAACATCATCATCATCATAATCATCATCATTATCATTAACAACATCATCATCACCATCATCATCATCATCATCATCATCATCATAATCATCATCATCATCATCATCATCATCATCATCATCATCATTTATCATCATCATCATCATCATCATCATCATCATCATCATCATCATCATCATTATGATGAAGACGATGGTGATGACGATGATGATGATGATGATGA